>NW_027491249.1:1800000-2147837 GCF_021521415.1 Bidens hawaiensis
CAAATAATTAGTATATTCTACACATAGTATTTCCTGCGGCTAATCACTTAGCATGTATATATAGACACATATACACATATAGTATTTATCACGTATCACCAAATACTGTGGCTTCCCATCCGCCCACAATACGCATAATCACATTATTTTCTTAACATTCATGTCATAATCAAGTTAGTTCGTTTAATAATTTGCAGCAGAACTTGGCTCATAGGCCATACTCAACTTTAGTTTATAAGTTGCAGCAGAACTTGGCTCATAGGCCATACTCAACTTTAGTTTAGTAAGTTGCAGCAGAACTTGGCTCATAGGCCATACTCAACTTTAGTTTAGTAAGTCGCAGCAGAACTTGGCTCATAGGCTATACTTAACTTTAGTTTAGTAAGTCGCAGCAGAACTTGGCTCATAGGCCATACTCAACTTTGTTTATTAAGTTGCAGCAGAACTTGGCTCATAGGCCATACTCAACTTTAGTTTGTTACTATTGTGGCCCCCCTTCCGCCCACAATAGCCCCATGGTCATCACAGACCACGTTATATTTAACAGTACCCAACGTATTTGTATAAATGTGTTGTCACGAGTAATTTCGTTATGTTTTGGTATTCGTGCCATATCCAATAAAATTGTTATTCAACACTACTATTCACCGTTCATTTGCACGTAATCAATTGTTATGTTTGTAAGGACTTTTTGTATGTAAACGTTCAGATATTTTATATACTGATCCGTTTTCAGATAGATAACGTGTATAAACATGCTTTCCACCCCAAAAGTTCGTAAAATAGTTTAAAGAGTGGGGTCATGAAACTCACAGTTTTGTAGGCACTCAGTGCGAGGTCAGCTCGGGGTTCGTTTCCCTTGCTATCACTTAGTCCCTATAGTCCATATTATAATAATATTAATATTTTAATATTATTATAATCTCAGTACTAAACTGGGCTGTATAACTAATCTGGGTATAGCTGGAACGCCCAGAAAGTGGCAATAGGCTTAGATTGTGATGTTGTTCAATGTCAAATACTTAAAACCGAACTTGGCTCAGATTCCTGTTTTCCCAGCTGGGCCAAGTTGTTCGTTTACGCGTTCAGAAAACAGTTATGGGAAAATAAGCTTGGGTAAATGTATTGGTTAATAAAATGATTAAGTTATAAAGAAGGATCACATACTGGGGTTCCGGATTAGCCACGGGGCCCGTTTCCGTTTATTCAGTTTGATTTAAGAAGAAACGCGCACAATCTATCCGGATTGTCCAGGTTTTTCATAGAAAAGTTCGTTTTTACTTAATTAGTCCAAAAATATGATTTTTGATCACTCTTGGTGTTTTGATATTCCCGCAGGTTCGTTAGTCGCGAACTTGCCGGTTTTTATAAAAACTGAATTTGTTTAATATTTAAATTAGCATAATTAATTAACCGTTAATCATTAAATTATGAAAATTTAGCCACTTATCAATTAAAATATGTAGATTTTTATAAAAATATTTCTGGAATTATTTACTGATTTATTAATTTATAAAAATTCATTTTATCAGCTATATTTCGCCTGAAAATGTCCGTTTATCCGAAACAATTTCTAAAAATTCCAAAAAAATTCCTAAATACTCAAATCATGTCCCAAAACAACCTGTATTAATTCCAGAATGTAAAAAGCTTGTTCAATATTCTTTTCGGCCCAAATTCGGCTATAAAAATTCGCACGAACACATATGTACAAAACACCTTTAGACTTCTCCAAATGATCTCAAAATTCATATGTGATCAAAATACATCAAATCTGAGTTCCCAGAAAAATTTCATAATTTTTGGAGCATTTTAACTATTTTTCCCCATTAAACGTCCCAATTGGGTAATAAATTCGCCAAATATTCTCGGATGGTCGAAAAATTACCAAATTTGAACAGGAACTCAATGACATGGTCCCTGATGTCTCTGAAAAATTTCAAGGCCTAAAAATATGCACATCACAACCTTAACCTAAACAGCCTGTAAGCGAGTGTTTCGGCATTACCTTAGCGGTTTTGGTTTGTTTCCGCCTTTCTAATCAACTTTTAAAGCTCTTGTGCTCCTATATAGGCTAGGTACAGGTCCTATATCACAAAACAAGCAGGTTTCATCAATAAAACATCCCTTTAACTTAGGGTTTCGGCTAGCGCATAAAAACGAACTTTTGAACCGTAAAAATGTCGTTTCAACCCTTTAATCCGTGTTTATGGCCAAAAAAACTATCAAACCAAGTTCCTCACCATGTGTATGATCAAAACATGTTTATGGACCATTTTTAGGGTTTTTACATGGTTAGAATGATTTTTAGCAATCAAGCTATGTTTATATGGTATTAATCGAGTTTAAACGAGTTAAACTTAGCCAAAAAATGAAGGTTTTTACCTTGTTCTTGCTGGGTTTTGAGAGGACCAGGTTGTTCTACATATTTCTCCACAAGAAAATGGCTTCAAAACTATCTTGGACTTGTTTAAATATGAAAAGGGTTTAAAGGGGAAAAAGTCTTCTTTGGCGGGCTGGGCTTGTTGGGCCCCCTTTTGGGCCCATTTGGCCCACTTTTCTCGATTTACGTGCCCGAACGTGAAATGCCGAGTCCAAATTTATTTCGGGTATGGTTTTTGGCGACAAAAATATATCGGGTGCGACAAACGGAGCGAAAACGAGTGTTTTTCGGCTAGTTTTATGTAAAATTATAAAAACATACCATACGTTTGTATAAATCGAAAATATTTTCACGGATCGCTTAAAAAATTTCAAATAAGTGTTTGGTAAGTCTTTTTCGGCTTAACGGATGATACAATGCTTGGTTTGTAACTATCTTTCGCGTTTAACTCCATAGCGGGTAGTTAAACGAGCATGTTTTCGTTTAACTAGTTTGCTATCATACTATGGCCTTAATATCAGTATGTTGGCTTATAATAGACATATATCTCGTATAGATGGCCCCTCAGGATATCTGGGTCATAATCAGACCCGTTTGGTTATTCGTTTGTTCGTTACGCAATAAGCGGTTAAACGCTTATTCGAGTTTGTAAGTACTAAGGTGTACTCGGTTTTGCCACGGATGTCACATCAATGGATATTTGTTCTTCACCGTAAGCTTATTCAGCTCACGATAATCGATACACATTGTCATGCTTCCGTCTTTCTTCATCATAAACAACACCGGCGTGACCCACAGGGAAACACTCAGTTGTATGAAACCTTTTTCGAGGAGTTATTGCAGTTGGGACGTCAGTTCTTTCATCTCGGACGGCGCCAATCGGTAAGGTGCTTTCGCGACGGGCTGTGCTCCTAGTACTAACTCAATTTGAAATTCTACCTCTCGTTCTGGTGGCAACCCCGGAAGGTCCACAGGGAACACCTCAGGATGGTCGCACACTATAGGAACATCTTTCACTTCCTTTGCCATCGCCGAAGCGTCGACAACATACACCAGGTAGGCGCCGCACCATCGCCTTAACATTTTCTTGGCCTTTATTATCGAAATGACGTTAAGCCCCAAACTTTCCTTATCTCCATAAACCGTCACTGTACCACTATCCAAGGACTTTAACCTTATCAACCTACTCTTACACACTATCTGAGCCTAAACTCAGACAACCAATCCATTCCTAAAACCACATCGAATCCTCCTAAGGTCATTACAAAAAGTGTAGCAGGGAACTCACGTCCGTCTAACTCTATCTTACCATCCTTAATCATTCTCATTATCCTAACAAAAGTATCGCTAGCCGTTTCTACCATAAAAGTTTCAGGCACACGACAACATGTCATTTTAGCTAACTTACAGAAAGTTGCGTCTACGAAACTTCTATTAGCACCTGAATCGAATAAAACAGAAGTGGAAATACCGTTTACTAGAAATGTACCTGTCAACAACATCGGGAATCTGCTTGGCCTGCTCCTGTGTCAGCGTGTAGGCTCTGGTCTTTGGCCTGGTCTTCTTAGCATCCCTCTTTCCACTACCTCCAGCTTCACCCTCAGTGCATTCTCGAGCCATATGACCTGTCTTCCCACATTTGTAGCAGGTGGGTTTCGCGTTACATTCATGAGCATAATGCCCCACCTTCCTGCACTTAAAACAACCATTTGACCCAAGCCTGCACTCTCCTCCATGAGGCTTCCCACACTTATGACACACATTAGTACCAGAACTCCACTTACATTCACCACCATGAATTTTCCCACAAGTCTTGCACGATTTTCTCTCCCATAACTTCTGTTTCTTATCTTGGGATTCCACATCTGAGTACCAGGCCGCTTAGTGTGAGCAACCCATTTCTTTTCTTTCTTCTCCACAACCACCACCTCATTCACCGCCAGGTCGTTATAAACCATTTTTGCAAGTTCGACCACGGAATCAAAAGTAGCAGGTCTATTCACCTTGACCAGTGTGCGGACATTCTGTGGAAGTTCTCTGACATAAAACTTGATTCTCTTTGCTTCGGTATTTACGTAAGGCCCCGTTCCCGGTAACCCTACTTTGGTGTTGGTTTTACTCATAAACACAGTTCTAAAATCAGAGTTAATTAAAACTTTCGCAGAATAATTTAAAACTTCAAACATCACATTATAAAACATTCATTTTTGTCTTAACATACAAATTGTCTTTCCATAAACATTAATTAAAACATTCATGACACTTCTTCGTAGATGTCAGTCTCTTCTGTTCTTGCCATGTGTCCCTCCTCAAGCCAGTTGCCTCAACCTATTTGCCTGCGTGCATACTAAAAGTTAGCTACGCTGAGTGAGTTCTAGTTATTCAATTAACATACATAACATTCATACAATACTCATACGTGTCCGGAGATACGCATTCATACCTTATTTACTATTACTTCTTTCATACATACTTTCCATACATGCACACATTCTTAAATACTTCCTTTCATAAAACCCTATGGTATACCATAAGCTATTCTATCTTAAACATCACATATATTATAAGTGTCTGGTCCCTAACATCACAGATATTATAAGGGTCTGGTCCCTAACATCATAGATATTATGAGGGTCTGGTCCCTATCATCTTAGATATTATGAGGTTCTGGTCCCTATCATCTCAGATATTATGAGGGTCTGGTCCCTATCATCTCAGATATTATGAGGGTCTGGTCCCTTCTATCTCGAATAACCATACCTTTATCACACTTTTGAATACTTTACCTATCATCTAGTTATAAATATATATATATACTCGTTCATACAATCATTATGTAACAATACATTCAATACACCATCATACACGTATCATTCACTTTACTAATCAAGTAAGTGTATTATCTACCACATAGGAGTATGCACACAGCCCCGAAAACATAACAGATGGGGGGGCTAGAACTCACTTGGAGTCGGTTTCTCTTGCTGTCAATGGTAATGCCCTTCCTTAGTTGCGCACGACTAACTGTACAACACATCACACGTGTCAATTATCCATTACTACTACTTCCTACATCTAAGTTACTGAAACCCTCAACTAACGAGGGTCCGGGGGCAGCGCCCCTGGTAGCGGGGTCTAGGGGCGGCAACCCCTAACAGGGTCCAAGGGGCAGAGCCCTTGGCTGGGGTTGAGCAGCCAGGTCAGCTAGGAATTTCGCTTCGCATGACTTTTTCGCTTCGCATGAAATTTCGCTTCGCATGGTATTTCGCTTCACATGACTTTTTCGCTTCGCATGGCTGTGCGATGCGAAATTCTTGCCTTTCGTCGTTTTTACCATTTTAAAGCCATTTTTCTCCTTGTTTCCTCCTTAGGACCCAATTCTACTCTTTTTATGGGTTTTGGGTTGTACCAACTTTGTATACCCGTGTTTCTCTTAGTCCAGACGTCACCCTTTTTTTTTATTTTTTTTTGGTTCTATAATACACCCGTGAGGCTAAAACTCACCAAGTTCATGTTTTTCTTACATTTCACAACCCGATCTATCATTACATCGGTTTGCATGTCGAATCTAACCGTAAAACTTAACCCTTTGGCCGAAGCTTACCTTTTTGCTCCGGGTTCGGTTCAGGTCTGGACAACCCCGAAGATCTGGACGTTTTCTTGATATTTGAGATACTCGAACACCAAGATCTTCCTTGCTTTAGCCCGGATTCGGATTCGGGTCTTCAGAGAAAATGTGTGTGTTCTTGAGTGTGTGTGTGTGTGGTGGAAGGGAAGAAAGTGGTGAAAGGAAGGAGGGGTTGGGTTTATATAGGGGACTATGGGCCCCATAACCCACTCACACTTCTAATTCCATTTATTATCCAAACATTAACACACCCAATTAAGTTAACGACACACAGT
This sequence comes from Bidens hawaiensis, assembly GCF_021521415.1. NCBI lineage: Eukaryota > Viridiplantae > Streptophyta > Magnoliopsida > Asterales > Asteraceae > Bidens > Bidens hawaiensis. The sequence continues at coordinate 1,806,287 of NW_027491249.1, forward strand.
TAATCATAGAACTTTCTGTTATTTATAATTTAGAAAAAGTTGGATGTTACAATTTACCATTTCGGGCACAAGTCTTGACATACGGTTAAACTCAGTAGTGTTCTCGCGTTGTGTCATCTTTCCCGCTTTCAAGTTCAGAAACTTCATCTCTGCCCTCTCAACTTCAGCATCAGCACAAAACTTATTCATTACCATCTCCCTCAGATCTTCCCACCTCATGTCCTTAATCTCTGTAGCAGTCTTTCTTTATTCAACAGTTTCCCACCAGAACATAGCTTCATCACCGAATGACTGAGTAGCGAAGCCCACAGCTTGGTCGGGACTGCACTAGCTAATGTGGATAACCTTATCCATTGCGGTTATACACTGAAGGGTAGCGATTATGTAACTAGTACCAGTCAGCTGAGGTAGGTCACAACCCTTGATGGTTCCGTAGTTGCAACAACCTCGGCCTCTCTTTCCCTCGTTCATCTTCATAGAACGAACCTCGCTTGATCCCTCAACATCAATCTCAGTATCCTTCTTACTACTCTCCACAGTTTTCTTCAACTGTCTTAGTACGGCTTTCAGTAGACTTATCTGATTGGAGATTCTTCACTACAGTAGCAACTACTACTTGAGTAATCGTAGCTTGAATAGCAAGATCGAGTTGATACTTTTCTACACGTACAGTCAGCCTTCTGTCTTCACTAGGTTCAGCAATCGGTTCTTTGGAGTGTAGTCGGTTAACACGTGGCCTATCACGGCGTCCCTTGTGCCCTCCTTGTCCAGCAGTCTTAGCACAGGCCATCTGAATTCTAAAGGAAAAACACAAACATCGTCACGTGAGGAACTATTTAGTACAAGGATAGTAAGGCTGCAGGTAATAATAGTGGTCAGCTAGGATTAGCTGCTCACGTTACTTTCCGTGTCATACACTTCCTTTCGTGAGTCTACTTGTGCTTGGTTCTAATTAAAGTAGTTAGAACATCAAACAATTCAAATACAAACAAGTAATTCTATCACTAATAATTTATATAACTTTCCTTACTTATCCCTACGTTATACGTAAAGAAATTCACGTATTAAGCTTGCTTGAGTGGAACATGGCATTCTCTGACTAGCATCTTCTTTCTTTCTTCTTTTCGTCCAATTCTCTATTTGAGTCTAAGCATGAAGGATGCTTATTCTCTCGAACTTATGCTCTGATACCAACCGATAAGGCCCCAGATCCCGGGTACCCTACTTTCATGCGGGTTGGATATAACAAACCAAAAATAAATAAAATAATTCAAAGAAGAAATGAAGAAAAAAGGAGGAAAAAGAGAAGAAATAAAACAAAGGAAGAATGGAGAAATGTAAAGGAAGTAAAATTCCATCCCACATTGGTGGAGGAAAGAAAATGGAAGGCTTCCACTATGGTATAAATAGGATTCCTAATTCTCGTCCCACATCGCTAGATTACAAAACTTGTATGCTCTTTATAAGGAAGAGAGCTCACATGATAATATTCTTGTGTGCCAAATCACACCCAGTAGTCCTAGAGGATGGTGCGAAGCACCGGACCCGTACGCGCACGGGCACGGGCTTGGGCGAAGTGCGATGGGCACAATATGGCGCTTTGAGAGTATGCTTAAGATTCTTTGCGTGACGCGAAGTTTTGACGTGTCAATTACGCAACAGTGACACATACCTGACACGTGTCGTGCCACGTGGCAATGCTAGGGCTGACTCAACAACCCTACATCAACTTCGCGCGACGCGAAGATGCCCAAATTCAAGTATAAATAGGGAGGAATTCTGGACTTCATAACTCGTTCATTTTCCCGTCTCTCTCAAAATTTCTTATATATAAGGCTAGTATTATACCCGAGTAGTTGTAACGGTACCTCTCCTGTCGAAAGGAACTTATACACGAATCCAAAAGCTCTAACTAACCAAGGTATGACATTGTGCCATCGTGTAAAGTTTAATGTATCGTGATTATCGTTATGATTATGGGTTTATACTAATATAAATATACTACATTGTGTTTAATCTAGGTGGTTAACACCTGAAGGCTTGTTAAAAGTAAACTTGCAAGGTGAGACATTCGAGGGTTTTGCACAACTCACATTTGCGTTAGACAATTGATTTTCTAACACTGTCATGATGCTTTTCTTAAACCACTAAACTCATGACAGAGAGTCCAAATATTTTCAAATATATTTTAAAAGGATTTAAGCTACATTACAGTGATTAAGTCTCTGTAGACTTACGGGATGGTTACTACTGGTATTGTGGGGTTTTGTATACAAGGCTTGCCTACTGGGCTATTACACATTACTTATTGGACAAGTGTTAGCCAATAAGTAATATGACCACAGTCACAGATATTGTCGAGTGTCAAGTACCTTTCGGTAATTTGTAAGCAGCAGATGTAAAAACATCCTAATGCTGTAACTGTAAAATGTGTAATTTATAAGTGAATGCACTCACCAGTATTTCCTGCTGATCAAATATTATTTTACATGTTTCAGGTGACTTGTTAGAGACAAAGGAATGATGCCTGCGGGCTTCCAACTTAAATAAGTGGCTTGTCACCAAAATAATGAAACATGTTTTGTAAATTAGGGTTTACCCCTGTAAAACTTATGTTTGTATCAAAATGGGTTTTTATCCCAGTTTATGAAATAAGAATATGGTTTTTTTATAACTCTGATAAAATTTTCCTAACTACGGTTCTAATAAAATATTCCGCTGCAAATTATTTTAATAAACACCGATACCACAACTCAACGTTCATGGCTCCCTTCCCGGGGTATAGGGGTCGGGGGTTGTTACAGCTGAAGTGGTATCAGAGCCACTGGTTTAAGCAATGTAGGTATTTTAACAATATCTAATTAAGTGTTAGGAAATAAATGTGTTAACTTATGTGTAAACCCTATAAATAAAATTCTAATTACACGTAAAAATAAATTACATGATTTTTTTTCTTTTGGTTTTCGTTGTTTTATTGTGTTTGATCAACAACATGAGTGAGCTTATAGAGGCTTTTGAGAATATTCGGTCAATACAAAAGATATGGAGACAGTAAACCAAGCAACTGAAGAAAAACCAAATGAACCCATGGTGTTTACTGCCCAGTCCTCAACCTCCACTCAACCAAAACAAAAAAAGAAGAAAAAGGTATATGGATTGGAGAAAGGGAATGAGAAAACAAAGAAGAAAAGTCATAACTCTAGTACCACAACCACAACCACCAACCGAACCACAACCCCCTCAAACACAACCCATTGCTGACCTCCCCATAGAAGAAAGGCTAGGCATATGCCTTGATCAATGTGAATTCTTCCAACCTGTAGTTAATAACATGGGGGCAAGAACCTCACCCAAGAAAACCCACTCCCCCCCTGATGACCTCATAAACCAATCTCAGTTTGAAAAATGGTGGAAAAACGACTGGCAGTTTCACACGATGACAACTAATCCATACGCACCATTCTAGCCTGAAACTGGCAACTACCCTACGATGACTCCGGAGATGACAACACGACTCCGTCATTACGGGGAAGAGCTTGTTGAAACCGCCAACTGACTGAGAGACATCGGGGATAGCATGATTTTGAGATTTTATGATAGAGAACCTTATATATAATATAACTAATATTATATATATATATATATATATATATATATATATATATATATATATATATATATATATGTTTATCATCATAATTTCCTTTTTGTAAAAAAATGGTGTGTATGTATAAAAATATAGTGATGCATATATAGATTAGATGTAGAATATAATGACACATATGTGTAAATATATATATATATATATATATATATATATATATATATATATAAGAGTAAATTTCGCAAAGCTCGACGATTTTGACATATTCTGTGCCTATATGTAAATATATATATATATATATATATATATATATATATATATATATATATATATATATATATATATATATAAAGAGTAAATGGGCGCTTATGTGTTATTAATATTTTTTTTATTTTATTATTTAATTTAGATGTTAATATTCCTTTCTTGTTTGGAATTCAAATGTCAAATAATGAAGTTTCTGTTAACAACCGTGAAAATAATCATGAAATTCCAATCAAAAAAATGCTCTGAATATGAATGCTATTAACAATATGATAGCTTAGAGAATTACTGAAGCAATCTCATAAATTGTTGCAGCTATTAGACAACCAGTAACTGTCATTAGAGATAAGACCGAGAGCAATAAACGAAAGTTTGACACCGAAGCTAGTAACAGTGTGAATGGAGAAAATAAAAATAAACAACCTAAAAAGGTAAAAACTAATTGTTGTACTTACAAGGATTTCTTGGCCTGTAAGCCAACCGAATTTTCTGGGAATGAAGGAGCCATTTCAGCATTACGTTGGTTAGAAAAGAAAAAAGTTGTTATAAGAATCAGTAAATGTGCTGAAGAAGATAAGATATTATATGCTTCCAATCTCATTATTAATGAAGCATTAGAATAGTGGAATATAGTCCTCCAGGAAAAAGAAAGCAACATAGTTTACATTATGACCTGGGGCGAATTTAAAGAAATAATAGAAAGAAAATTTTGTCCTCCACATGAAAGAGAAAAGATTGCTACTATGTTCTTAAACCACAAAATGGAAGGTGTGAAATGTCGTGAGTATACGAAAAAATTCTTTGAATATGCAAGAATGGTACCGGCTTTGGCTTCGCCGGAAACGGTACTAATTTCTCGTTACATTTGGGGATTAGTAAGTGAAATCGTGATTTGGTAAAATCGGCTGGACCTCCGACTATTGAGGAAAGCAGTTGAACAAGCCAATACCATGACAGACGGATTGATCCGCACTTAGGAAGATAACAAAAAGAAGGATTCAGCCCAGAAAATTTCTTAAGAATTTCGAAAGAAAGGAACAGGGCAATCCTATGCTCAGCCTTTCCGCAAAGTCTGCAGAAAGAGGCATTCAGGGAGATGCGCTTCTAAAAGACTAAATTCTGCAACTATTGCAGGATGGCTGGTCATACAAATGAAGAGTGTAGAAGAAAAGAAACTCGTGTTTGCTATAACTGCGGAGAACCTGGCTACATTCGTCCAGAATGTCCAAAGTTGACAAAGGTACTTTAGCACAAAGCTAAGAATACAGATGGACCTAAGAAGAGTGCGCGAGCTTTTCAGCTTACTGCACAAGAGGCAGCAATGATTCTGGACGTCATTGCGGGTACGTTTCTTATTAATGACGTTTATGCTAAAGTACTATTTGATTCTGGAGCAAATCAAAGTTTCATAAACAAGAATTTTTGCCAAGCCCTAAATCAACCATTAACCAAAATTAATCAAGTTTGCATAGTAGAAACAGCCGACGGGAATTCCACTTGTATTCATGAAGTACTTCAAAAAAAGAATATAGACTTATTAGGTCACAAGTTTAAAGCAAAATTGCTTCTAATGAATTTGGTCGGATTCGATGTTATATTAGGAATGGACTGGTTAGCAGCCAATCATGCTCAAATCCTATGTAATAAAATTCTGTTGAGATTCGTACGCCAGCAGGAGAGACTATTACAATTCAAGGAGACAAAGTTCCTAGACCTACGAAGTTTATATCAGTAATGAAAGCGGCAAATTACTTAAGAAAGCAAGGCGTAGTATATATGATTTATGTAATCATTAGTGCCAAAGGAAAGGAGCTAAAAGAAATTCCGGTAGTATCGGAATATTCTGATGTTTTTCCAGAAGATTTACCGGGACAACCACCTGATCGTTAAGTAGAATTCAGAATTCATGTAATCCTAGAACCAACACCAATCGCTAAAGCGTTGTATCGATTCGCGCCAACAGAAATGTTAGAATTGAAAAAGCAATTGTTAGAAAAAGGTTTTATACAACCAAACTCATCACCCTGGGGAGCGCCAGTGCTGTTTGTTAAAAAGAAAGATGGGCCAATGCGTATGTGTATTGATTATAGAGAATTAAATAAGGTCACAATTAAGAATCGGTATCCATTACTGAGAATTGATTATCTATTTGATAAACTTCGAGGAGCTCGATATTTTTCTAAGATTGATTTACGCTCAGGATACCATTAATTAAAGGTGCAGGAAGAAGACATTCCTAAAAATGCTTTTAGGACAAGATATGGTCACTATGAGTTTACAGTTATGCCGTTTGGTTTAACAAATGCACTAGCTGCATTCATGGATATGATGAATCGGATTTGTAAACTGTATCTGGATAAATTTGTAATCGTTTTTATAGACGATATACTTATTTATTCTAAAACTAGTGATGATCATGTCAAACATCTTCATACACTTTTGGCACTATTGAGGAAAGAGAAGCTTTATGCTAAATTCTCAAAGTATGAGTTTTGGTTGCAATAAGTGCAATTTTTAGGTCACTTGATTAACCATGAAGGTATTCATGTGGACTCTGCCAAAATAGAAGCGACCATTAAATGGGAAATTCCTAAAACTCTTACGAAAATTCAAAGTTTCTTTGGATTAGCAGGATATTATAGACGCTTTATTCAAGATTTTTCCCAAATAGGAGTTTCGTTAATAAAGTTAACATGCAAAAATGTTAAATTTGAATGGGGACCCAAGCAAGAAGAATCTTTTGTAACCTTAAAGAAAAAGTTAACAAATGCCCCAATTGTCACACCCCAAATCTGGGCCTAGGAGTGTGACCAATAGTTGGTACCTGTTTTGAAAATATATCAGAGTTGCGGGTTATTAGCGTAAGTCTTTGATTATAAAATAATAATTTAATTTGAAAATCTCTTGGATAATAAATATCCAAGTATTTAGTTTACAAACCTTGTTTATTCTTGTTTTAATTATTTAAAACTGAGCCATCTCCATCTGCGAGCATCTACTCCATAAATGACTCTTATGCCTTGCTATCTGTACTATGCTTGCTTTCCTGTAATGTGGGGAAAAAATACGTTAGCGATTTGCTGGTGAATCGTTGACTCTAAAAGCTTTTAAATAACAATTATAATACAAATATAGATTGCTCAACATATCCCAGCAGATATATTTCTATACCTGGTATTTGTAACACTGCCCTACACACATACAAGTCTCCGAGCCACGTAGCCTATTCCGGAGGACAAGATTTGACCGTTAGCCCGCGGCCACATAGCCTTTGATTGTTTAGGCTGAACAGTTATGTTTGGATCTAGACACATACGTATTCGGTCAGAGTTGTTTCGTTCTCTAATTTGTATTATAACGTTTTAGAGATCACGTAATCTCATGCAAATATTTGACTGACTCAATAAGATAAACAACTTGTCTATCTTATAGAGTATAAATATGTTTGACTGTTTATAAAGGTTTAATGTATTCACGTTATAGAAAGGTTGAACATATTCACCTGTGATTGTGATTGCCTGTCTGAATGATGTGGTGATCTCGTTTGAAAAACATTTATGAATGAATGATGATTGGCCTATTATAAAATAGGTTTATATAAATACTTGGATCGTCTCTTGATCTAGCTACAGACCTCTAGTCTGGTTTTGATAGCTTTAAACCTTGACTGGTCATTTGTAATATTTAGACCCGTAGTCTTTTCATTTGTTTACAAATCATGTGTTGAGTTTCTTCTTCATGAAGAAACATTGAATAACTATACCCCTGATATGTAAAATCTTACGTTTCTTAATCACGAAGAAACATAAATTTTAACTATATTTTTTTGCATATAATGTTTCTTAATTGTGAAGAAACTATTTCTGACTTATATCTTCTTGTATGTAAAGGCTTATGTTTCTTAATCATGAAGAAACATTATCTTAACTATAACCTGTGAATGTTATATTTCTTAATCATAAAGAAATATTATTTTTGACTATATCCTTTGTATGTGAATGCTTAAGTTTCTTAGGCATGAAGAAACATTAATTTGATCATAACTTTCTATTCATGAAAAGTTATATTATTGCTTAAATATGATCAAGGTTTGGCTATAGCCCCGACTATGGTCTAAGCCATCATCATAATAAAATAATAACTTAACCAGAACCCCTACCTTTCACGTGGGTATTTGGAGTTAGTTATCTAATATTAATCAAATGGCACTCTATTCTATATCACGTACTACACTTTAAACCGTTAGAGCTTCGGAGCTTGGCACGCTTCACGAGGTCGGCATGCTTCATGAGATTGGCACGTTTTTTTCGAGGTTGGTACGTAAATGTAAGGCCCAGAACCCCGGGAAACCTCACAGTTGGTAATCATACAAAACACTTGAGAAATTAAATAAACTTAAAAACAATTCTTTGCATTAAAATAGCATTACAGAGTATAATTTGGCGGAAAATGTAAATAGATGAATAAGTTCCCAAAATCAAAATTAATTATAACTTTTAAAAGTATTTTGAAATAAAAGGTTTATAAGTAATTCTTCATTCCAGTATGCCATTCACCGTCCAAGTAGCTCCGTGCACGTCCAAGCGATAAGGCATCCTCTTCCTAACCTTAAACTCACACTAACATGCACACAAAGTTAGCTTAAGCTGAGTGAGTTCAAGTTTTAAATAAGTAGCAACAGTTTTAATAATCATTCTAACGGTTTTAAAACGGTAAACGGAAGTACATCGTTAGGTCACCACATTCAAATAAATAATCATCCTTACGTATGAGCATCTCTATACGTGCATTCCTATATATATATATATATATATATATATATATATATAGGAATGCACGTATAGAGATGCTCATACGTATATATAACATTCAATAATAACATTCAGGGCCGAGAAAACATACAACCCAAACACGTAACATTCAGCGCATGCAAACACAAAGTAGGCATACGCAACATTCAGTAGTCGAGACGACTACAAACATTCAGGGTCGAGCAAACGTACAACCCAAACACGTAACATTCGGCGCGTGCAAACACAAGGTAGGCATACACAACATTCAGTAGTCGAGACGACTACAACATTCACCAAATAATGGCCATTCTAAATATATATATACATACACATTCCATAACATTCCAAGGCCTACCGATACTAGCAAGCCTATGTAAAACCATTCAAAACATTTCATCAAGTAAGAAAAACACTTTGGTGTGCATGCTAGCCCAAAACTTAAAAAGAGTTAAACGGGGCATCAAGAACTCACCTGAAATCAATCGAACACTTGCAACGAGCTAGGAAATCCCTAAGTGCACAATCACAAGCAAGGGTCTGTAAATTATACACAACACGTTACTAAACTAGACCGTAAGAGAACTCTTGCCTAATGGGCCGTTCAAGCCCAACACTTTGGCTCAAGGCCCAACAACTTGGCCCAAGGCCCAACACTTGGCCCAAGGCCCAACGACTTGGCCCAAGGCCCAAGGACAATCAATTCGGGTTGAATGCGCGTGCAATAAACCTTAAAACCATTTGTTAAATGAATCAGCCCCGAATGGACCAAATTCCATTTTAAATCTTTTCATTTGTCAAGATTATGTCACACGAGTTGATAGGGTTGACGGTTACTTTTTACAACTCTTACTTTACCGTTTAAACGAAAATTCGCGCACCGCCGACTCGATTGACGAAGCACTAACCACAACAGCCCCGAGCATCAAAAAAATATTTTTTCCACAGCCCTTAAACCCCCCTAGGGCTGTACAAACAGATTCGGTCGGTCACCCGATCAATTAACGCATCAAACTCAACAATTTGCAATTCTACACCCGATAAACCCTAGTTTTCGAACTAAAATCGATTGACCGACCTAATCAACTCCAATGACCACGAAATTTTAATATGATGTGAATGCCATACCTGGGGATCTTTCTACACCGGAAAATCTAATTTTTATCCACGGGAAGTGGGTCAATTACACCTTGGCCGAAAATCTGTCTAACGAAAAGTTTCGGCAAAATTGAGCATCAAAACGATTAGGGGTGAACAAAAAGAGTGTTGGGGTTTGTAGTACATACCTCGAACTACTTCTAGGAGCTTGGAATCGATCAAAAAGTCGAAGCACGGAAGGGAGGGGGTGGCTGGAAGGGGCCGATCGCAGCAGCAGCTGTGGATTAGGGTTTAGGTTTTTGTTTAATGTTATATCATAAAACATTTTCATTCTAGCCCCCGAAATTTAATAATAATGCAACTTGGAAGAAATGTTAAGCGATTAGACGTACCGGGATGACGTAAAGGCCTCCGAGAAACGTCGGATAAATCCCGAGAATTATACATACTCTACAAGCTTTAATTCTTGAAACCGGAATTAACGGGCGTTACAGTAAAATGATGTAAAACATGTGAGAAGTGAAGTGGTTGGTGTGAGTTGTGATGTGCCGAACACCCTTCTATTTATAGCCGAAATTCTGCATCTTCGCGTATCGCGATGATGCAAGCCGTGTCGGTTCGCGTATCGTGAAGGTGCTCTAGGTTTGCTAAGTCAGCAGTAGGGTTGCCATGTGTCACCAGGTGCTACCATGTGTCTCCACGTGTCACACATGCAGACGTGCAACTTCGCGTATCGCGAAGATGTTTGATCTGCAACTTCACGTATCGCGAAGATGCTTCGAGGTCGGTTCAAGTCTTTTGTCTTTCGCGTATCGCGAAGATGCCTGCTTTGCAACTTCGCATATTGCGAAGCTACTAGTTTCAAATTTCCAATTTCAGTCCTTGTACTATCCAAAAATACTAAAGCGGCCCTTATGTGGCTCACGGCGATGCGAGCGTGCGAAGTGCAAAGTGAGCCATCAAAACGCCCATCTCCCGTGTCCGAGTACGAGTCCGAGCGCGTGCATGTCGGGTGCTTCGTACCCTTCGCTAGGACTATGGAGAGTGGATAGTCACATTAAAACATTTCTATGGAAACTTACTTCCTTATAAAGAGCTTCCAATTCTTTGCTTATTTCCATGTGGGATGAAAATTTCATTCCTTATTTATACCCTTGTAGAATGCTTGCATTTTCTTCTATATTTCCATGTGGGATGAAATTTTCTACTTCCTTATCATAAGATGCTTTGTTTTTCTTATCTCTTTTCTTTCTCTTACTTGTTATAAGAATATTTTTAATCCTTCAACTTCCAAAGTTGACATTTTTAGTCGAAAATAATTACAGGATTTTCTAGGATGTTACACCAATACTTGCATTGCAAGAAGGAACCGAAGATTTCACAGTATGTTGTGATGCTTCCAAATCAGGATTAGGATGTGTATTAATGCAACGTGAAAAGGTTATTGCCTATGCATCCAGACAATTGAAGATGCATGAAGAGAATTACACAACACATGATTTAGAATTGGGAGTAGTAATTTTTGTCCTAAAGATCTGGAGACATTATTTGTGTGGTAGCAAGTTTACTGTATTCACAGATCATAAAAGTTTAAAGTATATATTTGGGCAAAAGGAGATCAACATGAGGCAAAGACGTTGGATGAAAACTCTTAGCGACTATAATTGTGAAATCCAGTATCGTAAAGGTAAGGCTAATGTAGTAGCCGATGCATTAAGCAGGAAAGAGCTTGAGAAACCTAAAAGAGTACAAGCTCTAAGATTAGAACTTCAAATCAACTTAATTGATGAAGTGAAAAATGTTCAGAAACAAGCAATGGAAGGAAATAACATTGCTGATGAGAAAAGAAATGGTACAATTGATCAACTGATCAAAGGGAGTGATGAAATTCTCCGAATAGGGAATAGAATTTGGATACCAATCATTGGAAATCTACGAGAAAGGATTCTCGAGGAAGCTCATAAATCCAAGTGTACGATGCATACCGGAAAAGATAAAATTATCAAGATTTGAAGAAAGTCTATTGGTGGATAGGAATGAAAAAGGATGTATCTAATTATATCAAAATGCATAACTTGTTCGCAAGTTAAAGCTGAACATCAAAAGCCATCTGGATTACTTTAACAATTAGAAATGCCAGAATGGAAATGGGTATTAATAACAATGGATTTTGTTACTAAATTGCCTACAACGAGAAGAGGTAATGACACAATCTGGGTGATTGTGGATAGATTAACAAAGTCAGCTCATTTCATACCGATGAAGGAAACTTTCAAAATGGAACAATTAGCTAAGTTATATGTAGACAAAGTTGTCTCATTACATGGAGTTCCATTATCCATTGTATCTGATCGGTATAGCCGTTTTACTTCCCATTTTTGGAAAAGTTTCCAAATAGCCATGGGAACAAGGTTAAACTTGAGCACACATACCATCCACAGACTGACGGTTAAAGTGAAAGGACCATACAAACATTGGAAGACATGCTAAGAGCTTGTGTGATAGATTTTGGTGGAAATTGGGATGACCACTTACCACTAATAGAATTTTCTTACAACAACAGTTATCATACAAGTATTAATGCTGCCCCATTTGAAGCACTTTATGGACAAAAGTGTAGAACACCAGTGTGTTGGGCAGAAATAGGATGAAAACAATTATCTGGTCCTGAAATTATATAAGAAACTACTGGTAAGATAATTCAAGTCAAGGAAAGGTTAAAGACCGCACGAGATCGTCAGAAGAGTTATGCAGATCATAGACGCAAACCATTAGAATTCCAAGTTGAAGATAAAGTGTTAATAAAGGTATCTCCATGGAAAGGAGTAGTCCAATTTGGTAAGAAAAGAAAGTTAAGCCCAAGGTTTGTTTGACCATTCCAAGAGTTACCAGAAGAAATGACAGGTATACATGATGTATTTCATGTAAGCAACCTAAGGAAATGCTTATTCAATGAATCATTAAAAGTACCCCTTCAAGATATAAAGGTAAACGAAAAATTGAAATTCATTGAGAAACCACTATAAATTGAAGATAGAAAGATCAAGAATCTCAAGCATAAAAGAATAGTTCTTGTGAAAGTAAAATGGGATTCAAGACGTGGACTAGAATATACTTGGGAACTGGAATCAGATATGAAACGGATGTACCCACACCTATTCCAATAGATCTCGAGGACGAGATTCAAAATAAGAAGGGGAGACTATAACAAACCAAAAAGAAATAAAATAATTCAAATAAGAAATGAAGAAATAAGAATAGTTCAAGAATCTCAAGCATAAAAGAATAGTTCTTGTCTACTTAAACCCATGCCTTTGTCTTTATTGGGACAAGTAAGATCCAACTATTATTATTATTATTATTATTATTATTATTATTATTATTATATAATCTAGTGGAACCCATAGTCAAGACCTGCTTTATTTTAGATTTTACCGGATCAAACCACCCCAAGTTGACTTAAACCTCATAATAGCATATTAAAACATTGTTGCGCATTTTTCATGAACAGCTAAGACGATCAAGGATATTCTTTATCCACCTAAATTTAAACATCAAAGTATACCAAGCAGCCATTAGATACGATTAAGGTTCAATTATTCAACAATCTAGCAAGTGTTCCCCACTACATGACATACCCCCGTTATCAAGCAATACATCGGACCCATTACCATACGTGATTTTACAAGTTTCCGTCTATCGGTTTACATACGTTGTGTCTCTACTTGATCCTGTTCTTAATGGTATGGGACACAAGTAAGAGGACCACGTATAACTAACAGTGGGATGATCACTGGATCATCAAGATTTTACTTCACTGTAATTGATGTAAGTGAGTGTAACGGCAGTAAATTGTGGGTTTATGCTTAAAAGCTTTTATTTATTTAAATATCCAAAAATACCCAGATGAACAACCGTAAAAAGACCCGTGGTCTCTGAACCCGAGGCATCCCATCAATACAGGATTTAAGGCTATAAAACCATACGTCTATGAAGTGTTAAACACTAAAACTAGAAGTGCAAGTCTTTAAATTTATATCACCGGCTACACGATATACTTTAATGTTTAAACCTACCCAAGCATCGTCTGATAGCATATTCATATTTCTTTAAAATTCATAATTTTCTACAATCAAACTAAAAATGAGGCTTGAGTATGGTAGACCTTTCATCTCGTATTTTATACAGACTCAACATTGTGACAACTGCCCTATCCGACCCGACCCAGGTACCCGTTTTCGAATCCGATTCTTTTTATGATTTAAAGTTTGTTTATTAATCTTTGTAAAATTTAACGTTCAATAAATTATATATATATATATATATTTTATATTACTTACTAATAATAATAATTTTCTTTCCGCCGTCCCGCCTCTTTCTCTCTCTTGTCGCCGTCCCGCCTCTTTTCTCTCTTGTCGCCGTCCCGCTCCTCTGCTTAACCCTTGCGCCTTGAACTCCCTTTTTCTCTTAATCCTTTTGCTTGTCCTTTGGTTCTTCCCGCCTAAGGATGTCTGCGCAGCTCCACGCGCCAGACTCCTTACAAGGAAGCCTGCGTGAAGACCGGCTATTCCTGCGATACGCGAGACGAATTCTTCTCGCAGCGCGCTAAGAATTGTAATTCTTCTCGCAGCGCGCTAAGAACGGTAGTTCTTCCCGCGACGCGCTAAGGATTGTAGTTCTTCCCGCGGCGCGCTAAGAATTGTAGTTCTTCTCGCGGCGCGCTAAGAATTGTAGTTCTTCTCGCGGCGCGCTAAGAATGGTAGTTCTTCTCGCAGCGCGCTAAGAATGGTAGTTCTTCCCGCGACGCGCTAAGAATGGTAGTTCTTCTCGCAGCGCGCTAAGGATTGTAGTTCTTCCCGCGGCGCGCTAAGAATTGTAGTTCTTCTCGCAGCGCGCTAAGAATGGTAGTTCTTCCCGCGACGCGCTAAGAATGGTAGTTCTTCTCGCAGCGCGCTAAGGATTTAAGTTCTTCTCGCGACGCGCTAAGGTTTGTTCTGTCTGCCTTCGCCCTCGCGCGTGCGCTCGAGTCTTCTCGCGCTAGACCTTAAGTCTTTTCTTCTATTTAGGTCAGCCTGTATTCTTTTGTGATATCTTATCTTCTGTCTGAATAGCCACTTTCGGCGCAGCATGCGCACCAACCCCATTGGTTGGCAGAAAAAGTGACTGACATAATCTTTTGAAATCTTCTTTTGCATGTCTTGAACAGTGTTTTATCTGACTCCTCCCATGCTTTATTCTGTAACCTGTCAGCCCTTTTTCCTGTTCCCCGGCTGCCATATCTTTTGGTATATTTTGCTTTTGGAATCTTTTGCCTTTTGATATCTTTTGCTTGATTTGATAAGATCTTTTCCTCTTTTCTAGGGATTGTGTTCCCTAGGGTTTGCCTATAAATTTAGCTATCTTCTTAACACTTCACACACTACACTTAATCTCTCCCCAAATCTTCCTCTGCTCTCTTCTCCTTGCCCTCTGCCGTTGTTCCTCAGCCGCCTCCTCTCTCTGCCTTCGTCTTTTCCCTTGTCCTGCCCAGATTTCCGGTAATATATAATATAATATATAATAATTTGTTAAAGATACATATTGCTATGCTAACATATATTCAAGGCATAAAACAAATCGTTAAACCAATAACCTCTTATTTATAGGTTAACTTGTGCTTGTTTAAAAGTTGGTTCTTGCATTATCTTTCAACACACCTTTTTCAGGTGAGTAATCTCGTACCTAATCCCTTTTATTTTTAATGTTTTGGGATGTTCATGTGTTCGTACAAACTTGAGTCTTAAACTGGTTTATAAACTTTTGTCGCGCAAAACCCCATGTGTTATGGACGTAGACTTGGCTGTTTATTTGTATGTGTGGATCATTAACCGTCTTGTCGGCCTATTCCGCAGTTTTCATGGATCCATTAGATGAACACGGGAGAACTATCGTTTATGATTTCTCTTTTGTTTACACTTGCACAGTTTTCTTGTTTTTGTGCTCAATTGGGAGCACGGATTGAACTATGAGCTATGATCTAAGGCTTGATCACAATCTGATTACACCCTTGTTGAACACCAGTTATACACATGATGCGCGCAGATATTGTTATCTATTTATATGTATTAAACTTGATTTCTCACCGACACGCAAGTGTTGACGTTTTATTTTAACACATGTTCAGGTTTGCTGTAGCTGCTTTTGGGAATCTCAAGGACACGTAGGATGCTTTCTTTTTGTTTGGACCTAGATTAAAATGTAACAAGACAAATTATGTTATTTGAATATTTTAAGTTATGATTAATTTTATGTTACTTCGATAAATTGTGTTGCGCGTGCGCGGTAAATGTATTTAATAAATATTGACACCCAGATAGTGTCACGAGTAATGAAACAATACGTGGCGCCCCGATGTATAATCCGCCATCGGTCGGGGTGTTACAGATTGGTATCAGAGCTCCGTGACTTTAGGATAGGTGGTTAGACGTAACGACCTAGAATACCTAAGAGTCCCTTCTCGCGCATGAGAAATATCTCATGTTTGCGCGCTAATTGTTATTTACTCGATATTTATAAAATATGCTGGCGCATACGCAGCACTTGATTTCATGTTTTATTCGCGATCTTTCAATTTTTATTAAATTTCAATTTATTTCTTTACTTACATATTCGTTTGTTGTGGGGATTGAAAATCCGAGAAGTCATGGTGGTACATGAATAGTTGATTTACAATTACCATTAACTTTATGTTTTAAATTGAAGATTTGAAAAGTCATGGTGATACATGAATTGTCAATCTCCAATATTCGTTTACTCGATAATTTAAATTGAAGATTTGAAAAGTCATGGTGATACATGAATTGTCAAACCTCCAACATTCATTTACTCGATATTTTAAATTGGGAATTCGGAAAGTCATGGTGATACATGAATTGTCGATTTTCAATTCGAATTCATTACCTGTATTAAGTTTGTATTTTACTTCAAGATTTGATAGCATTTAACTCCGCGAAACAAGCTTTACGACGATATAACTTTGCGCTAAAACGATTTCCCATACCAAGATATTAACAAAAATTAAAACTTTTATAGAATGCCTCCGCTATCTCGCCGTCATCAGAGGAGAGAAGCCTCGCGCAGACGTAGGCAGCAACGTTCCCAGGAAATGGCCGCCGCAATAGCCCAAGCCTTAAACCAAAATAATCTCAACCCCTCCGGATACAATATTAAATCCTTCAATGCGGGTAATCCTCCGAAATTCACTGGACTTGAAGGAGCCACCGTAATGCTCCAGTGGCTCGAGAAAATTGAAAACACTTTCCTCCATACCCAATGCCCTCCAGACCGACGAACCTTATATGCCTCTAGTGTCCTAGAATCAAGGGCGCTTACTTGGTGGAACGGAGTAGCTCATGCGCGTGGTGCAGAGGCTGCTTCTAGCATGCTCTGGGAGGAATTCAAGGAAATCTTGACGCGAGAATTCTGCCCTCCCAACGAAGTAAAGCGCCTGGAGGAAGAGTTTTGGAACCTGAAACAGTACAGTGGCGAAGCGCGCGAGTACGCGACGCGCTTCCATGAATTAAGCTTGCTTGTCCCTCACCTAGTTACCCCTTCCCGCCGAGCCATCGAGAAGTTTCTTGGGGGTCTCCCCATGGAAATTCAAGATTCTGTATGGGCCAGGAACCCAGCAACCCTCTCTGACGCCATCGAGTTGGCCGCTGTGCTCAGCGACAACCATGTCAGGGCAGGAACCCTGTTCCTGCGGGGAGCCGAGAAGACCAAACCCACCAAGACTGTCCCAGAACCAACAGAAACCAAACCAGAACCCTCAAACCGTAACAACCTCAAGCGTAAGCGCAGACCCAATCATCAAACCTACGCGCTTACCAGCCCGCCCATTGTCCAGCAACCCACCTACCAACCTCCAGTTTACGCGCCTAACCCACTGTCGACTTACCCAACACCCCCTGTAGTCCATAACTATGCCTTAACCAATCCCGCACTCCCTACCCCGTCAACTAAGAAACCTTACACAGGAAACCAACCCTTTTGCCCAACCTGTAGACTTCACCACCCACCTCAAGTCCCGTGTCGACAATGTAACCGATGTGGCCGTACTGGTCACACTGCTGAGAACTGTAGAGTCCTTCCCGCCAACCCAATCGCGCACACACCACCAACTCACCTGCTAAACCCACAACCAACATACCCTAATCCACGACCCAGGTCGTGCTACAACTGCGGTGATCCCAGTCATTTCCGGAACGCGTGCCCGAGACTGCAAGTTCAGATTACGCAAGCGAACCCAGTTAACCAAATTTCGAACCAAGTGACGCGCGGACGAGCTTTTAATATAACCGCGCACCAAGCGCAAGCGAATAATGACGTGGTTAATGGTACATTTTTACTTAACGGACAATATGCATCCATACTTTTTGATACTGGCGCCGATAGAAGTTTTATTTCTCGCGCATTTGAGCAGAAACTTGCGCGACCGCGAGTAAACTTAAACGAAAACTTTTCAGTTGAATTGGCTAATGGTGAAACTATTTTAATAAACTCCGTAATCAAAGATTGCACGCTTAACCTTAACGAAAACGATTTTCTAATCGACCTCATTCCTATGCCGCTTGGAAGTTTTGATGTGATTATTGGTATGGACTGGCTCTCGCAAAATCGCGCCGAAGTAATCTGCGCCAAGAAGTTGATTCGCATTCCTCGGGAAAATGGTGATCTGCATATCTACGGCGAGAAACCATCTAACGGTCTTAAACTAATGTCATGCACTGAAGCCCGAAGACTTTTGCGGAAGAAATGTGTTGCATTCTTAGCCCATGTGGTCAAACTTGATGAAGGAAAGAAGAAACTTTCTGAAATCCCCATCGTGCGTGACTTTCCTGAAGTCTTTCCCGATGATCTTTCTGGTTTACCTCCCGCTCGGGAAGTCGAGTTTCGTGTTGATCTTGTCCCTGGTGCTTCCCCCGTAGCCAAATCTCCTTATCGTCTTGCGCCCGCTGAAATGCAAGAATTAGCAAGTCAACTCCAAGAGTTGACCGCTAAAGGATTCATTCGCCCTAGCTCTTCGCCATGGGGTGCTCCGGTGTTGTTCGTTAAAAAGAAAGATGGTACGTTTCGCATGTGTATTGATTACCGCGAGCTGAACAAGCTCACCATTAAGAACCGGTATCCCTTACCGCGTATTGACGACCTCTTTGATCAACTCCAAGGTGCCTCTTGTTTCTCCAAGATCGATCTCCGTTCTGGCTATCACCAGTTGCGTATCCGCGAAGAGGACGTTCCCAAGACTGCTTTTCGAACCCGCTATGGCCATTTTGAATTCTTGGTCATGCCCTTCGGTTTAACCAACGCACCCGCCGTTTTCATGGATCTAATGAATCGGGTGTGTAGGCCTTTCTTGGATAAATTCGTGATCGTGTTCATTGATGATGTCCTGGTGTATTCTAAAACCAAGGCCAAGCATGAGCAACATCTTCGGTTGGTGTTGCAAAAGCTTCGAACCGAGCAACTCTTTGCCAAACTCTCCAAGTGTGAATTTTGGTCGGATGAAGTACAGTTTCTTGGTCATGTTGTAAACAAGATGGGTATTCATGTCGACCCATCCAAGATTGAAGCAATCAAGAACTGGATTACGCCATCCACTCCTACCGAAATCCGTTCCTTTTTAGGCTTAGCTGGTTACTACCGGCGATTTATTTCGAACTTCTCAAAGATCGCTTTGCCTTTAACAGCTTTAACGCACAAAGGCAAACCGTATATTTGGGGCTCGAAGCAAGAAGAAGCCTTTCTGAAGCTCAAGCATTTGTTGTGCGAAGCTCCTGTTCTAGCGTTACCTGAGGGTAATGATGATTTTGTCGTGTATTGTGATGCCTCCAACCAAGGTCTCGGTTGTGTGCTTATGCAACGAGGCAAGGTTATCGCTTACGCGTCTAGGCAACTTAAAATTCATGAAAAGAATTATACGACTCACGACCTCGAACTTGGCGCAGTTGTATTTGCTTTAAAAATCTGGAGACACTACCTCTATGGGACTAAGTGTATCATTTACACAGACCATAAAAGCCTTCAGCATATTTTTGATCAGAAGGAACTTAACATGAGACAACGCCGATGGAACGAACTCATCAGCGATTACGATTGTGAGATCCGATATCACCCTGGAAAGGCTAATGTGGTAGCTGATGCGCTCAGCCGTAAACCCAGCCAACTTAACTGTATCTTGCCGCGCACGCAGCTTCACTTCGCGCCGATTCAAAGCAATCTTGAATCATGCATTCGTGACGCGCAGCGCGCATCCATCAGCAATGGCAACCTTCGCGCCGAGTTAGCGTGTGGCGCGGAAGCGCATTTTGTCCCTAATCAGAGTGGAATTCTCTGCTATCTCAATCGCATCTGGATTCCCAATGATGAGAATCTTCGCACTGTCCTACTAAGTGAAGCGCACAAATCTCGGTATTCCGTTCATCCTGGTGCTGACAAAATGTACAAAGATTTGCGCCTTTCTTATTGGTGGCCTGGTATGAAAAAGGATATTGCTGTGTTCGTAGCTAAATGCCTAACTTGTTCTAAGGTAAAAGCTGAACATCAACGCCCATCTGGTTTGCTCGAACAACCTGAAATTCCTACGTGGAAATGGGAAAGTATAGCAATGGACTTTATCACCAAGTTACCCTTGACCGCAAGCAAACATGATAGCATTTGGGTAATAGTGGATCGATTGACCAAGTCTGCCCACTTTCTGCCCATTCGTGAAACCTACCGTGTTGAACAACTTGCGCATCTTTATGTCAAGGAAATTGTCTGCCGTCATGGTACTCCTTTGAGCATCATATCCGATCGCGATGGCCGTTTTATATCTCGCTTTTGGAAATCTCTCCAAACTGCGTTAGGAACTCGTTTGGACATGAGTACTGCATATCATCCTCAGACTGACGGACAGTCTGAGCGAACCATCCAAACCCTTGAAGATATGCTCCGATCTTGTGTTCTTGATTTTGGAGGTAATTGGGATTCACACCTACCTTTGATCGAGTTCTCTTATAATAACAGCTATCATTCCAGCATCGGTATGGCCCCATTTGAAGCACTTTACGGTCGAAAGTGCCGTTCACCGATTTGTTGGAACGAAGTGGGTGAAGTTCAAATCACAGGACCCGAACTAGTTCAAGAAACAACCGATAAAATCGCCAAGATCCGTGATCATCTGCTGACTGCCAGAAGCCGACAGAAGAGTTACGCAGATCGCAGGCGGAAGCCTCTCGAATTTCTAGTTGGTGATCTTGTTCTCCTCAAAGTGTCGCCCTGGAAGGGTGTTGTCCGCTTTGGGAAGAAAGGTAAGCTTGCACCTCGTTATGTTGGTCCATTCAAGATTCTTGCGAGGGTGGGAAAAGTTGCCTACAAACTGGACCTGCCGCCCGCGCTCAGCAATGTGCATCCAACGTTCCATG
Organism: Bidens hawaiensis; assembly: GCF_021521415.1. NCBI lineage: Eukaryota > Viridiplantae > Streptophyta > Magnoliopsida > Asterales > Asteraceae > Bidens > Bidens hawaiensis. The sequence goes on from NW_027491249.1 coordinate 1,827,487, forward strand.
TATCCAATCTCAAGAAATGTTTAGCTGACGAGAACCTTCACATACCACTTGATGAAGTTCAAGTTGATGAGTCTATGCATTTCGTTGAGAAGCCTGTTGAGATTATGGATCGCGAGGTAAAGCAAACCAAGCGCAGTCGCATCCCTATTGTTAAAGTTCGTTGGCAGTCCAAGCGCGGAGCCGAGTTTACTTGGGAAAGGGAAGATCAGATGAAGATCAAGTACCCGCACCTTTTCTCTGCGCATCCTACTTCGAGATAAATTTCGGGACGAAATTTCTTAAAGTAGGGGAGACTGTGACAACTGCCCTATCCGACCCGACCCAGGTACCCGTTTTCGAATCCGATTCTTTTTATGATTTAAAGTTTGTTTATTAATCTTTGTAAAATTTAACGTTAAATAAATTATATATATATATATATATATTTTTTATATTACTTACTAATAATAATAATTTTCTTTCCGCCGTCCCGCCTCTTTCTCTCTCTTGTCGCCGTCCCGCCTCTTTTCTCTCTTGTCGCCGTCCCGCTCCTCTGCTTAACCCTTGCGCCTTGAACTCCCTTTTTCTCTTAATCCTTTTGCTTGTCCTTTGGTTCTTCCCGCCTAAGGATGTCTGCGCAGCTCCACGCGCCAGACTCCTTACAAGGAAGCCTGCGTGAAGACCGGCTGTTCCTGCGATACGCGAGACGAATTCTTCTCGCAGCGCGCTAAGAATTGTAATTCTTCTCGCAGCGCGCTAAGAACGGTAGTTCTTCCCGCGACGCGCTAAGGATTGTAGTTCTTCCCGCGGCGCGCTAAGCATTGTAGTTCTTCTCGCAGCGCGCTAAGAATTGTAGTTCTTCTCGCAGCGCGCTAAGAATGGTAGTTCTTCTCGCAGCGCGCTAAGAATGGTAGTTCTTCTCGCAGCGCGCTAAGAATGGTAGTTCTTCTCGCAGCGCGCTAAGAATGGTAGTTCTTCTCGCAGCGCGCTAAGGATTGTAGTTCTTCCCGCGGCGCGCTAAGAATTGTAGTTCTTCTCGCAGCGCGCTAAGAATGGTAGTTCTTCCCGCGACGCGCTAAGAATTGTAGTTCTTCTCGCAGCGCGCTAAGGATTTAAGTTCTTCCCGCGACGCGCTAAGGTTTGTTCTGTCTGCCTTCGCCCTCGCGCGTGCGCTCGAGTCTTCTCGCGCTAGACCTTAAGTCTTTTCTTCTGTTTAGGTCAGCCTGTATTCTTTTGTGATATCTTATCTTCTGTCTGAATAGCCACTTTCGGCGCAGCATGCGCACCAACCCCATTGGTTGGCAGAAAAAGTGACTGACATAATCTTTTGAAATCTTCTTTTGCATGTCTTGAACAGTGTTTTATCTGACTCCTCCCATGCTTTATTCTGTAACCTGTCAGCCCTTTTTCCTGTTCCCCCGGCTGCCATATCTTTTGGTATCTTTTGCTTTTGGAATCTTTTGCCTTTTGATATCTTTTGCTTGATTTGATAAGATCTTTTCCTCTTTTCTAGGGATTGTGTTCCCTAGGGTTTGCCTATAAATTTAGCTATCTTCTTAACACTTCACACACTACACTTAATCTCTCCCCAAATCTTCCTCTGCTCTCTTCTCCTTGCCCTCTGCCGTTGTTCCTCAGCCGCCTCCTCTCTCTGCCTTCGTCTTTTCCCTTGTCCTGCCCAGATTTCCGGTAATATATAATATAATATATAATAATTTGTTAAAGATACATATTGCTATGCTAACATATATTCAAGGCATAAAACAAATCGTTAAACCAATAACCTCTTATTTATAGGTTAACTTGTGCTTGTTTAAAAGTTGGTTCTTGCATTATCTTTCAACACACCTTTTTCAGGTGAGTAATCTCGTACCTAATCCCTTTTATTTTTAATGTTTTGGGATGTTCATGTGTTCATACAAACTTGAGTCTTAAACTGGTTTATAAACTTTTGTCGCGCAAAACCCCATGTGTTATGGACGTAGACTTGGCTGTTTATTTGTATGTGTGGATCATTAACCGTCTTGTCGGCCTATTCCGCAGTTTTCATGGATCCATTAGATGAACACGGGAGAACTATCGTTTATGATTTCTCTTTTGTTTACACTTGCACAGTTTTCTTGTTTTTGTGCTCAATTGGGAGCACGGATTGAACTATGAGCTATGATCTAAGGCTTGATCACAATCTGATTACACCCTTGTTGAACACCAGTTATACACATGATGCGCGCAGATATTGTTATCTATTTATATGTATTAAACTTGATTTCTCACCGACACGCAAGTGTTGACGTTTTATTTTAACACATGTTCAGGTTTGCTGTAGCTGCTTTTGGGAATCTCAAGGACACGTAGGATGCTTTCTTTTTGTTTGGACCTAGATTAAAATGTAACAAGACAAATTATGTTATATGAATATTTTAAGTTATGATTAATTTTATGTTACTTCGATAAATTGTGTTGCGCGTGCGCGGTAAATGTATTTAATAAATATTGACACCCAAATAGTGTCACGAGTAATGAAACAATACGTGGCGCCCCGATGTATAATCCGCCATCGGTCGGGGTGTTACAAACATGTTTCCCACTAAAAATCATATTTATCGATAAAAACCAACTATCAAACTACCCTTTTATTCTAAAGGCTGAGCCTACCAGCACATTCCAAGTTAAGTGCGTGTTCTTTTAATTATATCTTATTATTAGTAGTTTGAAAAACCGATTCCCGATAAGTATCCTCATCTCCCATTTATACGCAAAAAGAACAAAATCAAGGGACATTTTTCAAAACTTTTTTTATAAAGACTTTAACGAAAAACTAAAACGAAAAACATATGTATTCCCATCCCCACACTTAAAATTTGCATTGTCCTCAATGCAGAGAAGGAAACACGACTCAAAAATTCAAAACAAAACAAATCCTAAAAATACAAAAACAAATAAGAATAAAACAAAGCTAGAAAAATATAAAAACTAAAAACAAAGTAAAAAGGAAAAGACTTAGCTGGTAGTATGGAAGACTGTCAAAGTGCCAGTCTCGTCGCCATGAATTATCTCCTTACCGCTTCGCTCGCCATGATTATTTATCTCATTCTCTCATTTCGGAACAGACACGGCCTCTCCACTCGACGTACCTAAGTGAATACATAACAGAATATCTAGAAAATAAAGTCTAATTAGGTGTCCTGGAAAACATCACACCAACCCATCCTCCCAACCATACAAGTTCAGATTAATAATTATACAAACCAACGAAAATAAAACAGCATAAAAGAAAAATAAAGCATAAAAAGATACAACTCCCTAAGCTCGCTAGGATGTCCCCACACTTAGTCTTCATCCTCTTCCTCACTCTGCTCGAATGTTTGATACGGTTCAGCTTCCTCGAATTCAAGCGAACGCGGCCCATAAAACGGCGCACCATATCCATGACCATAACCATAGCTTCCCGAACCTCCCGGGAAACTCGACCCACTCGGCCCTGACACAGGCGGCCGTCTCAAATAATCAGGCAGATCAATATGCAATCCAGTCATCAAATGCCTCATATTCTCATCTTGTCTCTGTTGACTGTCCCTCATCAGCTGTCTAATCCCATCACACTGCTCCTTCACGTAATCCTGCATGTGGTCGAATCCCAAATTCATCCTGTCATATAAAGAATCCAAAGTAAGTACCTCAGGACGGGGCTCTCGAGCTGGAAACTGTCTTCCCGGTCTTTCTTGTCTGTGTAATGGCCTCTGATGTCGTGTAGGCAACTCAGCCCGCATCGCCGCAGCGACCTTAGAATCAAGAGCTGGAAGCTCAGTAGGACCCAAATGAGCCCCTTCCCATGCTAATGGATCAAAGGGCGCTAAAATCCCAGCCGACCTCAACTCTCTCACACCAATATACTCAACCACTGGCCCGCGTGTCAAATATTCCTGATTATATTTCTCAAAAACACCCAAATACTTTGCCAACAATGTCATATATGGGCCCATATCAATCTTTGATCTCTTTTGTGTACCTCCCCTTCGATTTCAATGAAACGACCAAGCCAAAACACTCGCCACATTAACAGGCCTTTGTTCAACCATAACCAATAAACAAAACAAATCCAACCAATTCACCTTGTTCTCACTCGAACCTCGTCCAACCAAAGTAGAACTTAAAATTTTATGAATATACCTCAAAACTGGGTCACGAATGTCCGATGCCACCATACTTCCTGAAAACAGAGAAACCGCAATCTTTACCCAAAAAGTAGCCAACTCCGTGCTGGTCAAACTAAAGGGCTTCTTATTTCTAAACGCACCTCTCAGACTCGTGTTAAACCCGACCGTATTAACTTCATCTTCTGTGTAAAAACCACTTGCTACCCCAAACTCGGCGATCGTCATCTCGTACGTTTCCTGCCCTAACGCAAACGAAACTGCGTCGGGTTTATCAAAATTACCTTCTTTATACCGAAATGTACATAAAACTCAAGCGTCAACTCTTTATACTGTTGTTCCTTTAAGCATAACATCGCTTAAAACTTCGGGCCCAAAAACTCCTCAATCCTACCTCTTTGCCCGATCTCATCCAAAGTATCCCAATTAATCGTTTTGAAAATCAGCATATCCGACTCCATAAGATCATAAAACTTCTCATATTCTTTCGAGTCTTCTGTAAATCGGAGTAACCTACAACCTCGCATATCCCTAGTCTTTCGCCTCAACGGTACCGCTCCTTCCTTGTAATTAATCATTCATTTTGTTGTTCTTTCAACCACATCCTACATTTTCGGCTCATCATCTTGCGGACCCGGTGCCGGACCGCGTCTTCACTTACTGACATCCTGGTGGTTCCTCTTTTTATGTCGGTGATGATCCCTTGCCACGACTCAAATACAGAAACGAAAACTACAAGACATGGTTAGTGACGCAAAAATAAAAAAAAAGAAAAAAAAGAATAGAAATAGAGATAGGAATACAAACTCTACACTTGAGTTTTCACTCAAGAACAACATGTGACAAATTAGTGCGACGGATCGAGAGGAGTTTCTTCCATCTCGATTGATTCCTCCGGTCCTCCAAGATAGTGCTTTAAGCGATGACCGTTCATCTTCCAAGACGTTTAATTATTCGGGTTCTCCAACTCCACCACTCCATACGGAAAAACTTCTTTCACCAAGTACGGTCCCGACCACTTTGATTTCAACATTCCTGCAAACAACTTCAAACGAGAGTTAAATAATAGTACCTTATCGCCTTTCTTGAACTCTTTTCCGCCTTTCAACCGCCGATCGTGCAAAGATTTCGTCTTTTCTTTGATGTTCAACGATCGGGAATATGCCGCATCCCGAAGCTCTTCCAACTCATGACTCTGAAAGTACATTTTCCTAGCGGCTTCGGTAAGATCGACAATCATCGTCTTCAACGCCCAATAAGCACGATGCTCCAACTCCACTGGTAGATGACAAGACTTACCATAAACAAGCATAAATGGTGTAGTACCCAACGGAGTCTTGTACGCGGTCCGGAATGCCCACAACGCATCATCTAACTTCTCCGACCAATCCTTTCGACTAGCCCCAACCATCTTTTCCAAAATCCTCTTCACCCCTCGATTTGCATTCTCGACTTGACCATTCGTTTGAGGGTGATAAGCAGTAGAGGTACGATGAGTAACTCCATAACGAGCCAATGCTTTCTCCATGACGGTATTGCAAAAATGAGTTCCCCGATCACTAATAATAGCTCTCAGAATACCGAAACGAGTAAATAACTTCTTAAGAAACCTCACAACAACTCGTGCAACATTCGTAGCCAACTCTTGGGCTTCCACCCACTTCGACACATAATCAATTGCCACCAAAATATACTTATTACCATTCGATGTGGGAAACGGTCCCACGAAGTCGATGCCCCAAACATCAAAGATTTCAAGAATTTTTATTGGGTTTTGAGGCATCTCATTCTTGAACGAAATATTACCTGTTCTTTGGCACGCATCACAAAGCTTCACAAACTCTTCAGCATCTTTAACAATTGTTAGCCAATAGAACCCACTATCAAGCACCTTCTGCACGGTAGCATGCGCACCATGATGACCTCCAGTCAACCCTTCATGAACATGCTTGAGGATATCCTATCCTTCCTATTTCGTCACACACCTCTTCAAAATCCGATCACCACCAATTTTAAACAAGAACGGGTTATCCCACACATATCTATTCACATCCCGGAAGAATTTCTTCTTTTGTTGCGTAGTTATACCCTCAAAAATAAAACCATTAGCCAAATAATTAGCGAAATCAGAGAACCATGGCATACCTTGCTTCTTAGCCGCAACAAAGTCGATTGACTCATTAGGGAATTTATCTCCAATCTCCTCCTCAAGCAACTCTTCTCTCTTCGGGTCCTCTAAACGGGATAGATGATCGGTCGCTACATTTTCCGCACCCTTCTTATCTTTGATCTCGTTGTCAAACTCGGAAAGTAGAAGAATCCACCGTATAAGACGAGGCTTCGCGTCTTTCTTCTGAAAGAGAAAATGCAAGGTTGCATGATCGGTAAAATCGATGGTATTCGAAAGCAAGAGGTACGAGCGGAACTTCTCAAATGCAAAAACAGCGGCTAAAAGCTCCTTCTCGGTGGTGGTGTAGTTTTCTTGGGCATCATTCAACGTCTTGCTAGCATAATAGATGGGTGAAAATGTTTATCTCGCTTTGCCCCAAAACCGCTCCGACCGCATAATCACTAGCATCAAACATGAGCTCAAACGGCAAACTCCAATCGGGAGAACAAAGAATGGGAGCACTTACGAGCTTTTCTTTTGAAAACGTGAACGTCTTCACACACTCATCATCAAACACAAACGGTACGTCTTTCTCGAGGAGTCGGGTCATCAGACGGGTAATTTTGGAGAAATCTTTGATAAATCGCCGATAGAACCCCGCATGGCCCAAGAAACTCCTAATCGCCTTCACATTCGTCGGTGGAGGAAGTCTACTTATAGTGTCAATCTTTGCCCGATCCACCTCAATACCATCTCTCGAGATCTTATGACCGAACACGAACCCTTCCGTCACCATAAAATGACACTTCTCCCAATTCAACATTAACTTCGTTTCAATGCATCTCTTCAACATCTTCTCAAGATTAGCCAAACATTGATTGAAAGAATTAGCGTAAACCGAAAAATCTTCCATGGACGTCTCGATCATATCCTGAAATATGGCTACCATGCAACGCTGAAAAGTAGCGGGAGCGTTACATAGTCCAAACGGCATTCGACGGTACGCAAAAGTGCCATACGGTCATGTAAAAGTCGTCTTCTCTTGGTCTTTTGGGCAATGGGAATTTGAAAATAACCCGAAAAACCATCAAGAAAACAGTAGAACTGCTGACCAGCCAAACGCTCCAACATCTGATTAATAAACGGCAACGGGAAGTGGTCCTTCCGGGTGGCATCATTCAACAGCCAATAATCAATACATACTCTCCAACCAGTAATCGTACGTGAAGGGATAAGCTCATTCTTCTCATTCATCACAACAGTCATACCTCCCTTCATTGGAACAACTTGGGTCGGGATCACCCATGGAGAGTCAAAAATTGGGTAAATCATCCCAGCATCCATCAACTTCAATACTTCCTTCTTCACCACCTCTTGCATATTCGGATTGAGATGTCTTTGTGGTTGCACCACCGGTTTGTACTCATCCTTCATTAGAATCCGGTGCATGCAATAAGCGGGGCTAATACCTTGAATATCGGACAATCTCCACGCAATCACCCCCTTATGCAACTTCAACACGTCTATTAACTTCGTCTTTTGTTCTTCCGCAAGCTTGGATGACACAATAACGGGCAAGTTCGAGCCCTCGTCAAGATACACATACTCCAAGTGTGACGGGAGTACTTTCAATTCCAACGGAGCGGGTTTCTCTACCGAATCCGCCTCACTCTCATAACTAATCTCATTCACCTCTATCATCTCGGGCAAACCCGAAATCTCAGCCAACTCCTCACAAACCGAATCATTCTCACACAACTCATCCTCTACCAAATCATCACAATCGACTAAACCATTACTTTCCACGAGATCCGTACCACAAATGTAATCAAAGAATTTATCCATACCTACAATAAAAAAATTAATAAAATAAACCGAATGTCATGGACCACTGAAATCATCTTGATCACTCGGGTGCTTCATCGACCTCGCGACATCATACGTAACATTTTCATCACCAACCCGAAGCGTGATCTTCCCATCATACACATCGATTAGTGCCTTTACGGTTCGTAAAAACGGACGACCAAGAATAATGGGAACCTTCTCGTCGGCCTCCATGTCGAGCACCGAAAAATCAACCGGGAACACAAACTTATCCACCTTCACTAAGAAATTCTCGATAATACATCGCGGATACTTCACAGAACGATCGGCCAATGATAAAGACATGCGAATCGTTGTAAGCTCGCCTAACTCCAACTTCTCGTACAAAGAATATGACATCAAATTAATATTCGCACCCAAATCCGCCAATTCATGGCTCATCGCATCACTACCAAACAAAACTGGAATAGTAAACACATCCGGATCTGACAACTTCTTGGGTACGCGGTTCAACACTACCGCTGAACAATCTCCCATGAGGGGAATCGATGACACCTCCCCCAACCTATGCTTCCTCTTCAACAGGTCCTTCAGAAACTTCACGTACTTCGGCATGTGTTGGAGGGCTTCAATGAACGGGAGATTAATCTTCAGCTGTCGGAATATATCAAGAAAGTGCCCATACTCCCGCGTGTATTTCTGGTGTTTCGCGCGACCGGGATACGGGATACGAGAGTGGTCAATCAAAGGTGATGGCCGGACTTCAACCGGCTTATTTACTGCTGGCGGGGCTACTGGTGCGGTGTTCTGCACTTGTCTCGGTACTTCCATCTCGATCTCTTCATCCATCACCTCCTCATCTTCCACTTCAACCTCATTCTTTCGCACCTTGGGACCTAAAACCCTACCGCTACGAGTAGTAATCGCCTTTATTGGAGCGGCCGGATTCTGCTGAGTAGAACCTGAAAATTGTCCTGGGGGTCTCTCATTTAATTGTCGATCAATATCACCAATGGTTCGCTGCATGTCGAGCATAGCTGATTGTTGATTCTTCAAAAGAAAATCATGGTCTGTAAGGGTCTTTTGAGTGACTTGATCTCTATTAAGGATTTGCTGCATCATTTCTTCCAATCTTCCCATTCCACCACTCAAATCTTTCCCATTACCCGAACTTTGCTCATTAGAACTTCCACTGTTATACTGACCTTGATTTCGGTTTTAGGGAGCTTGGAAGCCAGGTGGCCCATCGACGGGGCACCAATTTGAGTTGCCTTGCCCTTGATTCTGATTCTGATTCTGATTCTGACTCTTATAGTTGTTCCAGTTCTGATTGTTGTTGTTGTAAGCATTAGGGAACCTGTTCTGACCAGCCACAAAATCAACATCTTGATTGTTCATCAACGGACAATCCAGCGTACCATGACCACCTCTACACATCTCACATTTATCCACCTTAGTCTTTAGCTCTTTTATCTCTCGGGTGAGATTCTCCAAAGCAGCAGCCATACCGGTATCCAGATTAACCTGGTGTACACCTCGGACAGATGAGGGTGTACTGGTGGCCGGATTTGAATTCCCACCTTGTGGCTTCTTCGCGTACTCAGATTTCGCGAAATTTTCAAACATCTCGTTACACTCGGTCACGTTCTTCTTGTCCATCAGATTGCCCCCAGCAGCTGTGTCAAACCTTGCTTGAGCTTCATAAGTAAGCCCATTGTAAAACTTCTCAATAAGGGCCCAAGGTGTGAGCCCATGTTATAACAACGGGAAAGCAGATTCTGAAAACGTTCCCAAGCTTGGTAATATGCCTCATCCGGCTCCATGTGAAAGGAGTGGATTTGATCACGGAGGCGAGAGGCCTTAGAAGGTGGAAAGTACATCTTGAAGAATGCATTCCGAAGCACCTCCCATGTGGTGAATGTTCCAGGAGGTTGCGAATCGATCCAAGTGGTGGCACGACCCGAAAGTGTAAACGGAAACAAGTGAAGGACCTCCCATGTGGTGAATGTTCCAGCAGGTTGCGAATCGATCCAAGTGGCGGCACGACCTGAAAGTGTAAACGGAAACAAGTGAAGGAAGATCGCATCCAGGTTAGCACCATGCAAATTAAACGTTTTAATCACACGGGTCAGACGGTTGATGTGTGCCGGTGCATCTTCATCTTCACAGCCATGGAACTGGTGGTGATTGGTGATGTAGTTGATGACATAGGATGGGATCTGCCACGAGTTAGGGTTATTAATGTCAGGGGCGACAATGGGTGAGTGATCTCCATGGAACCCTTCAAAAGCTTGCTGGTACACGGTGTGGTTATTCTCGTCCATCTGAACGGGTCTAGGACTTTGTGGTGGTGAATTTGCGGGTGAATTTGCGGGTGATGATTTCGGTGAAGTATCTATGGTGATCGGTTGCTTTTCAGACGAACTTGCCTCGGACTTCAATGGAGTAGGTCCAAAACAATTCAACGTTGGTCCTTGCGAACAAAGATGTGGCATATACCTACAAAAACGCATAAGACCGAGTAAGTAGTTTCTAATAAAATGAGAATAATGAAAAGAAACTAGACTTAATTAGACTCCTACGACTAAAAAAAACGTAAAGCAAAACAAGTAGCACGTATGTAGCAAGTAGGTCCAATCAAAGCTAATGACGCAATTGCCAAGAGTCCCCGGCAACGGCGCCAAAAACTTGATGTGCTAAAAGTAGTTTAATATTTATTAACTAAATTAACTAAAAATAAACACTAAGTAATACTCTAGACTCTCTAAAACTCGACTAAACTACTAACCGGCGAGTGAACCGATCGACTCTAGTAAAGCTAAGTAAGTCCGGATATCGAACCAATGAGACTCTTTATAATAAGGTTTTATTAGCTAATTAGACTCGACTACAAAACACGACTTATTGATTATATTTGTTTGGGGGATTTAAAATACCAATTTAATACTACCTAGGCTAGACTCCCCTAAATTTCAGTAATGAATTGACTTGGGAAAATATTTAGTTATGGACAGGGATCGTAAAATAAACACTTATAAGAAAACCCGAACAGGACCCCTGACCCTTCGCAAGAGAAACCTATGGATTCCTAACAAGTTTTAACGCACACCAGTATTAAAAATCAAGTTCGCTTACGGTCACCCAATTGTTTATAATTTAGTTCCTTTATACGAAATCCTACCTTACAGTGCGGAAATCAAAGGCAATTTACTATACTTAATTGATTTGATAAACAATAATAAATAATCAACCCTAGACGGACTTCTTATGAAGAACTAAATCTAGCAAGATTAAATAGTAAAGACTTATCAATACCCTAGCACTTTACAGATTTTAGGTTAGCAACACACTTAGGTTTATTTGACAATATTATTCCTATGATCTTATTGTTAGGGCACGGATTTTCAGTATCCTCAGCAAAGGTTATGTTCAGAGCAGATTCAGGATGCGGTATCTTCCAAGGTAACAGGTATCCTAATTACATTATATAACTAAGACGATCTTTGCTACTTTCCTTGTTTACCAGGTCAAAGGTAGTTGCCATGATCTCCCCAAGATTCAAACTTGCTGTTATTAGAGCGTGACTAACAAGGAAACGTGGTGATTAACAGATTTAACGGCTAATTGGAATCATTCCAAAGTTTCCTTAAATATAGGCCATATTGGTAGCTTTTTATTTTTGTATAAATAGAGCTCAAAACCGGATCATAACACACACTCTAGACACACAAGACTTCCTAGTACTCGCATTCTCTGTAATCACGATCAAGTTTGAGCTCCACCATTGTTATTAATAAACCGGTGGTGATAGTTTTCACCGCCAGGGGTTTTTTGCTTGTAATATTAAGGATAACAGGTTTTTTCCTCGCAACAAATCCTTGTGTTCAAGCACTTTTACTTTCATTTTATACAAGCACCTAGTCTCGATTACTAATTTGGTTACAAAATTACCATTGTCAATTTTTTACCAAAACAATTTGGCACCCACCGTGGGGCTGACGGTGCTTTAATCCATTAATTCTGTTTATTTCATTCACCTTCATTCTCTTTACAATGGCCTCACAACCAAAAACCAGTTCAGTCTCTGCTCCGGTGGTCACTACAGCTACAAGTGTCAACCCAGGACCTCCACCACTGCCAAAGAAAAATACTCAGCCCAGAGGAGAAATTCCACCATTCACGGGGTCCTCCACACGGATAGACCCGGTTATTTCTAACAATGATATTTTTGCTTTGATGAAACAGGTCAAAACGCACATGGAGCAGCAAGAGAAGACCAACTCAAGGCTATTAAGGAGATTGAAGGAATCAAGAAGAAACCAGGGCAGAGGCCACTCCAATCATCCCCATGGTCCTTGATTTTGATTATCCAGGATCTTCTATCCTTCAGAACCCCTGATCCTTGGGGACACAATTGGCAAGGATTCCACCACAGCAGCAATCAGGATGCTGGGGAGCTTTTCCTTCGGTATCCTCGGAGTTACCCGGACCAACGAGGCCAGAGTCCATCAACATGCAGCTTCGCTCAACCATGCCAGCCGGCATATTTTCATCAGGATCCCCTATGATGTCCTCAGAAGTGCATGTTGGAGATGACATCCCTATGTAGGTGAACCTTATTTTGGGGATACCATCAATGGAGGAATTAACCACCCAAGCTCAGGATACCAGAGACCTAACCAAGATCTTGGTAACAGTTTACTTAATTCTAATTTATACACTAACCGTGGATCTGTGCAGGACAAGGGGATATCCCCCGAGATAGCCAGGGAATTACAGAAAATGAAGGAAATGATCTCTAGTATCCCCAGGATAATCCATCCCATAGCTGAAGTCCCGGCGGGTACTCATAAACTTTCCAGGTTCACTTGGCCCATATGCGACGTGGAGATCCCCCGGAAATTCCAGACGCCCAACATGAAACTTTATGACGACACTACGGATCCTGAGGAGCATGTGGCTCAATACAGAGAAAGAATTCAGGTCAACCCTATCCCCGCAAAAATCAAAGAAGCCTGTTTATGCAAAGGGTTTGGTTCAACACTAACAGGGCCGACCCTCAAGTGGTTATCAAGTATTCCTTCCAATACTATCACTTCATTTGCTCATTTAATTAACTTGTTTAATAATCAATTTTCTTGTAGTAGATCTTTTGAGAAAATGACAGGTGATTTATATAGAATTATTCAGCATAACAATGAATCCCTAAGGGATTACATAATCAGATTTAGCAGGGAAGCCTTGGAAATCCCCAACCTCAACATGGCAGCTGCTGTTCAAGCCTTCAAGATGGGACTTAGGAAGGATTCTCCTTTCTATGAAGACCTCGTCATGACTCCATGCAGGAATCTTGACGAAGTCAGAAACAGAGCACTAAGATACATTCGGCTGGAGGATGACAAGAAGGCTCATGGAAACTTGGTTATCCTAAAATACGAGTCTACCAACAGGAAGTCCGACTCTCCACAAAAGTTCTTCAGACCGAAGCCTTACTCCAAGCAGGATAATCCCAAGATCAATGTTGTAGAAGAAGACGAAAATGATGAAGAATATCCTAAAATATCCGAATATTGCTTTAACCTTGATATTGGTGGTATAATTTGTGCCATGCAGGATTTAGGTGACAAGGCCAGATGGCCTAAGAAAATTGAGAAGCCTGGATCAAACAAAGACAAGTCAAAATGGTGTGCATTCCATGAAGACTTTGGCCATCGCACTGATGATTGTATAGCACTTCGGAAGGAAATAGGATACCTTCTCAGCAAAGGACACATGAAGGGACTATTTGGAAAAAACAAAAACAAAAGTCAGGATCGTGTCAAGATACCTGAAAGGGCACCTTCTCCACCACCCGGAGCTAAGGTGGTATCCTTCATCTCGGTAGGATCTGACATCTGCGGAACTCATATTCAGCTGCTAAGAAACGTTCCAGAGAAACAAAAATGGACTACGAAGCCTACTCAAGCATAGCAATTACAGAAACTGCCAGGGAAGGTCCTGCAAGCAAGAGAGTAGGATATAAAGGAAGTATCTTTAGATCCTCAGAATACTGAAGTCAAAGTATTTTTGGGAACAAGTATTCCCGAGGATATTAAGATGGAATTAATATCCTTTCTAAAGAAAAGAGCTTCTACCTTCGCCTGGAAACATGAAGATGTGACAGGTATATCTAAATCTATTATCACTCATAAACATGGTATAGACAAATCTTTCAGGCCAGTACAACAAAAGTGACGGAAGTTTGCTCCTGAGAGAAACGCTATCATACAAGAAAAGGTGCAGAAGCTACTCAAAACCAAGATGATAAGGGAGGTCCAATATCCTAGATGGTTGGCCAATCTGGTTGTAGTACAAAAGAAGAATGGAAAATGGAGAGTATGTGTGGACTTCACGGACCTAAATAAGGCTTGCCCAAAAGATCCATTTCCACTCCCACACATTGACTCAATGGTGGATGCAACTGCTGGCCACGAACTGCTAACTTTCATGGACGCATCCTCAGGATTTTAGCAAATTCAAATGGAACCATCAGATCAATAAGACACAGCCTTCATGACTCCCACAGGTATATACTGTTATACTGTAATGCCTTTTGGACTTAAAAATGCAGGTGCAACATATCAGAGGCTTGTCAACATAATGTTCAAAGACCAACTGGGGGACACGATGGAAGTCTACATAGATGATATGGTGGTAAAGTCAAAGAAAGCTGAGGATCATCTCAAAGACTTGGCAACAGCATTTGATATCCTGGATAAATACAACATGAAGTTGAATCCAGCCAAATGCCACTTTAGGGTCAAAGCAGGAAAATTCCTGGGATACATGGTCACCAAGAGAGGAATAGAAGCAAGCCCAGAACAGATCAAAGCTATCCTAGATATCAAATCACCAAGAAATGTCAAAGACGTCCAAAGGTTGACCTGGAGAATAGCTGCTCTCAACAGATTTATCTCAAGATCTTCAGAGAAGTGTAAAGACTTCTATGATATCCTAAGGACCTGTTAAGCAAAAAAAGTGTGGTATGTGATTTTTTAATTTCCTTAAATAATTGAAATTAGCTGGCTAGAATCCGTTGTATTCCTTTATTGGTACATGAAACTTAAAACTGTCTTATAGACATGACATATAAAGTCGTTAAACGAGTCATATTCATGTTTGATACTTGTGTTCTGCGTGCCGCTGCATACCTGTTAAACCTGTTAAGACACGAATTGCCAACCCTAGTAAAGGAATACTTATCTTCAGCACCACTCTTAATGAAGCCAGTTGATGGTGAGCCATTATCCCTGTACTTAGCCGTTTCTGGAAATGCAATCAGTGCTGTCCTCGTCAAGGATCATGAAGGTCAACAACATCCGATATATTATGTAAGTAGAAGTCTACTAAATGCTGAATCCAGGTATTCTTATCTTGAAAAATTAATTTTAGCACTTATAATGGCTTCCACTAAACTTAGACATTACTTTGAAACTCATGCTATACATGTAAAGACTAACTATCCTATTAAGGCCGTTATGAGAAAACCAGAGATATCAGGTAGGATGGCAAAGTGGGCTGTGAAACTCAGCGCATATGATATCTTGTATGAGCCGAGAACAGCTATCAAATCTCAAGCACTTGCCGACTTTGTGGCTGATTTTAGCCAGGATATAATCGAAGAAGTGGGAAAAGAAGTTCAGCAATTGAAGGTCAAGGAAAGTTGGACCCTGCATACTGACGGTGCCTCCAACATAAGAGGAACAGGTCTAGGTATCCTGCTAAAATCGCCACAGGGGGACATAATACCTCTATCTATGTCTTGTGAATTTTAGGCTACTAATAATGAGGCTTAATAGCTGGTTTGCAATTAGCTAAGGATATGAAGGTCAGGTATCTTCAAGTTTATGTTGATTCTTTGTTATAAGCTAACCATTTCAATGGCTCTTATGCAGCGAATGCAGAAAACTTAGTGAAATATTTAGAAATAGTTAAGAAATTAGCTATGTGTTTCGAAACATTTGATATAATACAGGTACCAAGGGAAGAGAACACTGAAGCAGATGCCTTAGCAAATTTAGCATCAGCTCTCAAGATACCGAATGATATCAAGATACCCATCATTCATATCTTGACTCCACCAACAAAGGAAAACTATGAAATCATGGAGACTTCAAAAACTGAAAATGATCCAGTATCCTGGACCCGTCCCATAATACGGTATCTTCAGGATAACGAGATCCCAAATGAAGAAAATCCCAAAGCATTCCGAATGAAGGTAACCCAGTATATTATCCTAAATAATGTATCATATAGAAAATCACTTGCATGTCCATACTTGAGATGCTTGGAATATCAAGAAGCATAAGAAGTTCTCAAGGATATACATGAAGGTGATTGTGGAAACCACACTAGGGGCAGGGCCTTAGCATCCAAGATACTAAGGACAGGATACTTCTGGTCAACAATGAGAAGAGATGCAATGTATTTCTCCAAGAAGTGTGATACTTGCCAAAGACATAGCAACATATTACATTAACCAGCTGAACCATTATATCCTATCATCTCCCTATGGCCATTTATGAAGTGGGGAATGAATATTGTGGGAAAGCTGCCCAAGGCTCCTGGTGGAAAAGTCTTTATGCTAGCCATGACAGATTACTTCTCCAAATGGATCGAAGCAGAGGCATTTGCTCAAGTTAAAGAAAAGGATGTGATATCCTTCATCAAACCTAATATCCTGACAAGATTTGTATCCCGGCAGAGATTGTTTGTGACAATGGATCACAATTCATCGGTAGAAGAACAGCCAACTTTTGTGAAAGTTGGGGAATCAAGATGGTGACTTCGACTCCAGTATATCCTCAAGCTAACGGTCAAGCAGAATCCAGTAACAAGATCATCATCAACAATCTGAAGAAGAAATTGGGATCCAAGAAAGGAAATGGGCTAAAGAACTACCATTTGTTCTTTGGGCTGATAGAACCACGTCGAAAAATGCAACGGGACAAACACCTTTCTCCTTGGTGTTTGGGGCCGAAGCTGTTATCCCTACAGAGATGGTGATCCCCACAGCAAGAACCAGCATCAAGGATACTGAGTCCAACAAACAAAATCTTACCGAAGACCTGGGTACCATCGATGAACTCAGGGATCTCGCCAGAATCAGAATGGCAGCATACCAACAAAGAATAGCCAAGTCCTACAACAAGAATATCAGGATTCGAAGGTTCCAGATAGGAAATATGGTATTAATAAAGGCATTCTAGAATACCACTAACCCAGCAGATGGAAAGCTAGCTCCAAAGTGGGAAGGCCCTTACTTAATCGATTCAGAAGCAGGTAAAGGGGCCTACAGGTTAATCACTATGGAAGGTATTCCTATACCAAGAGCATGGAATGCTATCCACCTCAAGGCGTATTTCTGTTAGTGTACTTAACTAGTATGTTGGTATCCTCAGGAGAAAGGTATGTTCCCTCATCTATTTTTACATTCCTTGAACTCTATTATTTCGAAATCAAGTTTACTGACTTAAGTATCGGAGGGGTGTTAGCCAGGCTAACACCCACCCCTCATCAAGAGCTTAGTGTTTTGCAGTTATCCTAAGGATATGTTATCTAGACAACAGTCAGAGGCTGATCACCTCCCAAACGAATAAGATATCCCTGATATCCCTCAAGGTTTAAAGGTCTTCACCTTTCCAACGAACGCCAGGGGCGCACGAACATGATATCCCGGATATCTCAAACGGTTTAAAGGTCTTCACCTTTCTAACGACACCTGGAGCGCACGATGATTTAGGTATAGTTCAAGACAGGCTAACCAGACCAGCTGACAATCCATCTGTTGTTGGCTATATACCGAATCCTTAAGATAAGTGGCAGACGTGTCACACAAACGGTTTATAACATTTTTATGTTATCTAAGGTTTATAACACTTTCGTGTTATCTAAAGTCTTGGCATAATCATGCCCATACGTTTGGGACCTTCCCCAGTTTTATCTCAAGCTTAGACATTTTCATGTCTCTTAAGTAAAGGCCTAGTCGCCAGTTAAAAGACGTAGTCGCCAGTAAAAAGGCTGTATCGCCAGTTAATGGGCCTTGTCGCCAAAATTATCTAACTTTGTTTCGACAGATTACCGAGAAGATTACTAAGTCGTTTTTAACTTAACAACATCCCAGAAGCTTGATACTTAAAAAGGTCAACAATTAGGAACATCACGTGTAAGCCTATCAGATTTATAAATAATCTCTAAAAAGGTACTCTTTACACTTAGTTTTATTATACAATTCATATTTCAAGGTATGATCTAAGCCCTGCTTGCGGTGCGCACATATGATGTATATATGTGTGAACCTCGGGTGGGCAAAAGTGAAATTGCACTAATTTTGACGTTATTTTACTAATCTCGTGAAAATAACGTTAAAAGTGACGGACGGTTAATCAGGCATCATGTAGTGGCGTTGATAGCCGAAAGACAAGGGTACATGCACCGATCAGCCGGTGTCCCGATGATTGAGTGCTATGTGCCTTATGTCCAAGGCTTGATGCAAAGCTACTATCGAGCCGGGGGTCTCACCGGAAGCAGCCTTTCTATCCTTATGAGGTAGAGGTAAGGCTGTCTACATCTTACCCTTCTCAGACCCTACCATAGCTTTGCTATTGGTGGGATATACTGAGTACGATGATGATGATGATGATGATTTCAAGGTATGATCTTTTGGTTTGATTGTAATAATTTACTCAAGACATGAGGATATGTTATCCCTAAGATATCTTATACCAAAGATATCTCGAATACATGTTTTCTAAAATTATATAATATTTGAGATATTTTTTCCTCAAGGTGTTTTATTAAAAGACAGATTTTCCTGGAAATATAACTGTTAAAATACAAGAAGTATATCCTCAAGATACTTTATCTTCAAGATATCTAATATCAAAAAGATGAAAATATTCCATAAACGTATTCTGGTCAAAATTTATTCTGGTAAATTATCTAAAAATGGCATACATGCAGAACACAATGATTAAACCAAAAGATTGTGTCATTACTAACGTTAAGTGCAGATAAACAAAAAGACGATGCCTAGGCTTCGTCTTCAACAAATGGAAGATCCCTCCACCAGGCATCATCTTCAGGAAGACATAGGTTTCGTCTTGAAACTCAAGATCCCTCCACCTATGTCTCCCCATTGTCAGATATCCTAAAGCATACTTGTTCAAGACAGAAAAATGAAAATTGTTAAACAAACATCACAACCCGATATCAAACCATAGACAATCACATAAAAAATTGGGCTCAAGCCTTGTCATTACCGCTATCATCGCCCAATTGCACCTCCTCACCAACCGCCTTCACCGCACCTTTGATAGCTACCTCCACAGCCTCTTCTGCAACCTTCTCCGCTCCACTAGGACCAGCATCCTCCACCTTCTCCCCACCAAGCTCAGCCAGTATCTTCTCCCAACCAGCTACATCCCAGAAAGGAGTGTCCAGACCAGCATCCTTCGCCTCTTTAGCCATCTTGAGCCAGGACTGGAATACGGAAACAGCATCAGACTTCTTCGCCCCCTCCATAGCATCATAAACTTTTATCATACATTCCGCCTCTTGATGAACCAACTCCTTCTTGACCAGTGACAACTCCAGCTTCAGGCCATCTACCTCTTTGGACTTCTTATCAAGAAGACTGGTCTTCGTCACCCCCATCTTCATCAGTTCAGAGATACGAGTATGGGCTTCATGGAGTTCAAGGCTCATGGTGGCAAACTGGGAGGAAAGATATTCGAGGCCCTACAAGGATAAAGAATCCCCAATATAAGTTATTCTCAGGATATGAGAAATCATGACAATTGAAGAAGATACCTGCTGAGTCTTATTCATGGCATCGTGGAAATCAACATCATGCACGGGAACGGATTCGCTGGTCTCCTGGCTCTTTCGTTTCTTAGAGCCTTTCGCTCGGCTGCCTTTTGGACGTAGGATGGAACTAGATATGGGTTCTTTCTTGATAGCGCTTCAAGTGGATACCATGCTTTCAATATCTTCAAGGGCAAAAGCATAAGCAGACTTACCTACAAACACACCGGTTAGTATCCCTAATCCTTAAGATATTTACACTAACATCTCAAATGATTCTTACCAGACACAACGGAGCTTGAGGATGGAGACGGTTCTTGAAAGCTTAACTGAAGATGAAACGACCTTTCCTCCTCGTCAATAAGAAAGAAGGATGTAAGCCTATCCTCAGTTTCTCCGGTGGGAGGAGCGATCTCAAAGAACTTCAAAGCTGCAAAAATAAAGAAAAACACATCAGTCACAAAAGATAACCGTATATATTCAAGATACAGTATCCTACTTTTGGAAACCCAGAGATCAGGAAGAGTATTGGTTAGAGGAAGTGAATCTCTCCTAACAAAGAAAAATTGTCTCTTCCACTGGTCATTATTCTGGGTGTTTTTCAAGACCAATGAAGATTGACCAGATTTGATCTTAAAGAGATATCTTGAAGACCCATGGCTATGAAGGTCGTATACAGAAGCAAGCTCCAAGAGAGTAAAGTCAAGAGCGTGGTCGGCGATCAGTTTCTCCAAAACGAGCAAAGTCCTCCAAACCATGGGCATGGTTTGGGCATAGCTGAGACCAGTTCTAAGAAAGAACTCAGTGGTGAAGGCAGGAAATGGGTAAGAAAAACCGATTTTAAATGGCAAAAATGGAAAGCAAATCCAGGTTCTATAAACAAAATCAGAAGATATAGTGGCATCAAAAGGCCGGAAAACTGTTCCGACAGGAAAGCAACCCCAAGATCGAAGGTTCGCGATATCGGCATCACCAAAAGTGCATATCTCGTTCGCAGGACTTGCGAGGAGATTCTGACATACAAAATCCTCGATACCGGAAGGAGAAAGTTTCGGACTCATGGTTTCGTTAAGATAAGAAGAAGAAAGGAGTTACCTAGAGAGAGGAGGAAGATGAGATGAATATTATTTATCCGGGTAATTATAAGGACAAACTAGGGTTTGGCAGATCATCATGACGGCTGACGCATGTATTAAGTATCCACCGCACGAAATTTGAAATTCAAAATTCAAAAATTTTATAGCTGTAATCCTTATCTACAGCTGTTAAAATTTGGAGACAATTGTTAGGGCACGGATTTTCAGTATCCTCAGCAAAGGTTATGTTCAGAGCAGATTCAGGATGCGATATCTTCCAAGGTAACAGGTATCCTAATTACATTATATAACTAACACGATCTTTGCTACTTTCCTTGTTTACCAGGTCAAAGGTTGTTGCCATGATCTCCCCAAGATTCGCACTTGCTGTTATTAGAGCGTGGCCAATAAGGAAACGTGGAGATTAACAGATTTAACGGCCCAAAGTTTCCTTAAATATAGGCCATATTGTTAGCTTTTTATTTTTGTATAAATAGAGCTCAAAACCGGATCATAACACACACTCTAGACACACAAGACTTACTAGTACTTGCATTCTCTGTAATCACGATCAAGTTTGAGCTCCACCATTGTAATCACCTTTGTTATTAATAAACCGGTGGTGATAGTTTTCACCGCCCGGGGTTTTTTGCTTGTAATCTTAAGGATAACAGGTTTTTTCCTCGCAATAAATCCTTGTGTTCAAGCACTTTTACTTTCATTTTATACAAGCACCTAGTCCCGATTACTAATTTGGTTACGAAATTACCATTGTCAATTTTTTTACCAAAACACTTATCATGACATCAATCATAAAATAATCAAAAACACAAAGTAATTAACCTGATAGCAATCCTACTATATGACAAACAATAATCAAGGAAAACTATGGAATAAAACTCATCAAACAATCCTAAGTATCAATATCCATCAATTAATTATAGATAAATCTTTTACTAAATCATAAAAACCATAACGTAAATAAATCCCAAAATCAAATGAAAACATCAAAATAAGTTCATCATAAGCCTAGATAGTTCATGCAATTTAGCCTAGCATCTTAGGTTTAAGCAAAACAAACAAATAAGAATTCATGGCGATAAAATAATGAAAACGAAAGAAACAAAAGATAAAACCTGTGTTCTTCGCCTTCAACTAATACGCGCAACACCAGCTGATTCTTCGACTCCAAAGCTGCCGGAAATTGCTCTCGGACTCCTCGGAACCCACCAAATTCGTCTGGACTTCAAGGTATGCTTAATGGTGAGTTTAGGGGTCTTTTTATAGACAACAGGGGTCCAAAAATAAGTTAAGTCGGCCAACAAACGAAAGTTCTGGAAAGTCACGCCGACGCGCCGCGAGGCGAGCTCCCTCCTCCCCGTCGCGCGGCGCTCCGGCCAAGGGGGAGGGGGCTGGTCCATCATGGCTGGTCCGGTTCACTCTTGATTCTGTCTGGTTCGTTTCCTGGCGCGTCGGTTCTCCGGTTCGGTTTGTTTTTACTCATTTTTCGCCGTCTTTTCATCTGAATTCAAACCCAAAACCTAAAATATAAAAATAAGTTAGTAGTAATCAAATCTTACAAGAAACCGAACTAAATTAATAAAATATTAAATAAAATGTACACGGGATTAATGTATAATAAACGTTATATCAATAGGATTCCTAATTCTTGTCCCACATCGTTAGATTACAAAACTTGTAAGCTCTTTATGAGGAAGAGAGCTCACATGATAATATTCTTGTGTGCCTAATCACACCCAGTAGTCCTAGCGGAGGGTGCAAAACACCCGATGTGCACGCGCACGGGCACGGGCACGAGGTCGGTCGAAGTGCGATGGGCGCTTTGATGGCAAACTTCGCACGCTTGCATCGTCGCGAGCCGCTTAAGGGCCGCCTTATTATTTTTGCTCCTTCTCGCGACGCGAAGTTGCGACATGGAAGTTACGCAACGGTGACACATACCTGACATGTGTCGTGCCACGTGGCAATGCTAGGGCAGACTCGACAACCCTACATCAACTTCGCGCGACGTGAAGATGCCCAAATTCAAGTATAAATAGGGAGGAATTCTGGACTTCATAGCTCGTTCATTTTCACGTCTCTCTCAAAATTTCTTATATATAAGGCTAGTATTATACCCCGAGTAGTTGTAACGGTACATCTCCGATCGAAAGGAACTTATACACGAATCCAAAAGCTCTACCTAACCAAGGTATGACATTGTGCCATCGTGTAAAGTTTCATGTCTCGTGATTATCGTTATGATTATGGTTTTATACTAATATAGATATACTACATTGTGTTTAATCTAGGTGCTTAAGACCAGAAGGCTTGTTAAAAATAAACTTGCAAAGTGAGACATTCGAGGTTTTTGCACAACTCACATTTGCGTGAGACAATTGATTTTCTAACACTGTCATGATGCTTTTCTTAAACCACTAAACTCATGACAGAGAGTCCAAATATTTTCAAACATATTTTAAAAGGATTTAAACTACATTACAGTGATTAAGTCTCTATAGACTTACGAGATGGTTACTACTGGTATTGTGGAGTTTTGTATACAAGGCTTGCCTACTGGGCTATTACGCGTTACTTACTGGACAAGTGTTAGCCAATAAGTAATATGACCACATTCACATATATGGTCAAGTGACAAGTACCTTTCAGTAATTTGTAAGCAGACAGATGTAAAAACATCTTAATGTTGTAACTGTAAATTGTGTCATTTATAAATGAATGTACTCATCAGTATTTCCTGCTGATCAAATATTTTTATACATGTTTTAGGTGACTTGTTAGAGACAAAAGAATTATGCCTGCAGGCTTCCAGCTTAAATAAGTGGCTTGTCACCAGAATAAAGAAATATGTTTTGTAAATTAGGGTTTATCCCTATAAAACTTTGTTTGTATCAAAATGGGTTTTTATCCCAGTTTATGAAATAAAAATTATGGTATTTTTATAACTCTGATAAATTTTTCCTAACTACGGTTCTAATGAAATATTCCGCTGCAGATTATTTTAATAAACACCGATACCACCACTCAACGTTCACGGCTCCTTTCCCGGGGTATAGGGGTCGGGGTTGTGGCATTGGATTTACTCATTCACATAATTCGAAAATCAGAGTTAATTAAAACTTTTCGCGGAATATAAAGTCAATATCTTACATAACATCAGCCTTTGTTTTTAAATTGAAATAACATAAGTCTTAATCATAATATAAATAATATGTGAATCTTCTTCTCTTTGATGCCAGTCTTCTTTTATTGTGGTCTCATATTAATAAGAATAAGATAAAGATGAAGATGGACACAAGGACTAACTTTTAACAAATACATACCTTTTTAAACATGATTAAACTAGATCTTGGTTACCCTTGAAATCCTAAAGGAGCTTCTTCTTAGATTGAGAATGGAATGAAAGGAATGTTTGTGTGGGCAATGAGCAGGTGTGTACCTATGATGATTGAGGATGATGAGGTGATAATTATAAGGTTTAGGATTAAGGTTTTAGGTTAGTTTATATTAGCTAAGCCCAAGGCTTATAGGCTCAAATCCCTCTTAAGCACATAATAAATTTTAACCTTATTCTTTCACACCATATTATTTAATTAGATTAAATAATGTAACACGACACACGTCTAAAATAAACTATTATTATTTATTTACAAAATTGTTCTTGAGATTAATATATACAAAAAGAAATAAAAAATAATAGAAATTGAAAAGAGAAGAAAAAATTTTTTAATTTAACATCTTGTTCCCAAGCTTAAAAGAAAGAAAAAGAAATTAAAGTAGAATTTCAAAAGAAGTTACTTAGGGATTTTACTTTCTTTCTAAATTCGACCATTTTTAACGAAGAGTTAAGTGTGAAAAATACTAAAAGTTTCATTTTTATTTCTTATTTCTTTTTTTTCTATTAAAACTTCGTGAAAGTAAATAGTCTTTAGATTTCTTACATTTATCTCATTAAAAAGACTCAGGGACGCAACATAAGGGTGTAAGATCCCCAAAACTGGCATGTCACAACGGTTGAATTTACTTATAAGGCAACTTAGTTTTCAAACTGAAAATTTAATTTCACAACACAACGAAAACATTCAAGCATTATACATAACATGACATGAAACCTTGTCCATAGCAAAACCATAATCACCATGCATAAATAGGGATACCCGTGTTTAATCCAACAAATTACTAACAGATTCTTGTGAGGTTTTCTGAAGACAACTAAACCATTTTTCTATTTCTTTAAAGAGTTGGTGGGTTCCATCGATCATTCGTCAGAAATCTTTCGATAAATTATCCATGAAAATTAAAAATTAACTTTTCTTTCTTTCTTTTTTCGATTTTGCTGTTGGTAATTACTACAGAAATTTTCATCGTTCGTTTTCATTGATGATACTCATTTATTTAATAGTAACGTAGGTTAAGCAACAAAATTTTGTCTCATATGCAATTTTTCTTTTTGTTTGGGGTCCTAAAATATTGGATCCCTATAGCCCATAACTTGAATTCTATGAAAAGTAACTGCACGTTCATCCCTTAAATCTTCGTTGGTGAATTTCTTTTCCCGGATTCAAGTATTTGTTGGTACTCATTGAGAAATTACCTATGGATAACTATTGTTGGGACCAGGATCTTTGATCCTCAAAGATCAACCATCTGTGACGACTGTTTCTAGGACTAAGAATCCTGAGTGGTTCAAGGATCCTCAACAGTCGATTTCAGTTATATTCTAATTTATTTTTTGCAGATAAAACACGTGCTTACTAAAATCCCTATTCTTGCGGATGAAAGATTTACCTGGTCTTCCCTTTTCGTCCACGCTCTAAAACGGTCAAGCTGAAGGAGTAAACAATCGTGGCTGAGATTATAGCATAAGTATTTACTATCCGTTGTATTTCATTGTATATATACATTGAGTGATAGCTGATCACAACACACAACACTTTAGCACTGAGAATTCATAGCAAACACTTGTATTCACGATCAGCTATTATTCCACCATTTGTAATCTTTTCGAGTTCAATATAATTGGTAGTGATAGTTTTCACTACCCGAGGTTTTTGTGCCGGCGGGATACTAGTTACCAAGGGTTTTTCCTCATATAAATCTCTGTGTTCATCGTCTATAACCGTTACTTTGATTGCATTAGTTCATACTAGCACCAATCCTCACATACAAATTTGGTTCATTGATCCTTAGCCCGATTTTTAACCAAAACAATTTGGCGCCCACCGTGGGGCATTTGGTGCTTTAATCATGAAAAATCCTTACCTTTATTCAATCCTTACTATCACTCACTCAATGGCCTCTCAAGGAAAAGCTATTCCCACAACCGCTGCATCGAGTGTCCCGGCGCAAGTGACTTTGCCACCGCTACCTGGCTCTACAAAGCCACAAAAGCCTATAACTGTTGCTCAGAAGAAGGAGACTGTTGTTTTCTCTGGACCAAAATCCACTACTATCTCCCAAACGGTAAGTGCTAACAATGATGCTTCTGTTTTGTGTTCACAGATGAAGAGCAATATGGAGCAGCAGAACAAGACTAGTTAGAGGATCCTCCATGAGATCGAGGAAATTAGGAGAACTAAGAAGACTGCTGAAGATGCAAGCCCCATCAGGCCAAAAATGCTTGACTTTGGCACTCCGGATTTCCCAGTTTAGAGGTGCCCAACATCCTCTTATCCCCAACAAGGATCCTCGGACCTCTTCCAAAAGAGGTACTCTGACCAATATTCACAAGGATCATCTGTCCTTCAACAAGGATCATTAGGTCAACCCTTAAGATCCTCCAATCACCGTACGCAAGGATCCTCAGCCTTCCAATCCAGACCCTTAGGATTTCACCAAGGATCCTCCACCCACAAACTTCAAGGATCCTCAATCTTTCAACCAGGATCCTTGGGTTTCCAAACAGAATCCATCATCCATCAGCATCCAGAATCTTACTATCCTTATGGAAAGGAACCTTTGAAGGAACCCCGATCCAAGCCACTGGAGGTCCATAAAGGAGACTTCATACCCATTCAAACCGCTGCTCCTGCTGGACCAACTGTTGATGCTGAAACAATGTACCCCAGACGCAGCTATGGAGCTAGATCTTTTGCTTACGCAAAAGGTAAAATTTATGACAATCTATCTTTTGGCACTAATCATGGTGGTATGCAGGATATTGGGATCAACCAAACCATAGCCTGTGAGCTACAAAAGCTCAAGGATATGATATCGAGTGTGCCTGGAGTCATCAAACTTATTCCCGAATTACCAGCAGGAAGCCATAACATATCCAGGTTCGCTCCACCAATTTGTGATGCTGAGATACCAAAGCGCTTCACTGCCCCTAGTATGAAACTCTATGATGGATCCACGGATCATGAGGAACATGTGGCCTTATACCGTGAGAGGAAGGAAATTAATCAAATCCTAGATAGATTGAAAGAAGCCTGCTTGTGTAAAGGCTTTGGCTCAACCTTCACTGGATCCGCCCTTAAATGGCTGCTAAGTCTTCCTCCTTACTCTAGTGATTTATATAGAGTTGCCCAACCTCGTGGGGAACCTCTTAGGCAGTTCCTTACAAGGTTTGGAAGAGAGGCCTTGGAAATTCCAAATTTGGATGTCCCGACAGCTGTTGAGGCATTCAAAATGGGGTTCTATCAAGATCTTGTGATGACCCCTTGCAGGAATTTAGATGAAGTCTGAAACAGAGCTTTAAGATTCATCAGGTTGGAGGAGGAACAGAGAATACAAGATCAATTGAGCACTCTGGTGAAAAATGAATCTCAAGATAAGAAGCAAGGATCATACTTCAGAAACAACAAACCATACAACAAACCAAATGGCCAGAAGATCAATGCTGTACAAGAGGAGGAGGACGATGAAGATTGTCCAAGAATATCTAATTATTGCTTCTCCGTAGATATGGGAGGAGTGATGCTTGCTGTTAGGAACTTGGGCGACAAAGCAAGATGGCCAAGGAAAAATGGCACCACCCCCCAAAGACAAATTGAAATGGTGTGCCTTTCACGAAGACTTCGGCCATATGACGGAGGCTTGCATAGCCTTGAGAAAGGAGATAAGCTACCTCCTCAGAAAGGGTCATCTTAATGAGCTGTTCGGAAGAAAAAAGCCCAGAAACCAGGATCCTGAACCAATTCCGGAAAAGGCTACTCCACCTCCCCCAGACGCTCAAGTTATCAACATGATCTTTGTAGGATCTGATATATGCGGAACTTCTTATTCGGCTGCAAAGAAGTACGCTAAAGAATGCAAATTGGAGAATGGTGAAAGGCCAATCAAGACTTCTACAACGGCCGAGCAAAGAATTATATCCTTCGATGAGGATGATCGAGTCAACATCCAGGATCCTCATCATGACGGTTTAGTCATTACTTTATTTATTTCTAACCGTTATGTTCACAGGATACTCATTGATGGAGGAAGTTCAGTTAACATAATCCAATTGGAAGTACTTAGAAGGATGAATATCCCAGAATTGGAAATCGTCCCACGATCCTCAGTTCTTGTAGGATTCTGCGGGGAAATGAAGAATACATTGGGGGACATCAAACTACCCATATATATAGAGGGAGTAAATTCTGTTCAAAAATTTTGTGTTATCGATTCCTTGTCTTGTTGCAATGTTATTCTTGGCAGGCCATGGATACACGAAATGAAGGCAGTCCCCTCCACTTACCATCAATGCGTAAAGCTACCTACCTCGTAGGGGATAGTGAAGATTGAAAGTGATCAGCAAGACGCTAACGATTGCTACACTTCCTCAATAAATTCTACAAAACAGTTGAGGGAAGCATAGCAATTACAGAAAATGAGAAGAAATGTCATGGAGACTAAGGAACAAGACTCTAAGGAAGTAGTCTTGCACCCAGAGGATCCTGACAACAAAGTCCTAATAGGTGTTGAAATACAAGACTCCATTGAAAAGGATCTAGTGTCCTTCTTACAACGAAGAAATTCAACCTTGTCGTGGAAGCACGAAGATATGACAGGTATTTCTAAAGATGTTATAACCCATAAACTTGGAATTGATCCTTCTTTCAAGCCTATTCATCAAAAAAGAAGAAAATTTGCTCTGGAAAGAAATGGAATCATCCAAGAAGAGGTACAGAAACTAGTAAAGGCAGGTATGATTAGGGAAGTAAAATATCCAAAATGGTTAACCAATGTGGTTATAGTTCAAAAGAAAAACGGAAAGTGAAGGGTATGTGTCGATTTTACTTATTTAAATAAGGCATGTCCCAAGGATCCTTTCCCTCTTCCCCACATTGACTCCATGGTGGATGCTATCGCAGGGCACGAAATGTTGACCTTTATGGATGCTTCGTCAGGATTTCAACATATCCAGATGGAACCATATGATCAAGAGGATACAACATTTATAACCCCTACGGGCATATATTGTTATATTGCTATGCCGTTTGGTCTTAGAAATGCAGGTGCTACATATCAAAAACTAGTCAATATGATGTTCAAGGAACAGTTTGGAGGCACCATGGAAGTATACATTGATGACATGGTGGTGAAGTCAAAGAAGGCGGAGGATCACCTTAAGGATCTAGAAGTAGCGTTTGGCATCCTCGACAAATGCAACATGAAGCTAAATCCTGCTAAATGTGTATTTGGTGTCAAAGCCGAAAATTTCCTAGGGTATTTGGTAACCAAAAGGGGGATAGAGGCGAGTCCGGAGCAAATCCAAGCCATCTTAAACCTCAAATCTCCAACAAAAGTCAAATAGGTACAAAGATTAACAGGAAGGGTGGCAGCACTTAACAGGTTCATATCAAAATCCTCAGAAAGATGTAAAGATTTTTATGACATCCTGAGGAAAAACAAGAAATTCGAGTGGACGGAGAAACATGAAGCTGCTCTCACCGCTCTAAAGGATTACTTATCCTTAGCCCACGCTTTGATGAAGCCTGTATATGGAGAACCATTGATCCTCTATCTAGCCGTCTCCCTCGCTGCCTTGAGTGCGGTCTTGGTGAAAAATCACGAAGGTAATCAACATCCCATTTACTATGTAAGTAAAAGTCTCCTCGATGCCGAGTCTAGGTACTCTCACCTAGAAAAAATTATTCTTGCTTTAATCATGGCTTTAACTAAATTAAGACATTATTTTGAAACTCATACAATTGTTGTAAAAACTAATTATCCCATAAAGAATGTCCTTAGAAAACCGGAAATGTCGGGTAGAATGGCCAAGTGGGCTGTAAAGCTAAGTGCGTATGATATTCAATATGAGCCTAGAAATGCGATTAAGTCACGGGCACTAGCAGACTTTGTGGCTGATTTCAGTAGCGAAATAGAAGAACAAGCCAATCTTGATGTTCAACAGCTTGGAGAGACCAAGGATCCTTGGACACTCTTCACTGACGGAGCCTCAAATGTCAAACGAACAGGATTGGGAATTCTACTGAAATCGCCACAGGGGGGACATACTACCCTATTCGATAGCTTGTGAATTTCAAGCCACCAACAACGAGGCAGAATATGAGGCACTCATCGCAGGTACACAACTAGCCAAAGGTATGAGAATCAAATATCTTCAAATTTTTGTAGATTCATTATTAATTGCTAATCACTTTAATGGCTTATATGCAGTCAAAGGTGAGAAATTAATTAAATATTTAGATATAGTAAAGGATCTTGCAGGATCATTCGATTATTTTACAATTACGCAGGTACCAAGAGAAGAAAATGCTGGGGCCGATGCCTTAGCAAACCTAGCTTCAGCTTTAAAGCTTCCAGAGAACATAAAAATCCCTATCATCCACGTTCTATCACCTGCAATTGAGGAATGTAAAGCAATGGAAATAGATGGGAATCTATAGATGGATCCTAAGGATCATCCTCTTGATCATTCATCCTGGACCATTCCGATAATGAAGTATATTCAAGATGGAGAAATCCCAAAAGAAGAGAACCCCAAAGCTTTTAAGGTCAAGGTATCACAATATACTATTGTACATAATATGCTATATAAGAAATCCCTTGCAGGTCCATATTTAAGGTGCATCGAAGGATCCGGGATCCAAGAAGTGCTGAAGGATTTCCATAAAGGAGATTGTGGCAACGATACAGGGGGCAGAGCATTATTCTCCAGGATACTAAGAACCGGATGCTTCTGGCCTACTATGAAGAATGATGCTATGGAGTACTCCAGGAAGTGCGATGCTTGTCATAACATTCTACATTAGCCGGCAGAACCCTTATATCCCATCGTCTCTTCGTAGCCATTCATGAAATGGGGAATGGATATAGTGGGTAAACTCCCTACAGCTCCAGGAGGAAAAGTCTTCATGTTAGCAATGACAGACTATTTCTCTAAATGGATCGAAGCTGAGGCTTTCCCTCAAGTTAGGGAAAAGGAAGTTATATCCTTTATCAAACGTAACATTATAACCAGATTGGGAATTTCTTCTGAAATTATTTGTGACAATGGTTCCTAATTTATTGGGAAAAGAACTACTAACTTTTGTGACAGTTGGGGAATCAAGATAATCACTTCAACACCAGTCCATCCACAAGCAAATGGCCAAGCAGAATCAAGCAACAAAATCATCATCAACAACCTGGAGAAAAAGCTTGGAGCAAAGAAGGGCAAATGGGCTGAGGAACTACCCTACGTGCTTTGGGCAGATAGGACAACTCCAAAGAATGCCACAGGACAGACGCCGTTCTCATTAGTCTTTGGAGCTGAGGCAGTGATCCCCACAGAAATGGTTTATCCAACAGCCAAAACAAGCATCCGTGATCCTCAGACAAATGACAAGAATCTTGTCTAAGATCTAGATACTGTGGAAAAACTTAGAGATCAAGCATGATTCAGGATGGCCGCCTACCAACAAAATATGGCTGGTGCATACAACAAGAATATCAAAATTAGAAGATTTGAAGTGGGAAATTTAGTTCTTCGAAAGGCGTTCCAAAATACAACTAATCCCGCTGACGGGAAGTTAGCACCCAAATGGGAGGGTCCTTATCTAATGGAAGGTGACATGCTCCCAAGGGCTTGGAATGCGATTCATCTAAAAAAGTATTTTTGTTGATCAGGATCCTCGATCCTAGCCAATTACTTCAGTCCATTACTTGGTAAAATTTTACTTTATGTTTTTATACGTGATGTTAGATTCTTGTTTTGTCAAATATGTCAAGTTGCAGAAATGCCGAGCAATAGAGCCTCTCCTAAGTTTAATCGGCCTTGTCGCCAGGTTTATAAGGTCTTCACCTTATCTCCCGAATTAGGGTTTCCACACCCTTGCCTGGAGCGCACGATTATCCGGGTATGATTGGAGGCTGTGGGACCAGTACACTATACGGGGCTAACAATTTCATGGCTAAAAATCATATCTTGGATCCTACGAATTAAATGGTAGACGTACCACATACACAAGTTAAGGTCAACGCTGGGGTAGGCTAGTCACCGCGTACAATAGGGCCAATGCCAAGGATCGGCTCGTCGCTCGTATTTATTGGGCTTGTCCCACGTTTTATTGGGTTTGTCCCCACGTTTTATTGGGCTTGTCCTCAACATAGTTGGATTTAAATCCAGCTTTGCTAACTATTACATTCTCTTTTGATGATTTATTTTAACAGGTAAATATCATGAAGAGAAAAGTTCTAAGGATTGAGAATCCTCTATCCTAGTGACACAAATTATAAAGATGAAATCAAAAGAGTCATATTATTATAAGCAAGAGTTGATCCGGGCTTCACCAGCAAAACGTGGACCATCCACCCGGATCAGGCTACGTCAAAGTTATCATATGTCCATGCATAAATTTAAAAGAAAAAGGCGGTTAAGGCTTCATCCCCATAAAGCTAAGGATCCCTCCACCCTAACCACCTTTGATAATTGTCTTAAGGATCACAGATCCTGAGGATTACAACTACTATTGTCCATATAAAAACACCAACAAAAAAAACCATTTAAACTTCATAAAAAATGGGCTCCGGCCTTGTCTTTATATCCTTCATCGCCCATTTGCATCCTCACTCCTTCGCCACATCACCATCACCTTCACCAGCCTCCTTGACCTCCAACGCATCATCTTTAACCCTGCTCGTCCCAGCATCCTCGATCCTCTTCTTGGCCCCCGCATCCTCACTCTCTTCACCAAAGCCAGCCAATGCCTTCTCCCACATAGCCACATTCCAAGTGGACCTATCGAAATTAGGATCCTCAGCCTCTACAGCCATCTTGATCCTGGCTGTGAGCACCGCCTTACTAGCCCACACCTTGGCCTGCTCCGTAACCTCCACCACCTACTCCTGAGCCCAGATGTCCGCAAGAGCCAGCTTGTCCTCCAGAGCTTCCTTCTCCGCTTGAAGTGCTGCATTGAGCCTGTCCTTCAGGGTTATGTCGGCACGATATTTGGCCAATTCCTTCTCTGTAGTGGCCACGTTCTCGTCATACAAGGCTTTGAAGTTGGCCACGACCTGCAAAAAATTTACAAGTTAAAGATACAACCAAAATATCTACAACTGTGGATAAAGGATCCTTACTTCTGAAAGTTTATCAAACACATGTTGGGCACTGTGGACCTCCACGTCAGGATCTCTCTTTCTCTTCATGGTGGCCTTGGAACGGGTAGTCATGGTCTTTGGAGGTGCCAGGCTGGAGCTTTTCATCGGCTTTTTCTCAGAAGAACGAGATGAAATAAGGCTATCAACGTCTTCCAACTGGAATTGACCTAGTAAGTTCTTGGACTGCTTGGATGATGATTTCTGTACACCTGCCCGAAAAAAGATAAGTTCCTTATAATCTATTGTTCTTCTTTATTTTTATTGATAATCAATAAACCAATTCTAATTTACTAAACATTGTTTCTGAGGAACTTGCAGTCTTCTCATCTGAGTCACTTAACTCTTCACCAACAATTTTGAAGGTTCTATCAAAAGGATCCAGAGATAGAAACGCCTTCACCTTCTCAACACTGGATCAGCAGCGAGATCTGAGAAGTTGGACACTGCACAAGGAACAACGAACCTATAGTCAGACAAACAATAAAATAAGGATCACCTATCCTCTGGATTCACTATCCTACCCCTCAGGATCCAGCGAGTTGGTAATGAATTCCTGTTTGGGATAGAGTCTCGAAAAACAAAAGGGAACTGGTTCTTCCAACTTTGATCATTGTGAGTGGTCTTGTTGATTGGAAGAGGCTGGAAAGGTTTGCTCTTGAAGAGGAATCTGCTGGAACCGTGAGTGATAAGGCTATACAGGTAGGAAAGGGCCGGAAGAGTGAACTCAAGATTTTGCTCTGCAATCAATCTTTCAACAGTGTGTAAGGTCCTCCACATCATTGGCATAGCTTGAATATAGCTAATACCGGTGAAGGAAAAGAAAGTGGTTGTAAGGTCGAGAAACAGATATGAAAAGCCCAAAAGGAACGGGAGTGCTGGAAAGCAAACCCAATCGGTCGAGATGTTAGTCGCTCTTTATTTGGGGGTCGTAGGGTCTAAACACTGTACCCTCAGGAAAACAGCCAGAGATACCGCGGATTTCCTCGTCGGTAAACTTGCAAATCTCTGAGGCCGGATCTTTGAGAATATTTTGGCTCTGAGGTTCAGGGATGATGTCCCTAGGGTTTGAACTAAAGGGGGCTCCTTGGTTTCTCTTAGGCATTGCGGCAAAAGAATGAGAGACATGAAGGAAACGATAGAAAGAGAGAAAAGGATACCTGATTATGACGCCGGAATCAGACTTATAATCCGATGAAGAAGGGAGATATAAGGGCTTCAACTCTATTAAGTAAGCGTAATTATATGGTGGCAGGCGACGGTCACATCTAATTCTAATCGACAGTTGCAATGCGGCTTTCTCGGGGTATACATGACAGCTGTTCCCAACTCACACCTATCATGTTTGGGGGCAATTGTTGGGACCAGGATCTTTGATCCTCGAAGATCAACCATCTGTGGCGACTGTTTCTAGGACTAAGGATCCTGAGTGGTTCAAGGATCCTCAACAGTCGATTTCAGTTATATTCTAATTTATTTTTTGCAGATAAAACACGTGCTTACTAAAATCCCTATTCTTGCGGATGAAAGATTTACCTGGTCTTCCCTTTTCTTCCACGCTCTAAAACGGTCAAGCTGAAGGAGTAAACAATCGTTGCTGAGATTATAGCATAAGTAGTTACTAGCCGTTGTATTTCATTGTATATATTCATTGAGTGATAGCTGATCACAACACACAACACTTTAGCACTGAGAATTCATAGCAAACACTTGTATTTACGATCAGCTATTATTCCACCATTTGTAATCTTTTCGAGTTCAATATAATTGGTAGTGATAGTTTTCACTACCCGAGGTTTTTGTGCCGGCGGGATACTAGTTACCAAGGGCTTTTCCTCGTATAAATCTTTGTGTTCATCGTCTATAACCGTTACTTTGATTGCATTAGTTCATACTAGCACCAATCCTCATATACGAATTTGGTTCATTGATCCTTAGCCCGATTTTTAACCAAAACAACTATATATTTGTTTCATGTTTTAAAGATTATCATATGTTTCGTGGGTATTTATTGATGAATATCGTCCATCGTTAATGGTGATAGTAAGTTTTCTAGTAATGTACATTGTCTCAGGCGTTTCACTTTAGTTACATTAGCTGGATTTTAGTTAAGGGTTTGTGGCACATGTTTTTGTTGATGTGTTTGTAAGATTTCTATATTTTGATACTAGCTTTTGAACCCGTGTAATACACGGGAATTTTCAAATGATAAAACTTAATAAAGTTCGTTATTTGAAAAAAAGACACAAAAGTAAAGGGTTCAACAAATTAAATACATATTACAAACAATAATCAGTTTAGAGTCTTAAATTTACAAATTTAAGAAAATCTCTTTATATACAACATTCGTAGTTTATCACAAGTATTCCCTTCATCATCCAATATCAAAAGTTTAGACCACGTCTGCTGGTTACCCTGGATAACGCAACATATAATTGTCCATGGGAAAAAACAGGACATCGGAGGAACAAACCAACATAGGAAAAAGATTGCCCTTGGCTCTTGTAAGGAAATTCCCTCTTGAAGATATTTTTTCAAACCAAATTTCAAATATTGTTTCTCAATAGAAACTTGGATCTTTGAACCCTACAAATTTTGATAGTCCATTAAAAATAATATCGAATATGATTCGGGTATGAAAAGTAAATTTTTATACATAATAAAAATTTATGATACCTCTTTATCCATAAGTATGATTTCTGAAGAGGTATGTACCCGCCTCAACACCAAGCAAGGCGGGTCAACCCACAAGATAAAGATATTATGAAGGCACAAAGCCAAAACCCAGGCGCATGGCGCATACAAAGCATGCTCAGGCATCATGCTCTTGCACATCACATATGCTCGCGCGTCACATATGCGCGTGGCGCACCAGCGCGCGGCGCATATCACACGCTCGTGCATATCACACCTGCGCATGAAATATCTGCGCGTGAGAATAAAAAGAAGACTTCGCGCATCCTCAGGATGGGCGCATATCACACGTACACATAATCAACCTCGTCCTTATCCAAATCAGGATCAGGGCAACCTTGATTGTGCACGTCAGACAATCTTCCAGAAGGCATCTTTTTAAGGAGAAAGAATATGCTGATGTTGACAGCTGCCAAATGAAAGGTCGACAACTCAGCATGACACATGTGCTACCACATGATTACAACCAACGAGAAAGCGCCAGGTGTCCCAGGGGACACGTGGCGCAGTGCGATTGGAGGAGGCCAACGAGGCTGAGCCCAACCAGTGGAAACCCTAGCACTATAAATACAGCATCAACTCCACTTTGATGACACATTCATTCACACTCAATCATTGACAGTTACAAGCAGTGATATCACATTCAATCATATTGAATTATATTCACTCACAGTCAGTTACAGAAAACACACAGTCACACAATCAAGAGTATTCAGCGATTCAGCAATACTCTTGAGATTCACTGACTCGCACTTTATTATCTTCTCCACAAAGATACTGATTCTCACGCCGGAGGGTTACCCCAAAGAGGACCCCTCTGTCCCTTTCTGAGGGGTAAGTAACGGCGCTGTTCATTTTGTAGGTGGAAGAACACGGATTCAGAGGAACCATCGGTGAAACAGTTTAATCATACCCGAGGAAAGTAGATCTGCTACCAGTGAGTAGATCCACGTTTCTTCATTGGCGCCATCCACTGTTACAAACGGCAATCAGATCTCATCCAGATCTACAAAAAAATCAATCACCATGGTTTCTGGAGTTCGTAACGTTGATCAAGCTCTGGAGGATATTGAACGTGAGGGTGTTAACGACGGACAGCAGGTTCTGAGGGTTCCGCGTGATTCTACGCGTACCACCAGCAACCGTCCCTTCGTCACAACCCCTCACGGCCAGACTGAAACTCCTCCAGACGATCACACGTTACAAAATATGGCCGGCGCGAAGCTGAAAGGACCAATGGGTCCAGAAGATGAAGCAAATGATCCGAATGAATGGCTCATAAACGAGCAGCGGCGTCTGATTGAAAAGTACAACGACATGGTCAAGCAGAAGAAGCTAGCCGACCAAGCACAAAGGCAAGCTTTTGATAAGCAGACTACAAAGAGGCCGCGCGCGCCGGAAGAGGGACATTCTGTTCACACTGCACACACTGAGTTCAGTGATGAAGAAGTGCATAGCATGAGGAAGACACGGGATACTCATGCAGGAGGCTCACAGCTTCGCGCGCCTGTGAACATGGCGCCTGGAGCCAGAGCAGATCTGGATCTGCACATGCCGTACAGCCCACCGATCAGAGGGCAAGTGGACGTAACCACGCCCTATAGACCAGCCATCCTGGTAAAACACTCAAAGTTTACTGCGCGCATCGCGCAGGCTCCCATCCAGCACAAGACAAAGATGCCAAGTGGTCTGGGCAAATATGATGGCACAACAGATCCAGATGACTTTTTGCAAGGTTTCTATAACACGGGAAACCTAGAGAGCTGGACGATGCCAACATGGTGTCATATGTTTGCTCGCTGCCTCACGGGCGCAGCGCGGGTATGGTTCGAGAGCTTGCCGACAGGGCAAATTGATGGGTTCGAGGAACTATTAGAAAAGTTCCAAGCCCACTTCGTACAGCAGCGCAGGCACACGCGCGATCCTGATGACATCATGTACTGCATACGCAGGAATGATGAAACGATTGAAGATTACATCACTCGTTTCAATCAGGAATCCCTGGCAATCGGGGGTATAACTGAGCAGCTCCTGCGCGTGGCCTTTATACAAGGCGCGCGCAGTGATCAACTCCGCCGTGCTCTTGTAAGCAAAGATGGTATGCCCACCACGTGGGCCAAGTTAATGGAGGCATCGCGAGTTTTCGCGAGAAATGAGAAACAGATTGCCCAAGATAGGGCAAGAGAAAGAGCGCATCAGGCAGAGTCACCGCGCAGCAAAGATAAGAGGGCCAAACAGAACTCTGTATGGTCCAGGTTGCAGCCAACAAGTTTTTCTTCAGCGGAAAAACAAGCGCAACCAACCTCACCACAGCCCCAAAAAGAAGTTCGTAATCGCGGGGAGGGTGACAAGAGGGAGGGCGGCAGAGATCCTAGCAGACCTCTGCCAAGAATATGGACGCCCCTCACTAAAACACCTTCACAGGTGTTAAGTACTGAGAATGTCCAATTCAAGCCCCCCAAACAACTACACTACAAGGGACCGCAAAACAGTGGCAAATATTGTGAATTTCACAGGTCCCCGGGCCACAACACCGACGCATGCCATCATTTAAAGGATGCGATCGAGAAGGATGTAAAGTCAGGCAGGCTGGCTCACTTGGTAAAAAACCAAAGAATAGAAGATGAGCAACCGGAAGGAGCCTCTGCCAGCAAGAAGTACAAAAGAATCTGTGTGGCTGAGGGGGGACGACAAGGGCAGACGTCAAGAAAGAGAAGCGCGCAAATCCACGGAGATTGGCGCGAGCAGCAAGTCATCTTCCCAAGAATCAGGGGAGGCCCTTCAATAAGCAGTCCTCTCGTCATTACCACACACATTGCTCATTACGAAGTGTCAAAGGTCCTGGTGGACACTGGAAGCGAATCTGACATTATGTATGAGCAGTGTTTCAGAAAGTTAGACCCGGCAGACCAAGCCCGGCTCGAAATTGTGAACGCACCAATCTGTGGTGTCTCAAATGAAATCATACATCCCCTAGGCCAGATTCAGTTTGAACTAACTATGGGGGATGATGAGCACAAGCGAGCCGAAGTTGTCAACTTCTTGGTCTTGCCCACCACGTCATGCCACAATATGATCCTGGGTAGGGGAACGATTGCCCAATTTAATGCTGTACCGTCGCCAGCGCACGGCGCATTGGGGATCCCTACACCAACAGGCGTAGCATTTGTGTACCGCGATCATTTGTGCGCAGTGACAAGCACGCCGCGGGAAGGGAGAATGAAACTTACAATGGCTGACAATGCGCCAGAGAAGTGGATTTTAAACCCAAAATTCCCAGAGCAAACGGTCACAATTGGCGCTACCATTTCAGACGAAACGAGATTGAGAATGAAAAAGTTGCTCACAAAATACACGTCGGTTTTCGCGTGGCAACACTCCGATATGACGGGGGTCCCGCGAGACTTGGCGCAACATTCTCTTAACACGTTTAAGTCGGTGGAGCCAATTGCACAGAAAAAGAGAATCATGGGGGATGAAAAGGCGAAGGCCATGAATGAGCAAGTGGAGGACCTGTTGCGCGCAAACATCATCCGCCCGATTCGATACCAGACATGGGTAGCCAATCCTGTGATGGTAAAGAAAAGCAACGGGTCATGGAGAATGTGTATTGACTTCAAGGACCTCAACAAAGCATGTCCGAAAGATTGTTACCCTCTCCCAAACATCGACGCAAAGGTGGACTCCGTGGCGCCATTCAAGCTCAAATGTTTCCTGGATGCCTACAAAGGCTATCACCAGATTCAAATGGCACCACAGGATGAAGACAAGACGGCCTTCAGAACCGACAAGGGTGTTTTTTGTTACACAAAAATGCCCTTTGGTTTAAAGAATGCGGGCGCAACCTATCAGAGACTTATGGATTCGGTTTTCAGTGAACAAATCGGAAGAAATCTAGAAGTCTACGTCGACGATTTGGTGATCAAGAGCAGGGAGGAGAGACAAATGCTCAAAGACATCGAGGAAACTCTTCAGCGCCTAACGGAGGTTAACATGAAGCTCAACCCGAGCAAATGTACTTTCGGCGCAGAAGAGGGGAAATTTCTTGGTGTAATGGTCACTAAGGATGGTTTCAAGGTGAACCCTGAAAAGGTGGAAGCCATCCTTGACATGCCTTCACCATCCACCATGAAAGAGGTTCAGAAGCTGAATGGTAGATTGGTGTCAATCAACAGGTTCCTAGCGAACCACGCCAGCAAATCTACTCCATTCGTTAACACCTTGAGGAACTGTTTGAAGAAGAGCCAATTCAAGTGGACGCCTGAGGCCGAGCAAGCTTTCACTAAGATAAAAGAATGTCTCATAAAGTTACCAGCGCTCACAGCTCCACTTCCTGGCGAAACCCTTACATTGTACCTGTCAGCTGGAGACCGAGCGATCGGCGCAGTATTATTGGTGGATCGCAAGGGGATACAAACGCCAATATACTATGTGAGTCGGGTGCTCACAGACCCTGAGACGCGCTATTCCATCATGGAAAAGTTATTTTTGTCACTAACACACGCGTCGCGCAAGCTCCATAGATACTTCAATGGTCATCCTATTGAAGTTCTGACTGGTTACAACATCCAGCAAGTCTTGCGACGCCCCGCGCTCTCCGGAAGGCTGACAAAGTGGGCGCTGGAATTAGGTGAACACACGATCACTTATAAGCCCCGTCCAGCGATAAAGGGTCAAGTTTTGGCGGATTTCATCACGGAAATCCCAGACGGAAAGATTGAAGAAGCTCAGCGCGAGGTAGATCCTCCGCGAGCAAATGATGAAGAAGATGTTTGGAGGCTATTCACTGATGGAGCCTCCAACAGCGAAGGGTCCGGCGCAGGCCTCAAACTGGTGGACCCTGATAATCATGAATATACTTATGCTATCAGGTTGGACTTCAAGAGTACCAACAATGAGGCTGAGTATGAAGCCCTGCTGGCTGGTCTGCGCATCGCGCGCAAGTTTGGGGTTAAAAGACTAGAGGCGCATGTTGATT
Organism: Bidens hawaiensis; assembly: GCF_021521415.1. Lineage (NCBI taxonomy): Eukaryota > Viridiplantae > Streptophyta > Magnoliopsida > Asterales > Asteraceae > Bidens > Bidens hawaiensis. The sequence continues at coordinate 1,868,698 of NW_027491249.1, forward strand.
CTTACTTGGTAGCTGCTCAGGTCAACGGCCTATATGACGCCAAGGAGAACACAATGCCTCTGTATCTAGAGCAGGCAAAAAAGCTCGTTGAGCAGTTTGACTTCTTCAGAATCATACACATCTCGCGCAGCGAAAACAAGTCCGCTGACGCGTTGAGTAAAATGGCATCAACTAATTTTGATCACTTTGGCAAAGATGTCAGGGTGGAGGTAATGAGCAGCCCGTCAGTGCAAACGCAATCGGTCCTTGTAATTCATACAACCCCTTCATCCTGGATAACTCCAATAACGGAATTCCTGATGAAGGGGAAGTTACCGGACGATCGCGCACAGGCGAGAAAGATAAGACACAAGGCACAGAACTATGAATTACTTGATGGTACATTATATCGGCGCTCTTATCTTGGACCGCTCATGAAGTGCCTGGATGCTGAAGAAGCAACCTATGTGATTAGGGAGATTCATGAAGGAATCTGTGGAATTCACGCTGGCCCGCGCATGGTGGTTGCCAAGGCGATGAGCTCAGGCTACTATTGGCCAGGCATGTACTTGGATGCGCTAAAAGAAATCCAAAAATGCAAGGCATGTCAGAGCTACGCGCCAAACACCATGCGTCCAAAGAACAACTTGATTCCAGTCACCTCCGCATGGCCTTTCCACAAATGGGCCATTGATATTGTGGGGCCCCTGCCGCAAGCGCAAGGGCGAGTGAAATTTTTGGTAGTGGCAATAGACTATTTCACAAAATGGGTTGAGGCCAAACCACTAGCAAAAATCACAGCTGAGGCGATGAAGCAATTTATCTGGAGCCACATCATTTGCCGTTTTGGCCTTCCCATGGAAATTGTGAGCGACAATGGCAAACAATTCACTGACAGGAAGATATCAAGCTGGCTCAGAGAATTGCACATCAACCAAATCTTCACGTCCGTCTACCACCCTCAGGGGAATGGTCAAGTGGAGCGCGCGAATCAAAGTTTGCTAAATGGGCTGAAGAAAAGGTTGGAGGGAGAATCCCATTCTTGGGTCGAAGAGTTACCTAATGTCCTGTGGGCGCACAGGACATTAAGCAAAACTAGCAATGGCGAATCCCCGTTCAGCCTAACCTATGGGACAGAGGCTATGATCCCAGCAGAAATTGGATGCCCATCCCATAGGGTACTCATGATGAGCAAAACTGATAACGAGCGCGAAAGAAGATTGGACCTTAACTTGCTTGAAGGGCGCAGAGAAGCGGCTATCATTAATGAAGCCAGATACAAGAAAAAGCTGGAAAAATATTATAATCAGCGCGTTAAAGAGTGCCACTTCAAAAAAAATGATTTTGTCCTTCGAAACAATGAAGCTAGTCGCGCGATACCCCCAGGAAAAATGTCCCCCAATTGGGATGGACCTTATCAAATTTCAGAAGATTTGGGGAAAGGCGCGTACACTTTAAAAGATTTGAAGGGAAAAAAGATACCGCGCGCGTGGAACGCGGCACAACTTAGAAAATGCTTCATGTAAAAAGTTCAAATATGTAATCAAGGCTTTTAAGCCATCATGAATGATGATTCGCGCAATCTTTCAATATTTGTCGCGCTATCTTTCAATATTTGTTCTACTACCTTTGCATACGTGTTTCACACTTCCTTTATTAATTTGGATCAATATGACAACACTATATTGAATTCAAAACAAAATAAAACGAAGTAAAACATACATGCGCGAGCCTTAGCTCAAACGCGTTAACGAGTCTTAACTCTAAAACGCCAGGGCCTTAGCCCAAACCTACGAGCCTTAGCTCAAACACGTTAATGAGTCTTAACTCTAAATACGTCAGGGCCTTAGCCCAAAACAAAGAGCCTTAGCTCAAAACACTCACAAACATCCATCTTACATCCCGCGCAGCTTGATCATAAAACTCCTTAAACCTAAGGCAAAGTTCATGCCATAACATAGTTATTAAGGTCTCAGGTCGAGATCGCGCGAGGATTCAAAGTGGATATCTGACTAACACATGCTGACATGTAATGGCTAAAACTCATACTTCCATGTAAAAACAGCGCGACTATGACGCGCGAAAAAGGAATTGTGAAAAGTTATCGCGCATGTCAGCATAAACGAGATACTGCGAAACCACTTACAAAATAGGACTATGGTTAAGTGAATAATTTCCTTACAACCTTGTTCTTATTTTAACGTGCAACCATATCTTATATCTATACAAGCAAACATGAAGAGATGAATGGAAATGCACGAGACGAAAGAAGGAGAAAACAAGTTTCATTCCATTGCATTGAAATTTACAAGTATGAGGAGTTACAAATTACAAGTACAAAAACAAAAAAAATAAATAAATATACAAAATTTGATGAAGGGCTTCTCAAGTCTCCACATCGACGTCAGCCGCTTCATCACCCTCATCATCTCCCGCAGCATCTGGCGCGGTCTGCTCCTCATCCCCGAACTGACCATAGTCAAGTTCTTCCTCCTCATTGGAGTCTTCGATCACAACGGTGTCAGGAGCAGATTCTTTCGCCGCGCCAGAGCCGCTGGCAGGGGCAACATCCCCCGCGCCACCATCATCGCCACCAGCCCTCTCGCAATCATCAAGCAACTTCTTTAGCGCGCCGAGGTCGGGCTGGTCAGCAAGCGCAGCTATCTGTAAATCATTAGAAAAGTAATGAGTACAAAACACTTAGAAAAGTTAGTCAAGTAAAACTCATTAAGATCAAGGTACCTGCATAAGGATGGGGATGGGAGTATTCATATACTTTTCCCCCACCGCGGCCATGTCCGCGCAGGCCGCATCGCTCTTGTAAGGGTACTCGGATGGGTTCTTCCTCAACATGCCATATTCATACCCATCCGTAAACCCTTCAGCCCGGCCCACCAAACGCGCGGCGGCATTGCAGTCCATCACAAGGGCTTGAAACTCGGCGGAATATTTCATCGCCAAAGCGCAGCGAGCCATGCCCTGTGACACCAGCCATTGGCGATCCTGCGCGAGGCCAGCAACAGACGTCTCGAGGGCAGGAACCTGAGAGTTTAATAACTCAACAGTTTCCTTAGTCTTTTTTAGTTCCTCCTTATCAGACGCTGCTGCCGCCAAAATTTTTTCTTTCTCCGCCTGCGCAGCACCAAGTGCTTCCTGGCTAGACGCCGCCGTCGCCAAGGCCTCATCTCTATCGGCCTGCGCGGCCGCCAAATCCCTTTTCAGGCGCGCAACCTCGCTCTCCAGTGATGATTTCTCAGTGATACTCTGGACGATAGCTTGGTCACGCGCCTCGGCCTGCTGTTCCAAGACACGCACTCTGCGCGCGTACTTGGCAACTTCGGCCTCCGCCAACTGCTGCTTCTCCCGCGCAGCTTGGAGCTCATGCCCGCGCTTGATATATGCGGTGTTGGCACTTGCTCGGTTTTCACTGAGCTCCGCCTGGAGTTTCTCAGCTCTCGCGCGAGCATCAGACAGGTTCCAGGCGGCCACCTTAGCCTCTCGCTGAGCTTCCACAAGAGCGTCGCGTACTTTAATATAATCACGACGAAGCTCTTGGGAAGCAGCGAAGAAAGCCGACCCAGCGAAAACATGGTCGTTCAGCAAGTCCGAGCGGGTGCGCTCCTCCTGATACCTCCTTTCAGTAGGAGGCACGGCATGAGCCCAGAAGTCCTCGCATACGCCCATGGATTGAAAGGAACTCTCTTCATTAATATTCCATCTCGGGCGGTAAACGTGGTCACCTTCCTGCAAAAACACAAGAAAAGTTCTAAGTCATAAAACATACTTATATGGAGATACGCGCAGCGGACCAACAAATCAATACATACCTGCGGGGATGAAGCAGGAAAGTCAGCGCCAGCCCCACCAGAAGTCTGCGCTGCGAACACTTGCGGCATCGCAGGGCTGGCGCGGTCTCCCAAGGAGTCTTCAACTTGAACCCCCTCGTCTTCCTCGTCTTCTTCAACAGGCCTCCTCTCCTGCGACCTGGAAGGCTCCAAACCAGCCTCGCGGAGAGGGCTGCGTGCAGGAGGAGGCGAGGGAGGTCTCGACGCCGCCAGTTCGGCGCGCAATACGGTTTCCTGCTCCTTGGTAATCCCAATAAGGGGAGACTCAGCACTAGCAGGAGCAGGACCAGAACCAGCGGCGCCGGCAGCGGCGCCAGGAGTATCACCAGCAACTGTTGCGCCAGCTACAACTCCTATGAATAAATAAACAAGGAAAAATTGTTTATGACTGACTCCAAAGGGAAAAATTCAGAAGACATATGTGCAAAACTTACCTTGGCGCAATTCTGTTCGCGCATCGAACATCGCCATAAAATCCATTCTACCCTTTTCAGAGGGTAGAACAGGGGATTTCGATGGAGTCCCCGGCGCAGCCGTGGCACCTTGTGGCGCCTTCGGCTGATCTGTTACCGTCCCTGCCTCTGCAAACATTTAAAGGAGCAAAGGTTTAATAACAATTCAGCCAGATGAAGATAAATAAAGTATACCTGTTGCAGGCGCGGAACTACTTCTCTCTTCAGCCGCGCGAAAGGAGGAGGCGACGCCACCATACCTCAAGTGGACAGGAGGTCTGCCCACTCTCACAGGCAGAGAAGCTAAAGAAACCTTTGTGGTAAACACCTGGGTTTCCTTACGTCCCTTCGTTTGAGCATGGGGATGAGCGACAGGGGTGTCATCTTTCTTCTGTTTCTTACTGGCCCCTGCGCCAGATTTCCCCTTAGCTTTGCGCTTTAGTAGGGGCGCCTCCTCTTCCTCCTCCTCCTCTTCCGCGAGCTCTAGCTCGTAGTTTTCAAGCGCATCTACAAAAACAAGCGACAGAACTGTTAATAAACTTGGGTATTCTAAAGGAATGAGCAGAAGTGCGAAGGCTTACCAGGCGCGTCACCGTCAAAGTCAAAATCCAGATCTACTGGGATGAACATGTCATCGAAGCGATCCGGGAAACCAACCTCCCCAGCGCCAAGTTCGACGGAGCCGCCCTCCACATGTTCATCATAAGCGGCAAGGATGTAATCCTTGGTGACTGCGCAAAGCCAAGTTAAATGATATCAGCAAAAGAACGATGTTCGCGCAAAAACAAGAATAAAAAAAAAAAAAAAAAAAAAAAAAAAAATAACTTACACAACCCGTCGACTTGGATAACGGGCTCAAGCGCGCTGTCGGCCCAGAGCCTGCTCATGCCGACCCCAACCAGCGCCTCCTCGCAAATTTTCTTCGCGGGGGATGGTTCGGCGGTCAGTTTCTTAACCCATGCGCCAGTTGGGTTCTTGAGGACACCCTCATCCGCAGGCGCAGAAGTGATAGAGCGCATGGTCATACGGATGGGGATCACACCGGCCTTAATGTAAAAAAACCTCTCAGACCAGTCATGAAGGCTCTTGAATGAAACAGTGGAGCACTTCACCTTCTGACTGCGAGGAATAAAAGAGATCCAATTGTCTTGGATCTTGGCCTTATAAAAATATTGAAAGCGCCGAGGAGTGGGTTCCTCGCGCTGGGATTTGCACATGAACTCAAAGTGAGTCACGCGCACGAGTCCAAACGGATGGACTTGGGATATGTGAATCCCATAGAACTTCAGCAGTGCACCCACAAACCTTGTCATCGGGAGACGAAGGTTGCAGTGGGTGAAAAAGTGGCTATATAGGGATATATAGCCGGCAGGCGGATCCGCCGCCGTTTGCCCGGACCTAGGCAACATGCAGCCAAACAGGGTGGGAAAGCCCTGAGAGGTGATGAGGTTGTCGAGATCTGCCTGCTTCAATTTGCAGGGGATTTCATTCCACCTTTTGGTGGCCTTGGTCCTCCCTACTTCCTCCGATGTGGTCTCAACAACCTTCTTCCCCTTCCCCTTTTGCTTCAATGTCGACATCACCACGGATTTCACACGGCGTCTTCGAGAGGCAACGGAGGTGATTGAAGGGCTAGACGAGTATGAACTATCAGACATACAACTGTAATAGCCGATAATCGAGGATTCGAATCGATGTAAACACTCAAACCAGAATGTGAAAGCAGAAACTTTAATTTTAGCAACAATGAAGATGAAGATAAAAATTTCCTAAGGGCCTGCTTTTATAGGCCCAGGAGAGAGAAATGTGGCAGCTGATCGGATTTCACGCGCCCCCACTCGCAGGGGCAACCCAACGAAGGCGCGACACGTGTCCCTAACAGCTGTGTGAGGGGACAAAAAGATGTAACCGACCTGCCACGGAACAGAGACGCGCCCCCACTCGCAGGTACTAACCAATGCGAGTGCGACACGTGTTCAAGACAGCTGTGTGAGGGGACGTGAAAGGCAACTGTAGCACCTCGAGCACACGAAACGTCTGACACGTTTACGGCGCACGTCATCACCAACCAACCACGTGTTTGGACCTTTCGTTTTCAACCAAATTGATAGAACTTCGCGCGACGATGGAAACAACCAAGAAAACGACAAAACCCCCTATAAAAGGACAATTCAGTGAGTCTAATATCTATCTTACCACGCTAGCGCAAGATAAGACACACATTAGACTGGGGGGGCTTGAAGAGGTATGTACCCGCCTCAACACCAAGCAAGGCGGGTCAACCCACAAGATAAAGATATTATGAAGGCACAAAGCCAAAACCCAGGCGCATGGCGCATACAAAGCATGCTCAGGCATCATGCTCTTGCACATCACATATGCTCGCGCGTCACATATGCGCGTGGCGCACCAGCGCGCGGCGCATATCACACGCTCGTGCATATCACACCTGCGCATGAAATATCTGCGCGTGAGAATAAAAAGAAGACTTCGCGCATCCTCAGGATGGGCGCATATCACACGTACACATAATCAACCTCGTCCTTATCCAAATCAGGATCAGGGCAACCTTGATTGTGCACGTCAGACAATCTTCCAGAAGGCATCTTTTTAAGGAGAAAGAATATGCTGATGTTGACAGCTGCCAAATGAAAGGTCGACAACTCAGCATGACACATGTGCTACCACATGATTACAACCAACGAGAAAGCGCCAGGTGTCCCAGGGGACACGTGGCGCAGTGCGATTGGAGGAGGCCAACGAGGCTGAGCCCAACCAGTGGAAACCCTAGCACTATAAATACAGCATCAACTCCACTTTGATGACACATTCATTCACACTCAATCATTGACAGTTACAAGCAGTGATATCACATTCAATCATATTGAATTATATTCACTCACAGTCAGTTACAGAAAACACACAGTCACACAATCAAGAGTATTCAGCGATTCAGCAATACTCTTGAGATTCACTGACTCGCACTTTATTATCTTCTCCACAAAGATACTGATTCTCACGCCGGAGGGTTACCCCAAAGTGGACCCCTCTGTCCCTTTCTGAGGGGTAAGTAACGGCGCTGTTCATTTTGTAGGTGGAAGAACACGGATTCAGAGGAACCATCGGTGAAACAGTTTAATCATACCCGAGGAAAGTAGATCTGCTACCAGTGAGTAGATCCACGTTTCTTCAATTTCAATAGTATGGGTATCAGTAGGACGCTTTATGACAGGCGTCCTTCATAATCTTATGACTGGGCCTTGAAGTGTGAAATTCGAGTTATTAATGTTCAAGGCTTTGAACATGGCGATATTTGAGGCAGAAACAGCACTGTGAATGAAAATAAATATCAGTCTCTTTACTAAATTTGATTTAAAATAACAAAAAAATATCATTAGCTAGCATATACGGGATGGGTTAAATTTTTTTTAGAACGACAAACATACACATTCATTCTCTACACTACATCTACTCTACTCCTAAAATCACTAACACCTCTGCATAAGTTTTATAAAGACCTCTTCATCATAATAATATTCTGAAGTTCAAACTTTAAAATCTATGGGAGTCGGCAGGTTTTAAAAATAATAATATTGTGGGTGAATGCACAAAAAACTTTCACCTGTTCATGCAAAAAAAACATTAAATAGGAAGAGTTTTAAGACATCAAAATACAAACGACATGCCATATTCATGGGAAGTAAACAACATCCTCTATAATAGTTACACATTTTGTCTGTTTTTTTCCTTTATAAATCCATCTAATGATTGTTCTCATGCTTCACAAAATAACCAAATGCTCTTTGTTTCTTGATTATAAACTTATGGTAGCTAATATTTTATTGTAAAAAAAATCATATGTTTAATTAATTGTCGCTTTGTTAATGTTTTATATAACATAATAAAATGTTTAACTGTAATCTTTATAGTTATATGATGCCACAATTAATTGATTCATAGTTGTTTTTAACATTTAATTTTTTTCCAGCTTATTAAAGAAAGAGTATTCACATTTGATTCTTTTTACTTTCCTAATCCTGATTCCTACATACTAATTTTGTTGTAAGTACACTAAAAGATTTCTAATTTAGTAATTATATATTTATTTCAATCAGTAACCAAATAAAAACATCCCATGCATAATGATCTTACATCAAATAATCAAGCCCTAAGATTACATCTACCAATAGAATTAAATGCCACGAGGAATTTGAAAGCTCATAACATAATGATATAAAGAATTTGAAATTAATCTAACATCCAGCATCAACAAATGATCTTAGGAAAACTAAATAGAAAAACAAACATTAAAATCCAGTAACAAATCAGCAAAATGAAAACGATGGTGCAAAGAAAATTCATCACTAAAGTAACCAAAACACACACATCATCGTCACTATAAAATTCTCAAGATCAAATGGCAAAAACCGAAAAAACGAAAACCGAAACCGAAACCAAACCGTTTCAAAATATTCAAAAACCAAAGTTTTGGTTTTAGCCCAAAACCGCATCATACACACCCTAATTAAAACTGTTGAAACTGTTTAAATCATTTACACACGTATTAAAGACTCATAATTTAAATTATTAATTTAAATTCTCAAATCATACATGCTATCTCTAGAAGAGTATAACTATACCTTATTCGTATTTATCATTCACAAAAGAGTAATGCACCCGAATATTATTAAAGAGTTGTGTTTACATTGTTTTCTTTGTATGTAAAGTGTCATTTTATATGGTTGAATAGATATTAGTATATTCAACAACTTCGATTAATTTAAATATTAGCATAGGTATTCACATTTTCAATTTAACATGCTAACTGGAAAATAAACTTTCTTTTGTTGCAAATTTTATAGTAATGCTCAAAAATTTGCATGCTAACTGCAATTCTATAATAGCATAGTGAATAGATAGACATAATTCTCAACATAAACCAACTGGTTATTTGGTTAGGTAATTAACATAAACCGCTTACCTGCAGATCTTTAATGGCTTGTTGAGTAGAAATTTCTTTCTTTTGGCGGGCCCGCTTAAGGAAACCAAGGCAGAGGACTCCTTGAAATTTCCCAAATTCAGCAGCACTTGCAGCACTTAGGTCTACATTCAGGTCCAGTACCTATATGAGAACGTGTGTTAGCAAAGAAACATATATCATTAAATTACACAAATTATTTACATACCTTCCCTGTTATCATTGAGTACATGTTGAGCACATCAATCACAGTTGACTCAAAATGAGTTGTGACATCATAGCTCTGTTCAACATAAAAGAGGATTAAAACATGATAAAACAATTTGTTGGTTAATAGTAAAAACTCACTGTGGATATAAAGCAATTATCCAAAGACGTCTCGTTAACTGGTTCGTATCTATCATATATATCATAAAAGATTTCATCAACAGGACCCCAAAGATCAAGCCCGGGCTTTAATTCAATTTTAGGTTTATCGGTTTCTGCCTCTGTAGATACAAATGCAATAAACTTCCCTTTTGTAGCAACATTGTGAGAGTATGAACAGCAAAACAAATACCTGCAGAATGTAAATAATTATTATAATAATAATTATTATTAGTATTATTATTATTATTATCTATATAAACTGCATGAACCATATTTTAATCATTGCCTTTCAAATAAAATAAGTGTATATAAATAATAAGCACTATATGCATAATGCATCAAAAGGTTAAGTACATGTAAAGCCGGACTTACAAAATTTTGTAGAATGGTTAAGTCTAGTATGCAGAATGCATCAAAAGGTTGAGTACATCTAATCATCGGGCTGTACAAAATGGTTAAGTCTAGTTGAGGTAAAGTCGGTCCTACATGGGTTGTCTGATGGGCTTAAATCAACTGACATGAAACTGTAAAATTCATGTCGGGTATTGACACTGCTTGAATCTGCATCTGAGGTGTCCACACTATACGGGCTGATGATGCTTTTTGAAGAATAGTATCCTTCGTCTTCATCACTCCTGCAGTTAACAATAACAAGATAGTCAACTCTTTATTTTTTGTTTAAAAATCAGATGATAGGAAGTTTATAATCAGATAATTAGTTGTTTAAAGAAAGAAATTGTGAGGTAAATTACATTTTCATTTATCTTCATCAACTCCTTGCCTATTATCCATATTTAATTAGCTTAGATCCTAAGTAACTGAAGCTCATAATTGTATTTGATTATCAAGGTAGGCTTCAAATTGCAAAATTCATATTTAAAACAAATCTGCCCCATAACCTATTGTTGAAGAACTAAAAAACTACATTTTGATGAATTATAATATACTATGATATTATTCTTGACAAAGGTTGCATAATACCATCAAACTATCAAGTATTAATATATAGACCGAAACAATTAGAAACTCACGCACATAAATTAGAAACTGAAATCAAAAATTTCGCCAAGGACTAAATAAACAAATTGAAACAGAAATAAACTATGGGAATCAGCAAATAACAAATGGAAGCCGAATCCCCTCTTATCATAAGCAAGTTCATGTTCATGTTTATTTGATGAGAAAATTTAAAAACTAAAAAACCCTAATCAAACATTAGAATGAACAGAATTGAAACAGAAATAAACCCCAAGATGCGGCGATAGATAGAAGTTCGATTACTTATCTAATGATAACTTTATTGAAGATGAAGACAGAATCAAATCAACGGAGACATTTAGATCGATTAGGGTTTAGGATAGTCGCACACTTCACCGACAAATTCATGTGTGGTAACTTTTATTGAAGATGAAGACATGGAGAGATCTAGATCGATTAGGGTTTAGGATAGTCAAGAGACGATAGTTTGTAGTTGTGTAAAAAAAAAGAAAAATAAAAAAGGCCCAATAAAATATTATTCTCCTAGAATTGCTCTCAGTACATATTAGAAGAATGGATGAATATGAGATTGACACGTAAGCATTAGGATTTTCTTTTATTAGAAGTGTTAGATGCATTTATTTATTTTAGAGATTTGATTAGTTGGTACTCACAAGCAATATACGCGTGAGTTTATTTTTTTAATATTGATTTTGATTGGTGGTTGGTCGATAATAAGTTGAGTAAAACAGTTTAAAAAGTTAGCATGCAGTTTTGTTGTCCGTTAGCTTTTTATTTCGATATAAATTAAATCAGTGATTACTATTTTTATAATAATTGCCATCATTTTTTACGGTTCACCTAAAAAAAATAGTGACTAGGCTTACAATTCCAGAAGATTAGGATCTATTTTAAATGCTAAATCCATAATAAAATCTCAAAAATTAGAAATATAACCAAAGTTTAAAAAAATTAAGGTCTAAATCCATAACTTTTTAACATACAACATATAAGTGATTAACTATTAGCAAAATGTTTACCACTTTCACTCAAAAATTACATGTTTCTTTTTTAATTCCTAAATGAAGTAAACTAAAGAAGATAACTCTCTTTGTTTGCCCCACGCTCCTTAGAATTACCTAGCAAAAGGTTGAGGTTCAAGTGTCAAAAAAACAAAAAATAAAAAATAAAAAAATTAGCTGTTAAAAGAAAAACTTTTTTATATAAAATAAAATTCAAACATGTCTTCATAAAGATTATTTTTTTATATTTAATTTTTATTATGTAAGATATTACAAAATGTTGCTAGTTCGACAGCTCATATATAAGAGAGAGATTTACATATATCCTCTTATTTAGAAACCTAATTATACATATATCCAACCTCAAACTTTAACTACATATATCCTCTTCTTTTATAAAATTACAAGTTATGACAAGAATGCCCTCTTAGGATTAAAAAAATTAACGATTCATTCTCCTAGCAGCCCATGATTGTGGGTTTTCATCTTCCATTATGATTCTCCATGTTCCTTTCTCAATGATAATTCCAGGCTCTCGGTTACATACATGATTCAAGATTTCCACGGTCAACGGTGGAAGACCAGGGTGGTGCCTCCAGATTTGAATCCTGTTTGGAATGAGGGAGAAGAAGATGTTGCAGAAAGATCCCTCTAATCCCTTTAATTAATCGCCGCCGCAATTTTACCGGCACCGGTAATCGGACAAACTTGAAATCAGGTGACCACCGCCACTGAAACTGAACCGACACCGGTCAAATGGTAGCAGCCATACCTTTTTCATCCAACTCCTAACCCCTTTAAACGATAGTAAACTCTAAAATCATCCTCTTTGGTGTGAAGAGGATGCTTGTGTGTACTAGAAATGATAAGGATGCTAGTTAATTTTGTTGGTGGTTATAGACGGAAATTGGATGATAGGCCAGATAACGATGTCAATTTTAGTTGTAGCTAAAAAGAAAAAGGGGGTAAAATAGTCATTTGTCAAATTATTTTAATAAAATATATCAAAATGGTTATATTTGATATTAAAGGCTTCAAGAAAGAGGATGCATGTAATTTATTTTAGAGCATTTACATATATTCCCTTTCTAAGTTAACTTATTACATATTTATCAATCCTTTAAAAATCAATTACATATTTCTCCTTTCTAAACCACACATATTACATATCTCCTCATTTAATTAAAATTAACTGATTAAATGACCGTTTTACCCTTAATCCTTAATGACATAATTAAATAAGTATTTACTATATCCCATTCCTAAAACATAAATTACATATCTCCCAAATTCAATCCAAACCGAGTCGATGTAAAGACGAGCATATAAAATATTAATAAACCAATTAGCGTCGAACTTTTTAATCAATAGTCAGTATAAAAAAGTTTTGGATTTAATTTTTTTTACCAACTAAAACAACTCAAGTATAATAAAAAAGGTGTACCATGAGACGACGGGATTCAGAGGGAAAAAGAGGTTGTAGTCATTTTTGGAGGTGATGAGATGGCCAGAAGCATGCCTTAAAAATCGAGGTTGCTGGAAGTAGGTTGGAGAAGATGATTTGATAATGTAGGTTTAACTCTATTTATTAATAGTTAGAGGTATGGGTAACTTGGTAAATTGATATGAAAAGAGGAAATATGTAATTGCTTGTTTAGATGTGAGGAAATATGTAATTAAGGGTATTAGGTAAGGAGAAATATATAAAAATCCCATTTATCTTTTAGATTGGGTATGTATGAAATAAACGAAGTTAGTAGGAGGATATATATAAATACCCCTATATAATAAACACAATCGCATGTAACGACATGCTTTCATTTTCCTTGACTTTGATTCTTTGAATTAACGCACAACGAGAGTTTATTAAAAGTTAACTAGTTAACATCTATGAGAATCGTTTTTTGGGTATAGTAATATACTTGATATCTAATTAGAATAGATGTCACTCTTTTGTTAATTTCAACTTTATGCTTAATTTTGGTATATAAGTTGACTTAATTTTGGTATTAGTCAATAGTATTCTTCAGGCCATGCTTAACGTTAGTTTACCCATGCAGTTTCTGGTTTGTAGGATAAAATTTTCCAATAAAAATTCATTTTATGAGAACAGTTTCATATTCCAAAACAATTTACATAGATTAAAACGGCTAATATTTTAATTTTTTTTAAGATAAAGATTCAAACCTACACTCACTTATCTTTTACAAAATTAGAATAAAAACGTAGCTGACTCGGTGATTCACATTATTCAATGTAATTTATTTATAAAAATTCAATCATTTAATTCAATTAAGGTGTTATTATTAATCTTAGAATCGAAATAACGCAATTAAGGCAGATTACAAAAAACGTAATTTACGTTTGCCTCCACTTTTAGGTTTCATCGTTAACGTTTAAATATCACGCTAGACATCCTTTACATTTCCTTTTTATTTTAATTTTCATACATTATCACTAACTTTGTTTGTCTTTAGGTTAACTTATCACATGTGCACAACAAGTGAGGGTATTATAGTCTTTAATTACCTTCAATTCATTGACGCATTTAAAAGCTTGAGTATAACCCACCAAATTAATTACAATCCATCAACTATTTAAATAAGTTGGAAAAATTTGTCTGGATTGGTGTTAAAATTTTTAAGATGCATAAATTTGCGAAACAATTAATTGGTGGAGTTTTTAAGACGTATTAGTTTATGAATACAACATATGGCTCACAAATTTCAAGTCTAACAAGACACAATTGTCAAGCCATTAACAAGACACTATCTTTCTAGCGATCGTTTCTTTTTTTTTTTTCGGTCAACAAACATAGTAAGCCTAGATACTTCGTACAGGGTGATCCAATAGCAAAAGGCCACCACTAGCTGGCCCAATCCAGTCGTACGGAGCACTTATGCGCTTCCAATTTATCTCCAGTTCCGGGGAAAACCCACCCGCCCGAAGGCCCACTGGTGGTAAAACCCGGACGCCCTCATGATCGAAGGGAGATCATAAAGATCCCAGTCTCCTTTTATTGAGCCACTCATGTCCTCGAAAGTGTTGTAAGTGAGAATTGAACTTGGGTCTCCATTGAGAAACCCAAACTTCCTACCACTACACTACATTGAAAAGGACTTTTCTAGCGATAGATTATTTGACTTATCTTAGTTATATTAATATATAAATATTATTCCTAATTATTTTAGAAAAAAAAATTTTCTGAGAACCACTTTGAGCTTTAAAAAATTAAAAGAATTCAATGTAAAACTTTTTTATGTATACGTTATATGCAAGTTACATACGGAAAAAAATTACGCTTTATTTCTCACACCGTTCGACTTTTAACAAAGGTGTAACGAACGTTTACATTACAACAATCGTTAAACATATTTAAAAGATGGATTAAAAGATTATTCTCTCTACTAGCTTATTTTTTAATCAGATTTAATCTCAGTTACAATTTCCTTACCTATTTAATTGATTGTGTGATCCATATTAGTTCTTAAAGTTCTTACGACTAATCAAGTTCTCAAAATATCATTTTTCGTTAGAGAATAGGTAAAAAAATCTAGAATATCCTCACATGTTTTTACACATTGCATGAGTTAACCTCGATAACTGACAATATTAGAAATAAAGGAAGTAAATTGGAATAAAAGGAAACGTAAAAAATTGTCTAATGTGATTTTTAAACGTTAAGATTGTTATAAATGTCTCTTTATAACAAATGTAAATAATGTTTTCTACACTTTTGTTAAATTAAATTATAATAAACTCAAGTGTGAAATCATTGATAAAATAACTCCTGTAAATCTAAAAAGATTTTCAACCACTAATTTGAATATTAAATAAAACTTGATAAATTACATGATTCAAATTATTATTTTCAGTTTTCAACCTTCAATAATTAAGCATAACTAAAAACACTTTACATCCCATCATGACTGTGAAGGACGAAGCCAAAGTATGAGGATCATGCAAACAATACTTTATTAACTCCCTAAACGTTATGAGGGAGATGGAGAAAACGATAGAAACACTTAAATAATAATAATAATAATAATAATTACCTGCCGGGAGATGAATTATTGATTGAGAATAGTCAATTGTAGAGAATGCAATTAAACTCGTTACTCTCAAGAGAACATACATGTGAGGACGAGCTTAAAGAATCTTATATATATTTTATAATTAACAAAAGTTAATAAAAAGACATTCTGTCAAGTCTATCAAGATACCGAAATAATTACCAACTTTATTTAGTGTGATAGGATTGAAATTTTACACACGAAGACAAGAAGAATGAGAAGATTATCGGGTTTTATCAATCAAGACACGAAGGTCACAACACAAAATTTCTTTATTTTCATCACTAAGAGTGTGATAAAACCAAACGTATATACATAAAAAGCAGTTTACCGCATGAGATAGACGACCAATTACGAGTTGCAAGTTACAAATCTCACATTTAGAATCAACAACTTCAACAAACTATGAAAATCAAAACGACGATGTAACCTTCCAAAAAATCCTATAATTATTTTGCGCTAAAAATGTCAACTTTGAAAGATGAGGGATTAAAAATATTCTCAAGATAAGATTTGGGAAAAATAAGATAAGAAAAATAAAGCATCTCATGTTAAGAAAGTAAGAAAATTTCATCCCACATAGAAAGATGGAAGAAAGTGTAAACATTTCACATGGGTATAAATAAGAAAGAAAACTTTCATCCCACATGGAAAGAATGAAGAAAATGGGAGCTCTTTATAAGGAAGAGAGTTTCAATAGTAATTTTCTTATTTGGCTAACCACTCTCCCCTAGTCCTAGCGGAAGGTGCAAAGCACCCGACGCACACCGGCACGGGCACCGGCGATGGGCGCTTTGATTGCGCACGCTTGCATCGCCGCGAGCCGCATAAGGGCCGCTTTAGTATTTTTGGAGAGTACAAGGACTGAAAATGAAAATATGAAACTTCGCGCTATGCGAAAGACAAAATACTGAAACCGACATTGAGTTGCTTCACGCTACGCGAAGTACCAACTTGCTATTCCTTCGCGCTACGCGAAGTAACAGAACTGCATGCGTGACACATATGGACACGTGGCGACACGTGGCAAAATGCCAGATGACTCAGCGAAATTAGGACGGTTCGCGCGACACGAATTGCTGGACCATTTGTCCTTCGCGCTACGCGAAGGAGTAGAAAATCTGTTATAAATAGGAGGGCTAACGACACTTCACAATTCACACCGAAACACCGTTAGATTCACAAGTTTAGTCTCGTTTTGCGTGCCGTTCTCGTAGTACGTGCCAAGTTCCGAAATTCCGACGGTTTAAGCCTCAATGTCACACCCCGTTCTGGGGCTAGGGCGTAACTATCAGTTGGTACTTGTTTTGTAAATATATCAGAGTAGCGGGTTCATTTTAGCGGAAGTCTTTTATATTAATAAAATATTAATTCACATTGCAAAATTACTCGGGAATTAAATACCGAGTTTTCATTTACAAAATATTCTTGTATTATTATTACAAGGATCATATTGAAAATTGAGTCATCCTGAGCGATCTTCTATTTCATGACTCCTAATCCTTGTATATCACTATCAGCACTTAGTTACCTGCAAGGGTTGGAAAAACACGCCAGCTATGTGCTAGTGAAACGTTGACTCGATAAAACAGTTTATAACAATTGTTAAATACAAACATAGTTTTCTGTTTCACAATCTCAGCAGGAACGCCTGTCATTCCCGGGATTTGTACCACTGCCCTACACACACAATTCAAAGGTTCCCCGAGTTACATAGCCCCTGTTCAGAGACATCTTTCCCCTAGGCTATGTGACCCTGTTGGAGAACTAGTTATGACTGACTTAGTTTTGTATTCCAATTATCAGTTATGTATGGATCCACACACATGTGTATTTGGTCTAAGTTTCTTTTTATTATCTATTTTGTATTATAACGATTTTAGAGACAAGTAATCTCATGCAAACATTTATTAGACTCTTTGCAATAAACAACCTGTTTACTACAAGAGTTAAATCAGTTCATTCGGTAAAGGGTTTAACGTATTCACCTGTTGTTGTCAGTTCGGCGACGTTCATAACCTTTCCTTTCAGTATGCTATTAATCTATATTTGTAATAAGTATGCATAAGTACCTTAATGGTGTGTCTTGATTAGTCAGCAGACTTTAAGTCTGATTCAATTTAGCAGACTCGTAGTCTGATCAGCAGACTTTAAGTCTGATCTTATTCAGCAGACCTTTAAGTCTGACCTAACCTTACTAAAGTTATAACCGTTTATGAAAATATACTTTGTATTTACATATGACGTTTAGTATGGCACGTTTTGGCCTAATAGGTTCTATCATGTTGGCAAACTTCTCCAGGTAAGTAAACGGGTCCTGTGGGATTTGTACGAATTACTTACCTTAGGCAAGAAGAGTCAACTAATGATATCCCATTTCCAGTTACTACATGTCAGCTAAAATATAGTTTTGTTAACATTACTTCATGTGGAAGTAACGTCATTACTTTGATAAAAACATTATTTGGAAAATCAATTATGTTTAACGACTATACTTTTAACTAGGTACTAAATAACTTATGTAATAAAGTAACTAAAGCATAATTCCTACCTTAGATGGTTGCTCGAGAATAAGAACAAGAAAAGATCAGCAGCTCGTCGGTTAGTTTTTCGCTTAACAAGACAGCGGGTTGTTAGCAGCGCTTCGGAACCTCGTTTCTTGATTAAAACACGCGAAAAGAAGCTCTCGGAACGTCAGGAAACTTCGGGCATGAACTTCTAGGTTAACTATGTGTAAATGAAGGTGTGATGGGATGATTTGAGCTCAAACCCGTAGCTGCCCTTTTATAGGCGAATTTTGGCTTTCTTCGCGACGCGCGAACCGCCTTTGCGCCGAAATATTACACATGGCCTGTCCCATGGCGCCACGTGTTGACACGTAGTTGGAAACGTGGATCAGATTACTTAATGAGGTTTCGCGTCGCGCGAAAGATCCTTATCCTTGGTTTGTGTGCCAGCTATTTCGCGTAACATGAAGTAGATTCAGTTCAACTTCGCGTCGCTTATGAAAACCAGAATTTCATTTTCAGTCCTTTATCTTTCAGAATTTACATTTTTAGCCCAAAATTAATGTAACATTCGTCACTTTTTAAACCCGAAAACCGACCCATTTTAAAGTTTCGGTTTTGTTATATATATATATATATATATATATATATATATATATATATATATATATATATATATATATATATATATATATATATATATATATATATACAGGGATATGATAATTTAAAAACCCTCTTCACTTAAGAAAACCTTGGAAACCCATTTCTAACCATTGATTTAAGTTGATCAATGGTTCATATTAAAAGATGGGGTTTTGGATGATTAAAGTTATAAAATAATGAAATAAAGAATTATTAAGGGTAATTTTGGAATCAAGTTTTAGACTCTCTCTCTCTCTTCTGCGCACCTTTAGGGGGTGTTTGTTTTTTCTTCAAACATCTTCAAGGGAGCTAATGTCTGCAGGCGCGCAGACATTACCCTTGAAGACTGTTTGTTTTTTTTCTTAAAACAGATCTGAAGTTATCTTCTTTCATCTTAAAAGAAAAGCAAGGAAATCTTGCTTAAAACATCTTCACAAAAAAACCTTTGCAGCCACCCTCTCATCCACTGCTCCTACCACCGTCCGCCAACACCACCACCCACCGTACGCCGCCACCACCACCCCCGTACCCCGCCGCCACCGTCCACCACCATCCACCGCCACCACCACCGTCCACCACCCACCATCCATCACCACCACCGTCCACCACCCACCATCCATCACCACCACCGTCCGCCACCACCACCACCATCCATCACCGCCACCACCACCATCCATCACCCACCACCACCACCATCCATCACCGCCACCACCACCACCATCCATCACCGCCACCACCACCGTCCACCACCCACCATCCATCACCACCACCGTCCACCACCCACCATCCATCACCACCACCGTCCGCCACCACCACCACCATCCATCACCACCACCGTCCACCACCCACCATCCATCACCACCACCATCCATCACCACCACCACCATCCATCACCGCCACCACCACCATCCATCACCCACCACCACCACCATCCATCACCACCACCGTCCACCACCCACCATCCATCACCACCACCGTCCGCCACCACCACCACCATCCATCACCACCACCGTCCACCACCCACCATCCATCACCACCACCATCCATCACCACCACCACCATCCATCACCGCCACCACCACCATCCATCACCCACCACCACCACCATCCATCACCACCACCGTCCACCACCAACCAAAACCATCCATCACCACCACCCATTGTCCACCACCACCATCCACCGCCACTACCCACCGTCCGCCGCCACTACCACCATCCACCACCACCACCTTCCACCACCCACCAAAACCAAATCGGCATGGCAAGCAAAGACTAAAAACTAGATGTAACTTGAATAAATGACTTCTATCTTGTGAGATAAGTTTGACAGTTATGCAGACAGTATCAGCTTATAAAAACAAACAGTCTTATATTTTCAGCTTGCAGATCTTCAGACCACATCTTCAGTTGCAGACATGAAAACAGATGAAATCAGCTTGCAGACAGTTTATGTCTGCAAAAACAAACAGCACCTTAATCATCATCATAAACCTCTCACCTTTCCATCTCTCCTCATCACCATCATCTCTCTTCTTTCAAATTTTTTCTCTCTTCCACAATAAAGTCAATTCACTTAAAAGACTCACCCACCACCGCCAAACACCTCTGGCACCACCTTCTATAGCCCCCTCAACCACCAGCGGCAGCGACGCCGCGGTCTTCAACCTCCACCGCATGTAATGCCGCCGTCTTCAACCTCCACCGCCGACGAAACCATCCTCTTCAACCTCCACCGCCGGTGACACCATCCTCTTCAACCCTCACTAGCGACATTTAAGGATTGGATTTGGATTTGGGGTTAGGTGTGGAATTGGATTTATTTTTAGATACGAAGAAGTACTTCTTAATAATTTAATATGTGTGTAATCAACGTAATTACATATATATAAATTGTAATTTATAATTTATAAACAATTTACTTGATTTATAATTTATATATATATATATATATAATTATGTTAATTTACATATTTTATAATTTGTTAGCATTTTACTTGATTTACATAAGAAGGGTTAATGTGACAAAACATTTTTAAAATATACAAACATGTTTCAATATTTGTTAGATATTTTTAAAAATAATTATAAAAATATAAAAATATGCTTATATGTAAACTTGTTTAAAAATTTGTTACACATTTTAAAAATATGTAATTTATATAATTTACATATTTTAAAGTATGTTAATTTACATATTTACATAATTTAAATATTTGAAATTTGTTAATTTATATATTTTACATATTTAAAGTATGTTAATTTACATATTTAATATAACTCACATATTATTATGTTAATTTACATATTTATTATAGTTTTTATATATTAAAGTTTAAAAAAGTATGCTAAAAAGACAATATATGCTAAAATAGGTAGAACAAGTTTTAGACTATATTTGACTGATTAAATTTATTTAGCTTTTGTACGTTTTAATCAGACTTAGTTGGACAATATATGTGGAAAATTGATAAAACATAATATTTGATAACATCTAATTTACTTATTTATATAAATACTGTAAAGAAGATGAAAGACAAAATAACGGTTAAATTATGCTATTTAATGTTTGTAAAAGTAAATTAGGCTATTTAAGGAGACTTGTGATATAAACTTATAAAAGACTTTAGAAAAAACAAATGGAAAATAAGAATTAAATAAGATTGATACAATATTAGTCATGAAAGAGTTAGATGTGAAATTACGTAATTACCCTTATTGATAAATCTAGTAAAAAATGGATATCGGTGATGTGGAAGAATAGTATCCATTCATTAAGTTTCCAAGAGTTTTTATAACTCACTTATGTTTTCAATTTATACCTACCCTAAATATATATATATCTCAAGTTTCGTTTAATATATTTTATAATCGTCGATTTTTAATGAATTCGACCTTTATCGTTACGCGTATTCTTTTTCATCGTTAATATTATATTCACGATGAGTACGATTATCTTTTGTTCGCGTTCTGTTTCATTTTGATCAATTAACGAGGTTCCGAGATTTAAAGTTTCAATTTAAAACAAGATCTACACACTATCCGAGTAAAATATAAAAAATTTTTCCAAGTATTTAAACTTTTATTGCACTTTTATAACTTATCAAAGTACAAGGTTCGTTTGGTAATTTATATTTAAATTATATTTTAATATAGCTTTAAAGATCGGGGGTTTAAAGTGTAAATATTTCAAAATATAATATAATATATAAAAAAATCCGTTTAATGGCCGGCGATGGTCGCGGGTCCGTCGAACCCCATAAACCATTCAAAATGTGGATTATTTATCAATCAAACTCCGTAACGTGTTCAGACACTAATATCAAACCGTAATCTTTGTTAATAACTTGTAAATAACGGCTTAATCTACATGTTTCAATCTGTCGCCCGTCGGATATTGTTAAGAATACATTAGCGAGCAATAAATAATAAACGCTCCAATTAACAGTATAAAAAGCCCCTAAATCATTATCTAAACTCGTTCAAAACATCTAATTCCACTAATATACTCCCAATAATCCGTCATCAATCTTCAAAGTTCGTTTTTCCGAAGTGCCGTGTTCATCATCAAATCATAACCTTTTCAGGTAATATTCATATTCATTTGAATCTTCATAACCCGTATATCAAAACCCCCAAACTATTTTGATCAAACTTGGAATGAATTGATAGGATTAGAAAATCAGTGTTTGTTGTTGAAGAAGATGAACATGGATATTACTTCTTGTATTTTGATTTCTATTATAAATCAAATACCCAAACAATAAAATATATATATTAAAATAATGCTTAAAACGCTAAAACCAAATAACCTAACTTTATAACCCCGGTATCTAGTCCTTGATTTTATATTTTCGTTATTATCTATAGTTCAAGATGTTTAATCGTTTTGGATTCTTTTACGCACTTTCGGTTGCTTCGGTTTTGTTAACGTTCTTTCGGCTTTTATTACATGTTTATCTTCGATTTCGAGGTGAGTTCTTCATAACCCCATTTTAACGCTTTAAAATATTTTGGGGTGTAGCATGTCACAAGTTTTTCTTTCGTTAGTTATGCGCTTGTTTACAAACCGATTCACTTATATCATACATGTTAATATTATTCGTGCATATTGTTTATGATTATATGTGAACTTGCTTGCAACGTGATTATTATCTTTATGGTGAAAGTTACACAAACGCAAACACATACACATAGTGGGAGGGTCCGACGGGACGTACCTGCCCCGTCTAACGTTACGACTTTGGTTGTTTACGTAAGATGGTTCTCATTTCCCCGACTTCTACGGCTTCGGCTAAATGAACGGGAGGACGACACTATTTGATTTCATTTACATTATGTTTGAATATTTATTGCATGACGATCATTGAATCACACATTTTATATATATTTATATACGCAAAAACTTATGAAAACTCATCAACATGTGTTGTTGACAAAATATATTATTTTAAACGTGTTGCAGGTTGATACAATGAAGTGCCAAGACAAGAAAACTAGTTGTACATTTGGATTATGTCAATGAATAATATTTGTTTCATTTAGATGTAATGTTGTTTGTCTCATTATCAAACTATTTGTGTATTTGTGAAATTACGGAATAAAATAAATATATTGTCACTATTAATAGTGTTACAAGCTTATGAGTGATCTGTCGTTGCACCTGGGCGTATTCCACATAAAGCCGGGGTGTTACAGATTGGTATCAAAGCCGTAACTATAAGATAGGTTGTTAGACGTATCAGCCTAGTATAATTATAGTTTATTTTAGGGCCCAAACTACATTTATACTCTATATGCTATGTGCCCGCACTTATATTAAAAGTTCATTCGTATGCTTGAATTTATATTTATGATATTTTACAACGTCGCATTTACACATATTCATACACAAACTCCATGGCTTAGGCCTAAAATAAATATTTTCAAAACATTTTTCAATCGATTTTATTTCGGTTTTCTGATATTTCCTCTTCTTAAAGATGGTTCTACATGGCAGGTATGTAGTAAACTGTAGGGGGGACGTGCTTGTTTTCCGAACTCTTGACACCAAGGTTATTGAAACCTAAGGATAAGAAATGCGTACAAATCCAATCATACGCGGACCTGGTTGCTTACCTGGAGAGTTCAGAAAGGGCATGAATCCTATTAAGCCAAAGCATACCACACCAAACGCCATACGAATCACAACTTTATGCTTTCAAACATGACCATGTTCTCTTTGTGAAAAAAAATATGGTTGCACTCCTAAGGTTGTCACACAAGTGATGGTGGTTCATGCAACATGCGATTCCGACCCTGAATGTTTTACAACGAGTTTTATCTAAAAGTCTAACAAGTCGTGGTGATACACGAATAACCAACTTTTGGTTTGATTTGATTTCGTATCGTGATTTATATGTTTTAACTAAAGTCTGACAAGTCGTGGTGATACACGAATAACCAGCTTTTGGTTCGTTTTGATTACACATTTTTATTTTTATTGGAACATACAAGTTATGGTAATTCATACAACGTGTGATTCCAAAGACTCAATTGTTTATATTGTGATTTTAATGGAAAAATCGAAAAGTCATGGTGATACATGAATAGTCGAGTTTTCAGTTCGTTTTCTTTAGTTATATATTCATTTATTATTCTGGTTTTAATTAAAAATTTGAAAAGTCATGGTGATACATGAATACTCGAGTTTTCAATTCATTTTCTTTAGTTATATATTCATTTATTATTATGGTTTTAATTGAAAATTCGAAAAGGCATGGTGATACATGAATACTCGAGTTTTCAATTCGTTTTCTTTAGTTATATATTCATTTATTATGGTTTTAATTGAAAATTCGAAAAGTCATGGTGATACATGAGCACTCGATTTTCAATTCAATTTCACTTTTTATATTAAGTTTGTATTGGGATACGAAAATCCATGGTGGGTCATGGGCATTTGAATCTCAAATTCAAATTTTGCGTAGTGCGATTTAATTTAATTATTTATATAGAGTAATTCTGATTTCAGGAATATTTCATGTAGTGTTTCTATTGGTTGGTAATTCGAATTTTCATATTTAAGTCCCATGTCACGCAAATCATTTCCGCTTCGTAGCATGTCTTCTCATTTTCCTCGACGGCGCCCTCGAAACTCAACCCGCAACAAAGTGACAGCCTAGATTTTCAAACAATAGGCCGTCGTAATCCCGACCATACTGACCCAAATGCATCAAAACTCATCAACACCAATCACAACAACAAGCACAAACACCAAATCTATGCCCTACCCAATCTAAAACCCAACACAAACCCAAGATACCCAAAGCCAACCCAACCATTAAAAAAAAGCCCTACATGGAAACACAACCTTTGTTTGGCTCGTTTATGCGTCACCACTCAATCGCCTCACAATATCGAAGTGCTTCCCACGACCCATTACTCAACCATTTACTACACCTTATGTTTTATCATATGCTCATGTTGTAAGCCTAATACCATTGTAGTGACCCAAACACACCAACTATGCTTAGGAAGACCTAACTTGTTTCTGGCCATTCAATACCCTAATCTGCATTCCCTGGCCACTTGAAGCTCACTCGTAGCCTTACACCAACCTTAGTCCCTTCTACTCGTAAAACATACCTATTTTTTTTAAACCATGCATGTTTCTCCGCATTCATTTTTTTTATGAACACCTTACACTTATAATTTTAAATCCTTGATTATTTTAAATAAATAATTAACAAGTATTTAATCAAGTTGTTTTTCTTCAAAAAGACTCTAAGTCAAATCAAAAGGTTTATCGTCGTCGTCGTCGTCATCATCATCATCATCATTATTATTATTATTATATCATTACTATTATTAATGTTATTATTATCACCACCACCACCACCACTATTATTATTATTATTATTATTATTATTATTGTTATATATATAATATTGTTTCAAGGTTAAATAAAATCTTTTGTTTCAAACAAGTCCCAAGCTTATTAGGCTATTATATTATTTCTATCAAAATGAGCCATTTTATTTGACGATCCTCTCTAAAGTTTTCATAGTACGCCGCCAAAAGAGAAACCTTTATTTTAAATCAAAAAATTTCATAAAGTTTCGCAACCCTTAGCACTAATTCAGGAATTTCATTTATCATAAAGAAAACAAAAATTTTAACTTTGAATTATAAATCATCACGTTTTGCAACCGATTTTCACAAATTAAAGTGAATGTTAAAAATCATTTTCTCCCCCCCCCCCCTCATCAATACCAACGAGTTTTAGTTAAGAAATCATAGCACTGCCCTCACCCTAGCCTCCATACCTCAAACCCACCTACCATCGAGAAGACAAGTATCGCAAGCTGCATTTTGTTTTTCTTTAACTTCTTCTTCCTTTATTTTTTTATAATTCTATTTGGATATAATCGAAATAATCCTATGTATCTAATTTCTTCGAAAGTTGTTATGCAACTTATATTTGAGTTTGGTTATTTGCCGATTTTTGACCTATTTTCGTTCATGTTTACTCTCAAGTGCGAAACACACAAATACACGCGCCATTTATAATACATAGCCGTATTGTTGAATTGGTTTACTTTTGTACCTCAATCTCACGGTCTATGACCGATTTCCCATGAATGTAATCGTTTAGTGGAAGTTGAGACTATGAGCATGGTTGTACACATTGTTATCTAATAGAAACCGGGATTTCTACCTTTGGCTATCTATTACCGGTTACCTCTAAAGGGATTAGTTTATTTATAACCATAAATATGATTATAGCTATCTAGTATAAGACACATGTTCATTTTATATTTACTTAACATGAATTGTTTTGGTTATTTGTTTGGTTCTTTTCTCGCTCAATGTTTATTCGAATCATTTTGTTATTCTTGATCTCAATGTTTCACCAATTCGAGGCCAATGTTTTCCTTTGATCTAAAAGTTTCACTTATTTTTTTTATTTTTTTAACGAGACATTATTGACTCCAAGAGCTTAATCTATTTTGATATTTTATTAAAATTTCATCTTATTCTCAAACCCAATGCTTTATCGACTCACGTGTTTATATTTTTTTTTTGCTTAATGTCACATTTAATTACCCTGTTATTCTCAACTTCATTATTTCAGTTATTGAGATGTTCATAACTTCCATTGTTTTCATTCTTTATTCTACTTAGTTCGTACTACTCGAGAGTTTTACTCATTTCGTTATAAGTTTGATAACATCCTTTGTATCGTTTAAAATTTCAATGATTTCATTTATTTGGACTTAATATTTTTGCTTATTCTTAACCTCAAGGATTTGGTTATACATTTAGTTATTTTTTATTAGATCATCATTCTTGATTTCCAAGTTTTTATATAAAAGTTTATTGTATGTATTGTTTATATCTCAAAACTCACACAATGGGACGGATTATGTGAACCATCCGACGATAAAGGTAATTATGGGTCGACACGTAATTATCCAAGTCCTCGTATGAAAGACATAATAAGTACGTTGTGTGCAATAACTCGAAACCTGGAATGATTTTGAAAGACGGGACAAATGCAATATGATAAAGGCATGGTAGATACACCGTTGGTATATCCTATATATAAGTGTCCTTTCCATATTCCTATTTGTGGCGTCTTTCGGGTCATTCAAAGGTCGATGTTGTTATTTTTATTTAATTATATATATATATATATAATTGTTAAAACATTTAACAACTCGTTGTATTAGTTGTTTTTTCTTTTAATATTTTATTTTTATTTTAATTTCGGGACGAAATTTCTAAAAGTTGTGAATCCTTTAACATTCGTTACTTTTCAAACCTGAAAACCAACCCATTTTAAATTTTCGGTTTTGTTATAAAGATATATATATATATATATATATCAAGTTTCGTTTAATATATTTTATAATCGTCGACTTTTATTGAATTCGACCTTTATTGTTACGCGTATTCTTGTTCATCATTAATATTATATTCACGATGAGTACGATTATCGTTTTTTCGCGTTCTGTTTCATTTTGATCAATTAACGAGGTTCCGAGATTTAAAGTTTCAATTTAAAACAAGATCTACACACTATCCGAGTAAAATATAAAAAATTTTTCCAAGTATTTAAACTTTTATTGCACTTTTATAACTTATCAAAGTACAAGGTTCGTTTGGTAATTTATATTTAAATTATATTTTAATATAGCTTTAAAGATCGGGGGTTTAAAGTGTAAATATTTCAAAATATAATATAATATATAAAAAAATCCATTCTGGCTATCTTCCCTTCGCAAATCCCGTTTTTCCGGTAACTAGAATCCGGCGACGGCAAAAATCTCCGACAGCCCAAAAAAAACCCGTGAAAATGCACTCTAAACTCCAATTAATGAACCGTAACATGCTTTTACCTTGTTAACGACTTTAATCATCAACAAATAATGCGTTGTAATGGCAAGTTTGTGTGTAATTAGACACGTAACCGCTGTTTAATGGCCGATGATTGTCGCTGCTCCAACGAACCCCATAAACCATTCAAAATGTGGGTTATATATCAATCAAACCCCGTAACGTGTTCAGACACTAATATCAAACCATAATCTTTGTTAATAACTTGTAAATAACGGCTTAATCTACACGTTTCAATCCATCACCCGCCGGATATTGTTAGGAATACATTAGCGAGCATTAAATCATAAACGCTCCAATTAACAGTATAAAAAGCTCCTAAATCATTATCTAAACTCGTTCAAAACATCTAATTCCACTAATACACTCCCAATAATCCGTCATCAATCTTCAAAGTTCGTTTTTCCGACCAGCCGTGTTCATCGTCAAATCATAACCTTTTCAGGTAATATTCATATTAATTTGAATCTTCATAACCCGTATATCAAAGCCCCCAAACTATTTTGATCAAACTTGGAATGAATTGATAGGACTAGAAACTCAGGATTTGTTGTTGAAGAAGATGAACATGGATATTACTTCTTATATTTTCATTTCTATTATAAATCAAATTCCCAAACTGGTATAGTGGTTAACCCTTGCTGCTGTTAATCACAAGACCCGGGTTTGAATTCAGGTCAATACATGTTGTTTTAATTTTTATTTTAAACCATTTTATTTATTATTTAAAAATCATAATAAATCAAATAAAATTATTTCTTAACTAAATAAATTTTTATGAATTAAGTACAAAATATATTTTATCTCTTCCCACCTAAAAACCGACTGCTGTTTTCATTAAAGTTTCGTGAAAACCCGTTTATTATTATATTATTAAATATCTTTTCGTTAACTTTGTAACACGATAACGCAATTGCTTTCAAGTTAAAATCTTTGTTAAGAATCAGTATTCCATGAGCGTTATGGTCCTCAATCTTGTGTTAAATTAATAGTTAAATAATATTAAAATAATCATAAATTGTTAAAAACCCGTTAAAACTTAAAATAACAATATAATGTCATAAAGTAATAAAATATATATATTAAAATAATGCTTAAAACGCTAAAACCAAATTACCAGACTTTTTAATCCCGGTAGTTAGTCCTTGATTTTGTATCTTCGCTATTATCTATAGTTCGAGAAGTTCAATCGTTTCGGATTCTTTTACGCGCTTTCGGTTGCTTCGGTTTCGTTAACGTTCTTTCTGCTTTTCTTGCATGTTTATCTTCGATTTCGAGGTGAGTTCTTCATAGACCTATTTTAACGCTTTATAATATTTTGGGGTGTAGGATGTCACAAGTTTTTCTTTCGTTAGTTATGCGCTTGTTTACAAACCAATTCACTTATATCGTACATGTTAATATTATTCGTGCATATTGTTTATGATTATACGTGAACTTACTTACAACGTGTTTATTGTCTTTATGGTGAAAGTTACGCAAACGCAAACACATACACATAGTGGGAGGGTCCGATGGGACGTACCTGCGCCGTCTAACGTTACGACTTCGGTTGTTTACGTAAGATGATTCTCATTTCCCCGACTTCTACGGCTTCGGCTAAATGAACGGGAGGACGGCACTATTTGATTTCATTTACATTATGTTTGAATATTTATTGCATGACGATCATCGAATGACACATTTTATATATATTTATATACGCAAAAACTTATGAAAACTCACCAACATGTGTTGTTGACAAAATATATTATTTTAAACGTGCTGCAGGTTGATACGATGAAGTGCCAGGACAAGAAAACTAGTTGTACCTTAGGATTATGTCAATGAATAATATTTGTTTCATTTAGATGTAATGTTGTTTGTCTCATTATCAAACTATTTGTGTATTTGCGAAATTACGTTAATAAAATAAATATATCGTCACTATTAATAGTGTTACGAGCTTATGAGTGATCTTTACGTTGCACCCGGGTGTATTTCGCTTAAAGCCGGGGTGTTACAATTAAATAGGTTATTTTTCACGGTGTTACACTCAATACACTCAATTAAATAGGTTATTTTCACGTGTTACGATCTTTCCGGTATGTTAGACATAAAAATTTTGAATGCCCGTATAAGGTAGAGGTTCTGCTTAAGTTATTATTTTATTATTATATGTCTTAGACCATAATCAAGGATATAGTCCAAACCTTTATCATAATTATGTTTACAAAAGATTTATGTATACAAAGGTTATAGTTAAAATAATGTTTCTTTATAATTAAGAAACATAAGCTTTTACATACAAAAAGATATAGTCAAAAATAGTTTCTTTACGATTAAGAAATATTATATGCAAGAGAGATAGTTAAAATTTATGTTTTATCGTGATTAAGAAACGTAAGATTTTACATACAAAGATTATAGTCATTTAATGTTTCTTCTTAAAAAAGAAACGCAGCACATGATTTGTAAATAAATGAAAAGACTACAGGTCTAAATATCTTATGCAAAAAAATGATCAGTCAAGGTTTAAAGCTATCAAAACTAGACTAAAGGTATGTAGCTAGATCAAGAGATGATTCGAGTATTTATATAAACCTATTTTATTATAGGTCAATAATCATTCATTCACAAAGGTTTTCAAACGAGATCACCACATCATTCAGAAAAGACAATCACAGGTGAATGCGTTAAACCTTTTACAGTCAGTCATTAAGATAAACAGGGTTGTTTATCTTAACAAGTCCGTCAAATATTTATATGAGATTACGTGATCTCTAAATTTAAGGGATTATATGATCCCTAAGTCACAAGGTGGAAAATAAAAGCAACTCAGGACCGAGTACACATATGTCTGGATCCAAACATATCTGTTTAGCCTATCAATCAAGGCTACATGACCGCAGGCTAGCAGTCATAACAAAAGTTCTCCAATGGGCATCAGTTCCCAAGAACCTTAATTGTGTGTGTATGGCAAGTGGCACAAGTTCCCATAAATAAGAGACGTTTCTACTGAGTTTGTTCAAGAAAACTATCTTGTCAGTCAAAGATTTTATAAATGTTTTTAGAGTTAACGATTCAACAGCATGTCGCTGACGTATTTTCCCCCCGCATTACAGGAAAGATAGTATAATACAGATAGCAAGGAATAAGAGTCATTCATGGAGTTAGAAGCTCGCTTATAGAGATGGCTCAGTTTTTAATCATGAAAATATTGAAATCAAGATTTAACAAGGTTTGTAAATCAACTACTGGGACATTTATTATCCGAGAAATTTTCAAAATAAATTAATATTTTATTATAACAAAGACTTCTGCTAAATAACCCATAACTCTGATATATTTACAAAACAGGTACCAACTATAGGTCGCACGCCTAGGCCCTAAGTCGGGGTGTGACATACGGTGTAAAGGTGAAAAAAGAACAGTGAGATTCATGTTCCATTGGTATAACTGATACGAGTTGAACGGGTTGGAAAAAAGTATAGCTTAAATAAACGCGAGTTACAAACAATAGCGTCAAGTTGTTATTCAACCTAACATTTTTTTATCGTCTTGATTTAGCTTCAAAAACCAAAAATGTGTTAAATGTGATTCTAAACTTTACATAATATAAAATGTTGTTCAAGCTTTGTCCAACGAAAATCTTTTTAGCATTTTTTTAGTATTTAACCTTGGTGATAGGTTTGACCCATTTAAACTTTTTAGCTAAAAATTAAAATCCATGTGATATTTTAACTTACGTCAACTGAATTTTGAATTTTTATTGATAAGCGTCTTTTAAGTTTTTTTACACACAAAGACTATCTATGTAAATTAGTAATTGTAACACTCCAACTTTAAGTGGATGAATAAAACAATTATTTATGAATGTTTTGCTTAATTAATATTTACCTCAAAACTTTAATCATGGAAAGCCTAATGCAAGAACAACCACCATCTTCCCATTATTTGCCATTCTTGCTCACCAAGATAGCTATAGAGAGACACCATCAAGAAGTGAAGATAGAGCATGAGCACCCGAATTATACCTCAAAAGAATGCATTTGTTTCCTAAGGTGCAACATTCGAAGCACAATGTACTATCAGGAGGACACAAGCGCCCAAATTATACCTCAAATAGCAAAGAAAGGATGAAGAATATTGCTTGAATACCTTAGGGCTTAGACTTTACTTATTTAGGTCACATACCATAATGGTATTTCCCTTACATATATTATTATTATTATTATAATTATTATTAGCTTTTATATAGCTGTTAAACTGTGAACTTATTATTAATATTATTATAATTAGTAGTAGTTTTTATATAACTGTTAAACTTTGATTTCCTTTATTTTGCTTCATACACATGTACTTAGAGCCGAGGGTCTCTCTGGAAGCCACCTCTTTATTCCTTTGGATAGAGGTACGGTGTGCCTACATCCCACCCTCCTCAGACCCTACTTATAGCTTTGCTGTCGGTGGGATTTCACTGGGCATGATTGATTGATTGATTGATTGATATTTTTTCTCATAGTGTTTTCTATTTATCTTGTATGTTTGTTGCTTATCACATAACTCTGTTTATAGTAGGCTCGGGAATTCTCAATAGAG
Organism: Bidens hawaiensis; assembly: GCF_021521415.1. Classification (NCBI taxonomy): domain Eukaryota; kingdom Viridiplantae; phylum Streptophyta; class Magnoliopsida; order Asterales; family Asteraceae; genus Bidens; species Bidens hawaiensis. Next base: position 1,901,504 of record NW_027491249.1, read on the forward strand.
CTTTGAAGATGATAATGTGCATTAGGATGAGAATGATTTTTGTATGTAATGTGATTTATAAACATAAAAATAGAGAATATTTTTAGTTATTTTAATTGGACGTCTTGAACTTGGAGTGTCTCAGCGGTTGCGTTTACACATGCGACGTAGTTCTTAAACTTAAAGATTTTATAGAAACATGCAGCGGAAACATAAAATCTTTCTTACCCGAGGATACCATATCCATACATAAACATAAATAAATTTTCTGAAAACAAAATAAAACATAACATAATTGGAGTTGAGATGTCAGTCTTCTGCCATGTAATCCTCGCCTTAGTGCCTGTCATGCCCTTAATGTCGCACACTCACTAACCTGATGCGCATAATAAAGCCAGAATTGTTGAGTGCATTATAGATTTCATAGCATTCATATATTCATAAGTTATTAATGAAATAATAGCCCATACGTACTACAAGAGTACAAAACGTAGTATGATAATACCATGCCTTACATCATAAGTTAAAAAGTTTATGAATATGTTTATTTAAATATATTTGTAAACAATGGCAAATTTTGAACACAAAATATGGATGGGTCGAAGAATCTTGAACAATAATTTGAAAGGGCTGGACTCAACACACATAATTTTTTTTTAATGATATTTTCAGGAAAATTACACTATTGAGCTAAAAAGTTGGGTGGGTAGTGGTCCGGCCTGGCCCACACAAAGATCCGTCCCTGTTTGTAAATATATGCTTGTAATCTAGTGTGGTTATCATAATGATATAACCTGCTTGTAATCTAGCTGCAGTATATATGTGAATGTAGAAACTCCGCTAGAATCAACCGCATAAAATTCTTGTATATCGTTTCTATTTTGTGCCACTCTGTTCCTAGCAGCCAGATAGCCCTAAGACAGTTTCAGCAGCTCAGCACCACATGCATCCCAAACCCAGTTTGTTTATACACCTAATATAGTATAATCGATCCAGTGACTACAACTAAACACCGAAGTTTAAAGAAATTAAAATATTGTAGATATGTTTGGATCGATCTTTAAAATGGTTGTACAAAAGAAATTTATTCAGGCAAAATTAAAAGCTGCATTTTTATTATAATATAATATCTGTGGGTCATAAACCTACAAGAACAAAAGTAACAATAAAAACAAATAAATGAAGCACGACAAAAAACTAGAATCGTTAAATAGCTAATGAATTAGCAATGCAAACACAACATGTCTCGTAACTGGTAGAACCTTAATCTTTGTAGCACTTGGGTGTTCTTAAACTAAAAAAGAGGGATGGAGGAACACAGTGGAGTAAACATCATCAGAAGCATAAGTAGGGGAGTGGAAGAGGTGTTCTCCAGGGGCAGCAGCCCTTATCAGCGGAGCAGCCCCGGTTCTTTGGCGGACGAAGAGGCGTTGCGATGGGCTGCTTTGGAGAAACTACCTACTTACAACCGAGTACGAACAACCATCTTCAAGAATTTTAATATTTCAGCTGATCTGCAAGACCGAACACCGTCTGAAAGGTTATTGCTGGATGTCGGGGAGCTCGACGCGAGAGCACATCAAGAGTTCATTGACAAGATATTCAAGGATGCTGAAGAAGATAATGGAAGGTTTTTGAAAAAATTCAAAGATCGGGTTGATAAGTAAGCCATACTCTATTTTTTTTCGAACTATCAACTTTTATAAACACCAGCACCCAAAATAGAAACACCGAAACACGCCCTGCCTCCACAAGCCGGAGCACAAAGCAACACCAAAAAACAAGTTACATGAATTTAAATTTACACCAACTCAACCAATCTATCGATCTATGTTTTGATCTATATATATTTAAACCAAAGAAATCCGAGCGATTTAAATCCTTACTCTAATTAATCAAACCATTTTTAAAGATGTTTAAGACTGCCTTTATGTTATTTAATTACTTGTTTTCTTAGTTTGGATGTTTCTATAAATTATTAAATGCCAGTGAAAAAATGTTTGAGGGAAAAAACAACTTTGAATGATAACTTTTAGGTAGAATTGTTTCTTTCAAAGAAACAAAGTGTGTGATTATTAACTTATTATTAGTATTATTATTAAAATTATTTTTAACCACTAATGCTTTACATCTCCTGCTCACTCCATAATCACACCAAGTTTTTATTCCTTGCCGGGATGAACTCAAGACTTTACATTTAAGAGGCTTGTACCTTTGTATTACAGGGTTGGCATCTTTCTTCCCACCGTAGAAGTTAGATTTCAAAACTTGTCGATTGAAGCAGAATGCTATATCGGTGATAGAGCACTTCCATCGCTACCAAATGCCGCCAGAAATTTGGGCGAATCACTTCTTGGTTGCATTGGAATCAATTTGTCTAAGAAAACCAAGCTCAGCATTCTTAAAAATATATCAGGAATAATAAAACCTTCAAGGTACATATATATAAATGTACCATAGTGTTCTCAATTATAGATCCAAAACAATTAAAGCATGTAGTTTATTAGTGAGTGTACGTAACTATGAATGTTTTTATGTTATAGAATGGCACTTCTATTAGGTCCGCCATCTTCTGGGAAGACCACTCTTTTGTTGGCTTTGGCAGGGAAGCTCGACTCTAGCTTAAAGGTTAGTGTGTTTCGATGTAAACATTACTTTTTAATAATAAGAAAATGTCATTAATAAATTATCATTCATGTCATTAATAAATTGTATTTTGAATTTTATTGAATAGTTATAATGATGGTATTTTTATATACTCTGTACAGACATGTGTAATTACATCTTATTGGAATATAGATACAGAGCATTTTCATCCTTTCTTCTATCTCTAAATAAAAAATTACACTAAAACTCACTATATTTTCTCTTTCTATTTTAATTAAATAACACTTTTTATTCCTTTTATCATTACATTTTCTCTTTCCTTCACTCACAACACTCTCAAATATATTAAAAAATTACAGATGATGAACGGTAACTTTTGAAATATACAGAAAAATCACTATTTTTTCTAAAATATAAAAATTTTTACTCACAACACCCCGAATCACTCTCCAAATTATATATATAAAAAAAAAAAAAAACCCTCACACAAAATAAGGGGTTGGATGAGAATGCTCTAAGCCCATAGCTCAGTTTATCTCTATACTCCAATACTTTTTTGACTAGTAATGACATTTATCGCTACTATTAAATACAGTATTGAACATTGTTGGCACATATATAAAATCATTAGTACTGACCTTTAGCATAACAGAGCATTAACTTGCCAATGATAATTCAAGTCACCATTGATCTTAGTTGCCACCAAAGACCATTTTTCATGTAAAGTTTCCACCAACCATGCAAATCCGAAGGATTTTGACCAAGGGCTGAGCTCGTTGACCCCATCAGGGGCGTTACACCTTGACCAATCGGGGAGGTTGCCCTAAACTAGTGAACCCCGCCAAGGGGACGGTGTCCCTTGGAAATGGACTGATGGGCCGTGGGGTTTCCAAGGAGGTGACCATTGCAATTAAAAATTTGAAATATATATATATAGGGTAAGGATCCTAAGAGAACCATTGGTAAATTGAGAACTTTGAGAACCATTTTGGACCACTAAAAAAACCCTCTAAAAAATATTTAAAAAATTATAAAACAAACAAAACCGAAAATTTTAAAAAAGTAAAAAAACCAAAATTCTTATATTTAATTCCGGTTTCATTAAAAAAAATCGAAATTTTTTTTTCTTTTTAATTCGTATTATACCTATACACATACGTATACTTTCATTTAATCTCTAGTTACGTAATATACACATATGTACATTATCATTTACCTTAAATTATACATGTGTGTATAGGAAAAAACATGTGTGTACATATTATACATATATGTATAATAAAAAAAACCGATTTTTTTTTCTTTTTAATTCGTATTATACCTATACACATATGTATATTTTTATTTAATCTCTAGTTATGTAATGTACACATATGTACATTATCATTTACCTTAAATTATACATATGTGTATAGGAAAAAAACATGTGTGTACATATATGTACATATTATACATATATGTATATATATAATTTAGCTAAACCGAGAATTTTTTTTTACGTTTTTTTTAGAAATCGGGATGATAAATAAGAACTTTGGTATTTTTACTTTTTTTATTTTTGTGTTTTTTTTTTTATGATTTTTTTTTATTTTTGAGTTTTTTTGTGGTCCAAAATGGTTCTCATAGTTCTCAATTCCCAAAAAGTTCTCACATAATCTGATCCTATATATATATATATACACCTAAATGACAGTAACGCAACACTTTACTAACTAAACCACTAACACATAGTCTAATGCTAAAATTGGTAAAAGTAATACGTATTCTTACTACTTTTTATTGTTCGAATTCAGTAAACATAAATAAGGTTTGATAGGTTTATTGTTTATTTTATATCGATTATCTTAAATATTATATTTTCATCAATTGCATGTATAATAGAAGGTCTCAAACTAGTATTAAGTATCAGTGACTATCAAGATATCTCTATTGCGTCACTGAATAAAAAAAGGCATATCAAAAATTTAAAAATATGTAACACACTTTTAGATGCTTGTCCTATTTGCATTCTTGTATTACTTTTATATTCGGTTGAGTCCTTACTATACTAATCAGATGAGTGGATGACTCGATAGAAGCCATGCTTAACTCAGAAACATACTAAACTCCAGGTTCAAGGAGAGATCACTTACAAGGGTTAGCTTAATTAAATTGTACCACACAGGACCCAACATTTTATATTGCTTTTACATATAACATTTTAAACTGATTGTTGTAAAATCACCTAAATCAATTAAAATTATTAATGTAAAAGCAATATTTTAAAAGGTTGTATCCTTATTACAAATACACAACGTGGTAAGGGGCTTTTTGGTAGCCTTTTAATGATTGTTAAGAGGCTACCAAACAACCCCTAAGTTACTTTACCTAAGATGCGAATTTCCTATATAATAAGTTAATGTGACATTAATAGTTGATGCTCTAAGTTTTCTATATAAACATTTGACATAAAGATGAGCATTATTTGTTGTTTTTCTATTAAGTTTAGAATATGAGATGTAACTAAATCAACTCACAAACATACTAAACTCCAGGTTGAAGGAGAGATCACTTACAATGGTCATAAGCTCAATGAATTTGTACCACAAAGGACGGCTGCCTACATAAGCCAATATGATGTTCACGCCGGAGAAATGACCGTTAAGGAAACTTTAGATTTCTCAGCACGATGCCAAGGAGTTGGAACGAGAATAGGTAATTCCTTTTGAAAATAATGATGTATTAAATTTTCACACAAACAAATACCATGTATAATCTATTAATGATATAGAATTGCTGTCGGAGCTTGCAAGAAGAGAGAAGCAAGTAGGGATTTTCCCGGAGGCGGATGTTGACCTTTTCATGAAGGGAACTGCCATAGAAGGAGATGCTAGTAGTTTGATTACTTACTACACTCTTAGAGTAAGATAGAGCTTTTCAAAATGCTATTAATTTCTTTTTAATCATTAATTAATTATTATTTATAGAATATGTTTACGAATCAAAATTTTCGTTTTCTAAATGGAAACAGATATTGGGCCTAGATATATGTCGGGACACATGTGTGGGTGATCCGATGAGGCAAGGAATATCTGGTGGACAAAAAAAACGAGTAACCACAGGTTAACTAGTCTCCATATCTCTCTCTATATGTATGTATGTATGCGCGTGCTTTATGCTAAGGTTGAAAAATATAATGTGTAATTGGTGATATATCATGTAAAGTGATTGACAACTCTAGTACTCAATATGGAAACTAAATAAATTTACACTAGCGAAGAAAATAAATCAAATTACATAAACAGATAAATCAAAAAATCGTAATACGCTTGTTACTTATGGTAATCTTGCATTGCATGTTTGAATAAGTCATGTCAATGTAGGTTGTTTACGTTTGGCTTAACTGTATTATCAAACTAAAACAGGAGAGATGCTTGTTGGGCCAGCAAAAACTTTGTTTATGGACGAGATATCAACAGGTCTCGACAGTTCCACCACATTTCAGATAGTGAAGTGCTTGCAACAAGTTGTACACTTCACTGATTCAACAATCTTGATGTCCCTACTACAACCCGCACCGGAGACTTTTGATCTTTTTGATGATATAATATTACTATCGGAGGGACAGATTGTGTATCAAGGACCACGAGAAAACGCACTTGAATTCTTTGAGGCTTGTGGATTTAGGTGTCCAGAGAGAAAGGGTACTCCTGACTTCTTACAAGAGGTATAAATCACCATTACTTAATAACTAGCAAACTTGATATAAAGTTCATCAATAGATTTTCATATATCTTCATGGTGCCAGGTTACCTCTCGAAAGGATCAAGAGCAATATTGGGCAGATAAAAGCAAACCATATAAATATGTCTCGGTATCTGAATTTGTTGAGCGGTTCAAGCAATTTCATGTGGGTGAGAAGCTAAACAATGAGCTCTCGGTACCTTATGACAAAAACCAAAGCCATAGAGCCGCTTTAGTCTTCCAGAAATACACTGTGCCCAAAAGGGAGTTGCTTAAGGCGTCATGGAATAGGGAGTGGTTGATGATGAAAAGAAACAGTTTTATATACGTTTTCAAGACTGTACAATTCATCATATTAGCCTTGACGGGGACGACTGTGTATTTTAGGACCAGAATGCATTCGAGGAATGAAGAAGATGGTTCAATATATATTGGAGTACTTGTGTACAGCTTGCTCCTAAACATGTTTAATGGTTTAGCTGAAATTACCTTCATCATAATAAGGCTTCCGGTAATTTTCAAGCAAAGAGACCTCCTGTTCTACCCACCATGGGCATACACACTTCCGACATTCTTGCTTCGTGTACCAATAAGTTTGTTAGAGACTAGCCTTTGGATGGCCATAGTATATTATGGTATTGGCCTTGCCCCTGAAGCTAGCAGGTAACAAATACTATTGTAGTTGTAAGACATCTGTTTTTTACTTTTTACCACTAACAAGAATATACATTGTCATTCATGTGTAGGTTCTTCAAGCACATGATATTGGTCTTAATGATCCAGAATGTGGGAGGAGCATATTTTAGGCTTATTGCTGGGATTTGTAGGACAATGAACATTGCAAACACAGGCGGAACCCTTGCGCTTCTCTTCATATTTCTTTTAGGTGGTTTCATTCTTCCCAGAACTCAAATTCTTAGCTGGTGGGAGTGGGGATACTGGGTTTCGCCGTTGTCATATGGCTTTAAAGCATTTGGAGTGAATGAGTTCTTTTCACATAGGTGGATGAGCAAAATGGTAAGTTATTAACTATTAGCCTAAACCAAAATTTTTTGAAAAGGAAGCGTGTAACTTAATTTATTTTGATGTTCACAGAGTATGGACAATAAAACAAGATTAGGCACAGCAATACTAGAAAACGTCGATATCCCAAGCGAAGAAAGTTGGTTTTGGATAGGTTTTGCTTCTCTTGTAGGTTTTGCAATTCTCTTCAACATCCTTTTCACTTTTTCCCTCATGTATTTAGATCGTAAGTTTTTCGTAACCTCCTAAAAGTATTAAAGAGTGTTATAACCCCGTGTAGCTTAACCGGTTACTAACACTTAGTTCTCCAATTAAATTTCTAGCCCCTGGAAAACCACAAGCCATCATCCCCAAAGAAGCATCCAAAGGAGTGGAATCTAAAAAAGGTACCCATCAACAACCAAGACTCAGTATAATCATAAGGAGAAATTATTTCTCTTATATACAATTGATAAAGATTCGCATACAAAACTGCATGTTTTACTGTTTATGATATATGAATATATATGTATGTATGACTTTTGTAGACGAATCTTCGGAAAAGGAACTTGTAAGAAGTCAATCGAACTCTTACGATTCTAAGGCTCCTAAGAAGGGAATGGTTCTTCCGTTTACTCCACTTTCCATGTCATTTGATAACATGAACTATTTCGTTGATATGCCCCGGGTAAATTCCTAGCTCTTTTACCTTGTTCTCAATTTAAAGCGCCCATTAAAAAATTTAACAAGAATTGTAGAGGAATGTTCATTTGGAAATCCAATGGTTATTTAATAAACAGGAAATGCGAGAACAAGGAGTGACAGAAAATAGGTTGCAGCTACTTTGTGAAGTAACAGGTGCATTTAGACCTGGAGTTTTAACTACATTGATGGGAGTTAGTGGCGCTGGTAAAACGACATTATTGGATGTTTTAGCAGGAAGAAAGACAAGTGGTTATATTGAGGGAGATATACGAATATCAGGATTCCCAAAGAAACAAGAAACATTTGCAAGAATATCAGGATACTGTGAACAAACCGATATCCACTCTCCCAGTATCACTGTATATGAATCTTTGATTTATTCAGCTTTTCTTCGCCTCCCAAAAGAAGTCAGTGATGAAGAGAAGATGGTATATTAAATTTTACTAAATCAACTTTGAATAAGCAAGATGCTAAGAAAATATGATAACTAATATTTAGTTGCTTTTATTACTTTTTAGATTTTTGTACGTGAAGTAATGGAGCTTGTTGAACTAGACAATCTCAAGAACGCAATAGTGGGACTTCCAGGAGTTAGCGGTTTGTCAACCGAACAAAGAAAGAGGCTAACAATTGCCGTAGAGCTTGTTGCTAATCCTTCAATAATTTTTATGGATGAACCGACTTCTGGGCTTGATGCAAGAGCAGCTGCCATTGTAATGAGGGCTGTTAGGAACACGGTTGACACAGGGAGAACTATTGTTTGCACCATCCATCAACCCAGTATCGACATCTTTGAATCCTTTGATGAGTTGCTACTATTGAAAAGAGGTGGACAAGTAATCTATGCTGGACCACTAGGCAGGAATTCCAAAAATGTTATTGACTATTTTGAGGTATTTTACTTGAAAAATAAACACTAAAATGTTTTAGTTGATATAATACTAAGATAATAGTATAACATTATCATAATATCAGGAAATTCCTGGAGTTTTAAAGATGCCGGAAAAATACAATCCCGCAACATGGATGTTGGAAGTCACTTCCAGTGTTGTAGAGGCTCGACTTGGCACTGATTTTGCCGAGCATTTCAAATCATCAGTCTTGTATCAGTAAGTTTCTCTTATAAAAATCATAATAGAAAATCATCTAAAGATTGTAAGTTATAATGATGCATATATATGTATATATGTATTTATGTATGTTTGTATGTATGTATGAACCATAGAAAGAACAAGGAGTTGGTGATGCAGTTAAGCACACCTCCTCCAGGAGCAACAGATCTTCATTTTGGAACACAATATTCTCAATCTACTTGGGGACAATTCAAGGCTTGCACATGGAAGATGTGGTGGAGTTATTGGAGAAATCCTGATTACAACCTTGTGCGTAACATCTTCACGTTGGTTGCGGCACTCCTGGTTGGAATAACATTTTGGAAAGTCGGTGAAAAAAGGTCACACTAACACACTTGAACATAACAACAAATATGATGGTGTTATGGAAAACAAAATTTCTAATAGTTAATATTTTCAGGGAGAGTAGCAACAATTTAACCACAATCGTTGGGGCCTTATATGCCGGTGTATTCTTTGTTGGTATGAACAATTGCCAAACAGTGCAGCCGGTAGTAGCCTCAGAAAGAACGGTCTTTTATCGAGAAAGAGCAGCTGGAATGTACTCAACTTTACCATATGCCTTTGCACAGGTTAGTGTTTGCATACGTTTAACATGATTAATTACGAGTAAGATTTATTCATTGTTATAAGTTGCTTCAAACTAATAAACGAGAAGCATTATTTATCCAGGTGATTGTAGAGATACCATATGTATTTGTTGCAACAACATATTACAGTTTAATAGTGTATGCCATGGTGTCATTCGAATGGTCGGCAACCAAATTTCTTTGGTTCTTTTTCGTCAACTTCTTTTCGTTTCTATATTTTACATACTATGGATTGATGACTGTTTCCCTCACACCAAATGAGCAAACAGCAGCGGTAGTAGCCGTCTTATTCTACGGACTCTTTAATTTCTTTTCAGGGTTTTTCATCCCAAGACCAGTAAGTCTTAACTAATACTAGTTCTATTTGAGTATTTTCACCTTTTTTTAATTGTATAATGATTAACACATTGTTGAATTTCAGAAAATCCCAAAGTGGTGGGTATGGTACTACTGGATTTGTCCAATAGCTTGGACCGTTTATGGATTCATCGTTTCGCAATATCATGATATTGAGAACACCATCAAAGTGCCTGGGATGCCATATGACCCGCCCATGAATTGGTATATCAAAGAATATTATGGTTTTAGATTAGATTTCATGGGTCCTGTTGCAGTTGTTCTAGTTGGGTTTTGTGTGGTATTTGCTTTCATTTATGCCTTCTGCTTAAGGACCCTAAATTTCCAAGTGAGATAGACATACATCACATATTTCTAAATATGTTTTTATGTTTTATTTTAAACTCTAACTAGAACTTGTTGGATTTATTGTATTTTTTCTTATTGTTTAATATTAATATTAATGTCTATGAGATCATAATGGGATATTGTAATTCAGTATATATATATATATATATATATATATATATATATATATATATATATATAGGGGTATAGGAGTGGGTTCTAGTGAAAACTCTTTTTAAAGAGAAAACTTAAAAACTCTTAAAAACTTCTAAAAAACTATTTCTAACTTTTTTTTTAAATTTTTTTTTAAGTTTCTTTTTTTTCCATTATTCTTATATGTTGTTATTGGTTCAAAAAAAAAACTTGTCGGTAACCTCGTCGGTATAGTGTGCATGTGTAATAGTGTGCATTGTATATATGCAAAAGTGTTTGTATTGCATAGAATACAACACTATTACACATATTTGATAGATACTATGGTATATATGCACACATCGAATACACATTAGTACGTATGTGTAATACAACATTAACGCATATGTGCACCACATCGACTTTTATTTTATTATTATTTTTTTTCCATATAATACAACACTACTACACATATACAATACACAAATACTGAATATATACAATAAAACACTATTAAACTCAAAAATACATAGTAATACACATGTGTAATACAACGGTATCGCACAGTAATACGTATGTGCATAACATCGGGTTTTTTTTATTTTTTTTATTTTTTTATATTTTTCGAGTGAAATATAAGAATAATGGCTGAAACAGAATTTTGAAAATATTTTTTTATTTTTAATTAAAAATAATTCTTTAGGAGTTTTTAAGAGTTTTTTAGTTCTCTCTAAAGGTGAGTTTCTCTTGATTCTCTCCCTAGGGGTATAACCCATATATATATTTTAACTCTTCCTACAAAACTATGTATTTTTATTTTAACCATTTTCTATATATATATATATATATATATATATATATATATATATATATATATATATATATATATATATATATATATGTATATATATAATTGAAAACCCCAAAATCCTAGGTGTCGCGATGTAGTCGCTCCCCTCTTTAATGGAAGCTATCAGATTGCTAAATTTTTAAATGGAGGACTCTCATTGATTTAACCCAAAGTCATGGGTATAGGTCTTATCAAAACCAGATAGCTTTTAAACCGGTTAAAACATCTCATTAAATTAAGAATTAATCTTACCAATTATTTGATAGGAAAATCCTATAAAATAGGGATATACTAAAATTTAATATCCAATTTAAAAATAAAAAGATATTATTTATAATCAATAAACAATTTTATAGTAAAAAACATAAGCAGGTCATGGGTCACAAAATCCAGATAGCTTTTAAAGGGGTTATAACATATTATATTTTGATGAAACCCTTTCATTATCAAACCTTAAGTATATTATTAACTTTCTTATAATAAAGAAAATTAAAATCTAAAAAGTAAATATTAAAAAATGAAAAATGTAAAACAACTATTCTCTCAAGCCATCAGATTGGTTTATTTGTAAATGAAGGCTTCTCACGCATTTGATTCGAATTCACGGGTAAAGGTCTCACCGAACCCATATAGCTCTTAAACGGGTTATAACATCTCATTATATTAAAAGTTAATCTCATTAAATATTTGATATGAAAATCCTATAAAATAGGGATATACTAAAAATTAATATCCTATTTTATTTAAAAAGATATTATTTATAAATAAGAAACAATTTTATAATAAAGAAAATAAATGGGCAATGGGTATCATCAAACCCAGATAGCTTTTAAACCGGATTATAACATATCATTTATTTGCAAAACTATTTCATCATCAAACCTCAAGTATATTAATTATTAACTTTCTTACAATAAATAAAATTAAAATCCAAACATACATATATAAATATTGAAAAAGAATAATGTAAAACAACCCCATAATACGGGGGATAAAATCTAGTATTTAGTAATATATATAAACGAAAACCCAAAAATCCTATGTGTTGCGATGTGGTCGCTCCCCCCTTTTATGAAAGCCATCAGATTTCTTGATTTTAAATGAAGGCCTCTCATTGATTTAACCCAAATTAATGGGTATGGGTCTTACCAAAACTAGATAGCTTTTAAACGGGTTATAACATCTCATTAAATTCAAAATTAATCTTACCAATTATTTGATATGAAAATCCTACAAAATAGGAATATACTAAAATTCAATATCCAATTTAAAAAGAAAAAGATATTATTTATAATTAATAAACAATTTTATAGTAAAAAACATAAGCGGGTCATGGGTCACCAAATCCATATAGCTTTTAAACGGGTTATAACAAATCATTTATTTATGAAACCCTTTCGTCATCAAACCCTAAGTATATTATTAACTTTCTTACAATAAAGAAAATTAAAATCCAAAAAATAAATATTAAAAACGAAAAATGTAAAACAACAATTCTCTCAAGCCATTAGATTATTTTATTTGTAAATAAAGGCTTCTCACGCAATTTGACCCGAATTCACGGGTAAATGTCTCACCAAACCCAGATAGCTCTTAAACGGGTTATAACATCTCATTTTATTAAAAAATAATCTCATCAAATATTTGATATGAAAATCATATAAAATAGAAATATACTAAAAATTAATATCCTATTTTATTTAAAAAAAAAAGATATTATTTATAATTAAGAAACAATTTTATAATAAAGAAAATAAACGGGTAATGGGTATCACCAAAGCCAGATGGCTTTTAAACCGGATTATAACATATCATTTATTTGTGAAACCATTTCATCATCAAACCTCAAGTATATTAATTATTACCTTTCTTACAATGAATAAAATTAAAATTCAAACATACATATATAAATATTGAAAACAAATAATGTAAAACAACCCCCGTAATACGGGGGATAAAATCTAGTAATATATATAAACGAAAACCCAAAAATCTTATGTGTCGCGATGTGGTCGCTCCTCCCTTTTATGAAAGCCACCAGATTTCTTGATTTTTAAATTGAGGCCTCTCATTGATTTAACCCAAACTAATGGGTATGGGTCTTACCAAAACTAGATATCTTTTAAACGAGTTATAACATCTCATTAAATTCAAAATTAATCTTACCAATTATTTGATATGAAAATCTTACAAAATAGGAATATACTAAAATTTAATATCCAATTTCAAAAGAAAAGGATATTATTTATAATTAATAAACAATTTTATAGTAAAAATATAAGCGGGTCATGGGTCACCAAATCCAGATAGCTTTTAAACGGGTTATAATATATCATTTATTTATGAAACCCTTTCATCATCAAACCCTAAGTATATTATTAACTTTCTTACAACAAAGAAAATTAAAATCCAAAAAATAAATATTAAAAACGAAAAATGTAAAACAACCATTCTTTCAAGCCATCAGATTACTTTATTTGTAAATGAAGACTTCTCAAGCATTTTGACCCGAATTCACGGGTAAATGTCTCACCAAACCCAGATAACTCTTAAACGGGTTGTAACATCTCATTATATTAAAAAATAATCTCATCAAATATTTGATACGAAAATCATATAAAATAGGAATATACTAAAAATTAATATCCTATTTTATTTAAAAAAAGATATTATTTATAATTAAGAAACAATTTTATAATAAAGAAAATAAACGGGTAATAGGTATCACCAAACCCAGATGGCTTTTAAACCAGATTATAGCATATCATTTATTTGTGAAACCATTTCATCATCAAACATCAAGTATATTAATTATTAACTTTCTTAAATAAATAAAATTCAAATTCAAATATGCATATATAAATATTAAAAACGAATAATGTTTGTAATGTTAAAACTCTTCAAATTCTTAATCGCTCTTCTTGAGTCCCATGATTAACTAATGTACACAAAAAAATATATATAAAAAGAGATAAAACATAAGAACATCTAAGCAATTGCCTAGTGTAACGAGTAGCAGATAATAATGTGGAAATGTAATTAAGTAGAGTTGGGATATCAATATGTATAATAAAGTATAAGGCAAAATTGAATTACATCATATCTAACTATTATATTAAAGCAATATATGGTTTTCAAATCGCCTTTAATTAAATTATCCGCATAAAATTTCACCTTAACAATTTCTAAAATTATAATTTACACCTAATAAGCTATTTAATTTTAATCTTCTTATTTAAACTATTTAACCAAAATCATTATTTCATAAAGTTTGTTATTATGAATCCGTAAGATAAAAATATGTTGTATTAAACATATTTTTAGGCATATAAATATATTTTAATATGCTTTAGAGACGGCAAGATATGTTATTAAGTATATTATTAAATTTAATTTTTTTGTTGTATTTTTTTAACCACCCGTGTATTACACGGGCTATATCCTAGTTACAAAATATTAAAATTTGATTTTTGAAAGTGAGATTTACACAACTTATTAAGTCAACAAAGAAATTGTGTCATGTCGAAAGTCCTAGAGCCGATCTGAACTAAATAAAGTGAATGATATACACAAAGCACTCTTATACGCCACTCACGCAAGATGGCGGGTTTGGCATATATTCAACCATCCCATGAACACTAATATAAATATCCTAGGATCGATTTATTTTTATTTTTTTTGAACGGCCAATAAACATAGAATGCCTAGGTATTCCGTACGGGGTGACCCAATGGCAAAAGGCAACCGTCAGCTGGCCCAACCTAGCCGTACGGAGCCCTTAAGCACCTCCAAGTTCTCCAGTTCCGAGGAAAACCCACCGCCCGAAGGCTCAATGGTGGTAAAACCCTGATGCCCTCAGGATCGGACTGAAAATCACAAAGATCTCAGTCTTCCTTCATTGAGCCACCCATATCCACCCAAAGTGTTATAAGTGGTAATTGAACTTGAGTCTCCATTGAGAAACTCAAGCTCCCTACCACTACACCACATTGGATGGATCCCTAGGATCGATTTATACCCTCCCAAAAAAAATATAAAAAAAAATAACAATAACAATAATCTAACTATTATATTAAAGCAACATATGGTTTTCACATGACCTTTAATTAAGTTATGCATATAAGATTCTAGCTCAACAATTTCTAAAATTATAATTTACACCTAATAAGCTATTTAATTTAAATCTACTTATTTATACTATTTAACCAAAATCATTATTCCATAAAGTATGTTATTTTGAATTTATAAGATAAAAATATGTTATATTAAACATATTTTTAGGCATATAAATTTATTTTAATATGCTTTAGAGACGGCAAGGTATGTTATTAAATATATTATTAAATTTAATTTTTTTTGTTGTATTTTTTTAACCACCCGTGTATTACACAGGCTATATCCTAGTTACAAAATATTGAAATCTGATTTTCGAAACTGAGATTTACACAACTTATTAAGTCATCAAAGAAATTGTGTCATGTCGAAAGTCCTAGAGCCGATCTGAACTAAATAAAGTGAATGATATACACAAAGCACTCCTATACGCCACTCACGCGAGATGGCGGGTTTGGCATACATTCAACCATCCCAAGAACACTAATATAAATATCCTAGGAATGATTTTTTTTTATTTTTTTTTGAACGGCCAATAAACATAAAATGCCTAGGTACTCCGTACGGGGTGACCCAATGGCAAAAGGCCACCATCAGCTGGCCCAACCCAGCCGTACGGAGCCCTTAAGCACCTCCAAGTTATCTCCAGTTCCGGGGAAAACCTACCGCCCGAAGGCCCACTGGTGGAAAAACCCGGATGCCCTCAGGATCGAACTGAAAATCACAAAGATCTCAGTCTTCCTTTATTGAGCCACCCATATCCACTCAAAGTGTTGTAAGTGAGAATTAAACTTGAGTCTTCATTAAGAAACTCAAGCTCCCTACCACTACACCACATTGGATGGATCCTAGGATTGATTTATAGCCTCCCAAAAAAAATAATAAAAAATAACAACAATAACAATAACAATAACAATAATAATAATAATAATTTGATGATCAAGTGCTCCAAAGCACTAAATGGTGACGCCATTATCTCAACTCACAGTCACGATTGGTGCCAAATCATTGATGCCTCAATGATGGGTATGTGATCATCCTCATAGTAAAAAGGTATACGCAGGTAACTAAACAAAATATCATATGACCGAAATCTTGGAGGTAATGTAACACCTCGGCTAAAACGGAAACGTCTGAGTGTGATGTACAGTTGCTCAAACACACGTAATACTATTAGGTGGCCATAATAACATTATTTCATTTAAATCATCATATAATACAAGTTGTAAACAAATAAATAAATGAAACGATAAGTTATTTTTTGAATATCCTATAAGCATGTTATGGTCTTCTAACCTTCATCCTCGTATCTCTACACCTGTAGCATATGTATAATAAAGTCAACTATGAACATAGCTGGTGAGATTCTCACAGTTTGATATAATACGTAAAAATAATGCAATTCCATGAAACTTGTGAAATGAACACATAAGGGTTCTTTATACTCGATGTAATGGACCTAAGTGTAAAGAACAAACGACGGTCCTTTCCAGTTGGGGCTACCAACGTACTCGGATATGAGCAAGTAATCAAGTAAACACACAAGTCCATGTAATGAATTGTAGTTTGTAAGCAATACGATATATCTTGATTTTTTTGAATAGGATACATATACTACCCCCAAAGATATGAAAACGTTTAAAAAGGGGGTGTGACAAACTCAACTTGAAATTGAAGATAAGCAATGCAACGAAAACCGACAGCACAATAATGAAACCAAAGCAACCGAACATCTCGAACTATAAATAAAATAAGTACGAATGTTTATGACTAAATACCGAATTATTAACACTAATTATTGTATAACTTTGTTAGGGAGGTATAACTTATTCTTTATCATTTTTACCAATTTTTTTAAGGCAAAAGATTATTTTAATAATATTTTATTTTTTTAACGGTTTAATGAATAATTAATGTTAACGAATTAATATAACGATAACGAGTTAATGTTTATGGTTTAATGAATATTTAAAGTTAACGAATTAGTATTACAAAAACGAATTAAAGTTTACGGTTTAACGAGTATTTAAATTAACGAATTAATAAAACGAATTAAAGTTTACGGTTTAACTAGTATTTAAAATTAACGAATTTATATTACAAGAACGAATTAAAGTTTACAATTTAACGAGTTTGAAACATCAGTTTTATATGGAAAATGATGAAATATAATTTATATTTAATTTATAAAATTTTTATTTGTTTTAAAAATAATTTTATTGATTTATTATGATTTTTAAAGATTTAATTGGTTTTTATATAATAATTAAAAGACTTTTAAAAAAAGAAACAAAACTACCATGACCCAGGTCTGTGGTTCACTAACTCAATGGCTTAACCACCAGACCAAGCTGGTTCTCTAGTTTTAAAGCAGAAACAAAAACATAAAAATACAATAACATGTGCATCTGCTTCATAAGAAACCCTGGATCTGATTTGATTAATTGGTTCCATGAATGCCCAAATTGAGTTATGGCTTTTATTAATCATAGAAAAACGATTAAAACTCATGTAAATATTACCTATTACTAACACTAATAGAGGATGAACGATGGTCGCCAGAAAACGGACCTTGCCGAAATAAATCACGATTATAGAGAGTATGTTTGTTTAAGTTGTAGTTTGGATGCATTTAGATACATGTTATGGACCTATTTATACTAGTAATTGAGTCGTATGGTGTTTAATGGTCATGATTGAGTTTTAGCATAGAGGCCGGCGGTTTACCAGGGATTACGGGATTAAATTGAACGTTATAACGCGCTATGGACATAGATTAAGGGTTAATGTTAGGGTCTAAAGCCGTTATAAACAGTTAATTGGATTATACCCATATTATATTGCAATTAGGGGGGTAGCCGGAATATCGGGCTCGGTCGGAAATTAAGCCACGGGCGTTAAGGGCTGTTTAAACGCATATTAATTGTTGATTAGCAGCTTCCATTATGGTCTAAGGAGACGAATTCCGGTGGCCGGAATCCTTGAGCCAGCAAAATGGGTAAGGGGGTGGGGCTGGGTTTTGTTTCATTATTTTATCATATTTTAAATCCTATTTTACAAGTATGGCCCCTGAAGCTTCAATCTCTTTTAAATCAGAAATAAAGTATAAGTTATCAAAATGGACCTTGTACTTTAGAATGTTTTAAGATCAACAATTAAATATAATTTACAAGTTAAATTCCTGTACTTTAGGACGCGTTAATAAACGTGATGAAAATTTATAAGTTGGATGTTTAATGTACTATGTCGGCTCGTTAACATAGGACTTTTAAATCCCGTAGATTCATTATTAAAACAAAATGAATAAGAAATGAACGTGCAATAAACGTAAATTCGTGTGTAAATTATATTAAAGACGAATGTTAACCTCGAATATAACGAATCGACAAAATAGGTCGGTTTAACGATTACGAATACCACTCAATAGAATAACGAATGACACGTAAAAATACATGAAGCGAACTTGAGATTTATAAACAAAAACCGAAAATTCTAAATGGGTCGGGTTTTCGGGTTTGAAAAATAACGAATGTTACTGGTAACCCTCCTACCAAACTTATAATGAAAGTATTTATGAGAGCATGCAGCAATGGGTATAAATCTAGAAAAGCCACTATATGCAGAATTAAGTTCATAATAGATCCATAGTCAAGAGAATCATATAAATATATTTTAATCTAGACTAATATTTTGTGTAAGAATTTAAATGCCGTACCGGATGCCCAAAGACCAAACTTTATTATAATAATAAAACTGTACATCTCGTACTATATGGAGTAAAGAGATAGTTGCCTGTACCTTATTAGTGTAAAGTAGACGTGCACAAATCGGGTATTTAAAAAACCCGGAACCGAGTAGGAACCGGTTCCGGGTATGGTCAACAAAAGTCAAACCAGGTTCGGTTCCGGAACCGGTTCCGGGTATAGTCGGGTATTTGACCGGGTTTTGACCAGTTCCGGGTCGGGTTTTGACCGGTTCCTCCGGGTTTTTTTCGGGTTTTTGACCGGTTCCTCCGGGTTTTTTCCACCGGTTCCGGGTCGGTTCCGGAACCGGCTCCGAGGAGAAATCCTATACCCGGTCAGGAACCGGTTCAGGGTATGAGTTAGAACCGGTTCCGGGTCGGTTCCACCGGTTCGGTTCCGGAACCGGTTATTTTGTGCACTTCTAGTGTAAAGTATCGATCGTAGAGGATCCTAAGCTCGAGTTAAAAGTTAGAAAAAAAACTAGAATATTTCTATTAGAGCATCCCAACAACAAACTCATACAAACCGACATATTATCGCTACATTAAATTCCAAACTTTTCTTAAAAACCCCTTACTTTCTTCCACAAAGACAAACCTTCACAAACTTTTTTAGAAATATTAAATATGTATGTATATGTATACTAGTAGGAGACCCGCGTGATGCAGCGGGAGCCGATATTGTTTAGCATTCAGATGATGTTATTCTAGTGATTCCTCATAAATTGAATGGATATATAATACTACATGTTACATATTACATTTATTTCGATCAAGTAGATGTAACCTACCAAAGTACTCTATTGATTATAATTATTCATAATGAGCACCATTGTAGTTTTCACAACATGGATGCGATCATAGGATAGCTACCACTAACATGTGAAGTTACTGATAAAACTACAGTAGTAATCAAAATATATATCCAGCAGTAATCAAAACTGCAGTAAAAAAGAAGTTAAAACGTTGTTAGTTGGAATAGCATGTATGACATATCCAGTAGTAATCAAAATATATATACCATATGTATGACATGCATACGATATGCATAGATATGCAGAAATAATAACACATAAAAAATCATAATATTCTTTTTATCTTTGTCTATGATTTTGCTTTTTAAAATACCCTACTTAATCTTATAATAGAAACATGTTCGAATAAATAAAATATACACTAATTACTAAAGAATCAATGTAGAGCCAGGGGTATGATGTCAATTGGGACTTAATTATTATGGATCGTTAATTAGGATCTCATCTAACACTATATAATAGAACTTTAAAACTCAAAAGAATGACTAAACAGTTAAAGTTACCTCTTGGCGTGCAGCTACTCGCGGTTGGCATATCTAGTCTTTTCTCTTACAGTTCGAGTCCAAACAATCGGGAATGCTCGGATCCCTCAGACCTTGGCTCTGATACCAACTTGTAAGACCCCGAATCCCGGGAATCCTACAGTTGGTAATCTTATAGGAAACTTAACAAAAAAATTTTTAAACCCAGGACAGTTCATTTCATTTTAAAAATTAGCTTAGAGTATAAGATCAGCAGAAAATCATAAGTACTAAAACAAGTTCCCAAAACCCTTGGATTATGCCCAAAACCAAATTTAAATGTGTGTAGTAATAATTGAAAAGAAACAGTGTTTATTATTGAATTCCCCGACTAGACATGCCTTCAACCGTCCAAGTAGTCTCGAGCACGTCCAAGCGGTAAGCATCATCCTCTTAACCTGAAACTCACACTAACACACAAAGTCAGCTTGAGCTGAGTGAGTTCAAGTTTTAATAATTGACATTTATATAAATCATTCCAATAGTTTAGATATAATACGGGATAGGAGCAGTTAGGCCATAACAAACGATAAGTAGTCATACTTATATATCTATATAATTATATCCCTATGCATAACATCCAAGTAATAACATCAGGGTCGAGCACACGTACAACCCAAACACGTAACATTCCATCCGATGGTGATCATGCCACACGAGCCTCCTCCGGGCTTTTCAGGGCCCGACACAGGATTTTAGAACCTAAGTAGTATAGTTTGGCCCAGCCAAGATCACCACCCACCGTATGCAAACACAAAGTAGGCATAAGCAAACATCCATAGTTAGTAATAACTAATTAACATCACTAATCATAGGCTATAAGATAACATACATACAAACATACTTAAAGTATCATTCCAAGACATACTCTAATACAAGTAAGCCCATGCAAAAATCATTTAAACGATTTACCAAACAAAATTAGTTAGGTGTGTATGCTAGACCAAAACTTGAAAAGAGTGAAAAGGGGCATCATGAACTCACCTGACGCGAGGCACCAAGTCACCACGAGCTAGAGGGCCCCTAAGTAATCCCACAAGTCACACGCCTGTCGAATTATACACCATAGTTACTAACGATACCGAAAGGACTCGTTTATCCTACAAGGCGTTCTAATATGGTTCAAGTTACCTAAAGCCTCAACGTCACCAAATTCGATTAAAACAGCCCCCGGGGCCTTATTTCTACCAAAACCACCCTTAGGTGATCCCGAGAATAAAGAATTCCCAAATTACCCTCGAAAGTGCTAGGTGAGACTAATATGCGCGTTTAAAGGTTGTTTAGGCACTTAAAACCCAACTTAGCCCCGTGTGGACCCAATTTGATAAATTCACAGCCTACTAGCCCACACGACACTACATGAGTTGGATGGGTCGGTAACTCGCAAGCACAACGCACCAATTATTCAATAAACGTGAATTCGCGTTGTACTGACCCATTTGAGTAACCGACAACCAATTTAGCCCCAATACTTAAAAAATTCAGTTTTTTACAGCCAACAAATAATCCCGAGGCTACACCATTTGAATTGGTTGTTAATTCCCTCAAACGACGCGCTAGACCACCACAATTCACAAACTAGTCAACCGAATTCTAGTTTTCACTTCATCAACAATTGACCAATCTAACAGATGCCAAAATTCATGATACTAAAGTATGATATACAAGACATACCTAGAAAGATGACGGAGTAAAAACCTTAACCAAAACAGCCTCGAAAGATGCTTGAATGGGCAGCCACTGGTTAGGCCTATAACAATCGATTTCCGACCAATAAGCGAGTTATAATGACCAATTAAGATGTAAAAGACTTGTAGGGATGATAAACTAACCTTGAATTGGGATTTCACACCTTAATCTTTGGATGGAAAAAAGAAAAATGGGGGTGTTGGAGCTACACCCTGCTGCCGATCGGACCACAAGGAGGGGGGGGGGGGGGTTAGGGTTAGGGTTATAATATAAAACTTTTACACTCTAACCCCTCCAATTAAAAAGAAATAGCATCTAGATTGAAAAGTTAAATAATTTAACATACCGGAAAGATGAGAAGGTCATCGAGGAATGTCGGATAAATCCCGAGGGATGTACATACTTTACATGCTTTAAATCATTAACCGGAAATTAACGGGGGTTACAAAAGCTTTCTAAGTTGACAAAGGTATTTTAAAGGCGAACCAAAATTAAACTTGCAACTCCTGGAAAAAGCTATTATAACTTATGAATTATGACATACCGAATCAGCAACGAATTCAAGCCGATATCCAAGTAACAATGCGGCGCTTCAATCATCAGAGCTACATACATGGGGTTGTAATATTAATGTACATAATACTTAAATATACAAAATCTTACTGTAAATGAAATGAATTTGCTTACCACTATAGGAATCATAAACACCAAAAAATATGACACGGTCACTTGTTTCCACCTGCAACAAAAATAAATAAATAATAAATTAATTTAAGAAGCCCATTGGACTCAACCAGATTTAACTTATTGTAAGATTTACATTGCTATCCGATAACCGAACCAAATAGCATTTGAATTTGTCGGATTCGGTATCGGTTCCCAATTAAACTTGGGTCAGCTTTCAGATGACAATGATGTCCAACAGTGAAATAATACAATTTAGTTTTTAATAAAAGAGTTTCGAGCCGGCCCAAACCAAACGATGACCTCGCATCAATGTTAACCATCCAACCTGTAACATTTCGGGTTTTTATCGTATTCGTTCATTTCACTTTATCATTGTACGAACCTATTTTGGATCCAAATCTTTAATAAAACCTTGCATTTATGAGTCATCTAGTTTCCTTATATTCACTTTAAGCCCTCAATGTTTTAATGATTGTTTATTCACTAACTATAACAAAAATAGTTCATAAATTGATCAAAACCAAACTATAGGGACCATTATTGCACAAAACTGAAACTTGACCCACCTGGACGCCGGAGCGCCGCGCGGTGGTGGTCCAGAAGCTGGCCACACAGCGCTACGGTGCTGCTGCACAGTCAGTTCGCGCAGAATCTGAGTTCGTTTTTCGTTTATTAGCTCGTTTTGGCATAAAATCGGTTATTTTGAGCATGAATCGAGAGAAGTAAGGATCAAGATATCTTAATATAAATGAAATATATATTTAAATTCATTTCTTATCATTCAAGATCAGATCTTTATGATTTTATTCATAAAAGTCATATTTAGTTGCTTAACGGGCCAAAAAGCCTTTAATTAGTTCGTTTAGGCTTTTCTTATATAAACTAACCTCATTCATCTGCCACAAAACTTTACCTAAACCCTAACAAACATATCTTAGCAGTCACCCTCTCTGCCTCTCTCAAATCTCTTCGGTTTTTGGTGTTTTTGTTGAAGAACCGTTCATAACCAGTTGACTTTGCTAGTCCAAGGACCTTTGACTCGTTATATCTCGTTGTTCGTTCACATTCTGGGTAAGTTGTAAACTGAGTTTTCGTTCATAAACATTCCCTAGTCGATAACCTTCAATCAATTTCTGAGATTGAAGGGTATTGGCTGGTCAATTGCTTTAAAAACCGAAAAAGGGCAAAATAGTCAATCTGTTTGACTTCTCGTTTTCTCACACTTCTGGTCGGATTAAACATTCAGTCCAGAAGACTTTTCTTCTCCTAATAAAATTTTAAGGGTTTTGACCAAAACCCGACCCCCGACTCGAAGTTTGGATTCTGGTCAGACTCGACTCGTTTAAACGTTAAAATTGACATAACTTGAGTTCTACTCATCCGTTTGGATTGATTCCAGCGGCGTTAGGTTCGTTTTTACTTATACTTTCATACTTCTAAGTTGCAGGTTCTGTTGGATATTTTTGTTCGACGCGTTAATCGGAAGACTTCTATTTAATCCTTAATATTTAATTAACTCGCTTATTATTAAGGTGAGTTTTGTCATTCCCCCGTTTTCACATATTTTCAAACGTTTTGAGGGCGTATACGTACTTATAGTATTTCATATTATACATATTTGAATTATTAGCATACGTCATATTGTGTGTGAATTGCTAGACATAAATGCTATTTGATTACTTGTATAACTTGTACATTCGGAGAGGTCCACCATATTCTCATTATAGTATGATCATACGACCGTCTAGTTATAACAGGCGCCCGATTCTCTTGGCAATGGTTCGCTTGACACTTTATTTGCTCATTGGTTTGGTTTATTTACCGCTTTATTTACGTGTTGCTTTATTGCAAAACTGAATGACTTGCTCACTCAACATTATTGTTGACAAAAACTATTGTATTTTCTACGTATATGCAGGTTATCGTTTAAACTGAAGATTTGGAGTTTTGGAATGCTAGATGAGACCATAGGCTTTATCAAGAAAGATTTTATTTAAGTTTAAATTATGGATTATTTCTTTTATTGTTATGAATTCTTGTTTGATTTGCTATGTTTGGATATTATTGTTTTTATTTGGAATAAAATAAATTATTAGATATTGTCACAATTATTGCATGATAGTTACCTCGAGCTATGAGCAATCATGCTCACGCCCCGGCATTTCCGCCTTAGGTTGGGGTGTGACACAACTAACCTCATTTTATCTTTACTAATGTTACTAATGTTATATATTGAGGACATCGTGGTTTGTGGAGGTCCGTTCTTTGGGGATCTCCAATGGAGGTTGGCGTCACTTCCGATCCGTTATGGGGGGTTGGGTCTCTGTTCGGCTGAGGATGTATCTACATATGCTTTTGTGGCTTCGAGAGCACAGTCGTGGTGTTTGCAAGACCATATTCTTCGGGGTTGTGATATTC
Organism: Bidens hawaiensis; assembly: GCF_021521415.1. Lineage (NCBI taxonomy): Eukaryota > Viridiplantae > Streptophyta > Magnoliopsida > Asterales > Asteraceae > Bidens > Bidens hawaiensis. Next base: position 1,926,894 of record NW_027491249.1, read on the forward strand.
ATAGGTTGGACTCTGATTATGGGTGTGCGATGGATCGTTTACGTACTTCACTTCCAGATTTTGATCTTAGCGGGTTCTCTAATAAGGACACCGCCCCCCCTAAAGCCCAACATGTTGTGGCGAGTGCCTTATTTAGTGGAATCGTCAAGAGTTTAGAAGTGAAGTTTGATCTATCCCCTCGCCAAAAGGCGGTGTTCGAATGCCTTCGGGCTCCTCGGGCTCAGGATTTTCTAACAGCTATCCCCATTGAAGGATTAGGCCAACGTATGTCGGGTTTGGAGTATCGGGCTATCCTTAAGTACCGGTTAATGATCCCTATGTTCCCGACGGATGAACCTTGCCCAATTTGTCGCAAGGTCTGTTTGGATTCTTTTGGTGACCATGCGGTGCATTGCAAAGAATTGCCTGGCTTTAAATACAGACATGATCTGGTTAGGGATGTTCTGTGTGATGTTCTTAAACGGGCAGGGATTTCTGCTAAAAAGGAGGCCCCTATTAACTTTCTCACGGATCCTATTGAAGGGAGGTCTACTTTACGACCAGCTGATATTCTTGTGTTCGGGTGGGCAGGGGGGAAACACGCCTGTGTGGATCTTACAGGAGTGTCTCCTCTTGTTGGGCTCAGGGACCGTGGGTTTGTTGTGGGTCAGGCTGCGTTGAAGGCTGAATCGGGCAAAGTTGTTAAACACGAGAAAGCTTGTTTAGATAATCAACATGTCTTTCTACCATTTGCCTTTGATACATTTGGTTTTCTGGCTCCAGAGGCTGTGAAATTTTTGAGTAGGGTTCAGCGCGTCATACACGGAACCTCTTCAGCTTCTAGGTCTCAAAGCTTCGTTTTTAGCAGGATTGGCTTTGCTGTTCAAAAGGGGGTTGCGGCGCAGCTTGTTGCCCGTTTGCCTGCCACTTTATTGTAATCGTTTTATAGTAAATTATATAAACTTCGATCTTTTATTATGTTTTAACAATGATTTACAATCAATTTATTTGATGTTATATTATTATTGTGATACACTAATTATTCATAAAATCTTCTTAGCAACCCCACAAAACAACCACAACCGAAGCCTTTATTGTTAAACTATAGAAAAAAAATAGTAATATGATTATTTTGACCTGTTTTCTAAAAAGATTATTTTGAACAGTTCTATACAATTATAAAAAACAATCAATGTTATGTATATATATTATAAAATCATCAAAGTAGTAAAATAAAGAATATAAATAATACCTTAAGAAAAGAAAATAGTTGGTATTCGTCTAACTGAGAAGTCGAAGCAACCTTTAACATAACAAATGGCAACATGGTTTAATCAAATTATACCACTTTTCCCCGTGTTAACATCGAGTCTAACTTAATAGTAGCTTCTAGATTTTTGCTCCCAAACCAGTATGTCATTCCCATTCGAATAGAGTTTAGATTGGAGTCCCCCATGACCCACACTTACACTCAACTCTGATACAAAAATAAAAATTAGAGTTAATTAAACATTATTTAATGTTTTAAAACTTAGAAAAGTGAACTTACATATGAAGATTAACTCTCGAACCAGCACCACTGCCCCCTAATGAATTCCATGCTATGACAGCAGTCTAAGACGACGTCGCTAGAATCCGTCAGTCATCGGAAAATCCTCCACCGCCTCCACAATCACTTTTTCACATGTTCGTAAACAGATTATGGCCGGCCATCGGAAAAACGACCCATACGGTCAGTAAACAAACCCGAGAAAACCAAAAATGAAAGAAAAGTCACCGGACTTACCTACTTCGCCGGATTCTCTTCTGAAACCGTCACCGCCGATAGGGTTTAAGCCCTCGTCACTGCTAATAATTGAACAAGAATTTAAGATGTAAGGGTGAAAAATACCTTCGACAGAGTGATGCAAAAGAAAGGAAAACTTTCTTTATGTCAGTACTATAAGATAACATCCATCAGCAACCACCTGTTGCAGTGGATCTAAAGCGCGCTGTATAAATTTAAGAAATGTTCCATCTGCTCCATCAAACTAAAGTGGTTTACTTTTGCAACTAAAAGTTAATAAGTAGGTTGAGTTTAGTTAGTACCTTTGGCAGCTACATGTTCCACAAATATGTAAACCCCACCTGGTTTAAGCACCCTCTTGATTTCTGTACACAATGAGAAAATAAAAAAAAATTATTGAAACTTCTCTATTCAAAATTATTGTTTGACTTGTTTAAAAGCAAAGCTCAAATTTTAATATATATAAACTATAACCCAACCTTAACACACATAAATGATGAATTCTGCAGTTTATAACTTTTGCATTAATTATGTGTATGTCACATGCATTATTTTTGTTTTTATATGTACATCAAATATGTGTAAAATACAAAATAATAAGAATAATAATAATAAAAACAAACGAGCTGCCTTAACCAACCACGAGCTGGCTCGAGCTTTTGACGAGCCAAGCCTGAGCCAAGGATGGCTCGGCTTGTGGCTTACCTAACATTAATGAAAAAAAAATAAAAAAATTATTAAAAATTCTCTTAATATTGGAATTCTTGTTTGACTCGTGTAAAAGTAAAGCTTAAATTATATATATATATATATATATATATATATATCTGTGTGTGTGTGTGTGTGTAAATTATAACCCAAAGTTAATGCATTTAAATTATGAATTTTGTAGTTTATAAATCTGCTTTATGTGTATGTTACAAATACTATTTAGTTTTCATATAATATCAATATGTGTAAATTAAAATAAAAATTAAACATTACTTGAGCCCGGCTAGAGCTTTAGACAAGTCGAGCCCAAGCTCAATATTTCAGCTTGTTAAGACTTATGATAAACAAGCTGAAGCGTATGGATTACAGCCCTAAAAGATTATTTAAAAACTAACGTGACAGATTGTCTTACACTCTCATATAAACATTAGTCAACCATATTGATGCAGCTTATTAGAAAGAATCATGATGTAACAATGAACGGATAAAAGCATACCCTGAAGAGTCTTGTTAACATCATTAACAAAACATAGGCACATAGCACTAATGTGCCCACCACTGCATCTATGGAAGCATCACTTACAGGCAATGCTTCTACAATTTGCCATTTTTATAAAGCTGTAACACAAGTTATATTGAGTGAAATAACTGATGATCATTAAGAAGACATACAACATGAATAAACTTGAATTTTTTTCAGGCAAACCAGAGGCTTTTGCTGCAACTTTAGCATATTTTTCCATCTTTCTATTCGTGTCAACTCTTACTACACTTGCACCTGAACCATGATATTTGAGATTAGGACCTGTTCCTATTCCAATCTCTAGTATCTTTGCATTCTTTTCCGTTAAATTTGCAAAAGGTTTACTTATAACCTGTAATCTTGTTATATAATAACTGTCATTTACACAAATACGCAAACAAAAGCGAGTAATTATATAATTACTACTTTGTTTCTAACCTCAGCCTCATAAGATTTCATTGATGCATCCATTGCTGCTGCATAAAACTCTTCGTACCAGTCCGGTCTTGGAGGACGAAACCTGCTCAATACAGCCTAAGAAAAGTGAATTATTTAATGTTTTAAAACTGAGAAAGTTAACCTACATATGAAGATTAACTCTCGAACCAGCACCACCGCCCCCTAATGAACTCCATGCTATGGCAGCAGTCTAAGACGACATCGCTAGAATCCGTCAGTCACCGAAAAATCCTCCACCGCCTCCACAACCACTTTTTTCACATGTTCGTAAACAGATTAGGGCCACCGGAAAAACGACCCACACGGTCGGTAAACGAACCCGAGATAACCGAAAATGAAAGAAAAGTCACCGGACTTACCTACTTCGCCAGATTCTCTTCTGAAACCTTCACCGCCGATAGGGTTTAAACCCTCGTCACTGCTGCTAATAGAACAAGAATTTAAGATGTAAGGGTGAAAAATACCTTCCGACAGATCTGGGATTTGGTCTGTGGAATGCTTAGGGTTTCTTTTGAGTGAGTATGAAAGCCAAATTAGGATTTTGAATTTTAATCCAGAATATATGCATACACACAAGTAGCGAATACAGGATTTGAATTATATGCTTTAAGGATTGTACATTATGCTTTGGTTTATTGTATAACTCTTAAATTTCAACGTCTTCATTTTCTCTCTCTTATCTCTATTATATACAGTAACAGATATAGTATGTGTGTGTATAGGGAGGGACCCACACTGCAAGTCTGCAGTAGGTTTGCAGCAATGGACTTTAGTTCATGGATTTGTCACCACAATGGTGGACTATTTCCACATCATGTATGTTTCGTGGGATGATTAGAGATTCGTGGGATGATTAAGGGGTGATTAGAGATTCATGAGATGATTAAGGATGTGATTCTGCCATTCTATTCTTTTTTAACCCGTTGTGGTCTTCATTTGTCGTTTGGGATTTCATTTGTTCGTTTGAAAACCGTCGCTTCTGTTTTCAATGAAAGAGGCTAGCAGTGACTGCCGGGCTTTTGTATTAACTGAACAGGCTCATTAGAGACTCGAGGGTTGGTTAAGGATGTGAATCCCTCGTTCTAGTCTTCTTTTACTTGTAACGGTCTCCATTTGTTCGTTTGGGCTTTCATTTGTTCGTTTGAAAACTATTGCTTCTGTTATCACTGAACGAGGCAAGCAGTGAATGTTAGGCTTTTGTTTTTCACTAAACGGTACATTTATGGACGCGTTGGATGCTTAAGGAGGTGATTCCCTCATTCTAGTCTTACTATACTCGTTGCGGTCTGAGTGCTAAAAGTAGTCTTAATAATTATTAACTAAAATTACGCTAATCTAGACACTAAGTAATAAATTCTAGACTCTTAAACTTAACTAAACTACTAACCGGCAAGTGAACTGGTCGACTCTAGTACAGCTAAGTAAGTCCGGATATCGAACCCACGAGACTCTTTTAATTACGTAAACTAGGTAATTTATTATGACGCCAAAAACTTGAATCCCCGGCAACGGCGCCAAAAACTTGATGTGCTAAAAGTAGTTATTAATTTATTAACTAAATAAACGCTAATCTAGACACTAAGTAATAATTCTAGACTCTTAACTTAACTAAAACTACTAACCGGTAAGTGAACCGGTCGACTCTAGTACAGCTAATTAAGTGCGGATATCGAACTCACGAGACTCTTTTAATTACGTAAACTAGCTAAATTAGACTCAACTACATACACGACTATTTATTTATACTATTGGGGTTTTACTAAAAACTAATATTAAATTAATCATTAAGACTTAAAAGACGACTTAAACCTAGACTTAATTCAAATGATGACAAACAACCACCTAGGCTATAATCCCTAATGTATCAGTTATCAATTAGTTGGAAAATGCATATTATGGAACTGAGATCGTAAAATAGGCGCTTAAATGAAAACCCAAACAGGACCCTTAACCCTTCTCAAGAAGACACCTATGGATTTCTATTAAGTTCTTAAAAACACCAGCTTAATTAGACTCGCTTACGGTCGCTAATTATTTTATGACAAGTACCTCTATAAGAAATCCTACCTTACAGCGCGGAAATCAAAGGTAGTTTAAAGTATTCACTCGACTAGATAAACAAGGCTGAAAAATCAAACCTAGACGGACTCCTTACGAAGAACTAAATCTAGCAATCTTAAACAACCAAGACTTATCATATAATCTATCACCTCACAGCTATTTAGATTAGCAGCACACTTAGGTCTATTTGATTTATTAATATTGTTCCTATGGCTTTATTGAAAATCAACCATAAACTAGTCAAAAACACACAATAGATGACCTAACAGAATCCTATCATATGACTGACAATTACCAAGGAAACTGTGAAACAATAAAACCCGTCAAACAATCCTTAGCACACATATGCATCGAATAAATAACAAGAAACCTCTTACTTAATTGTAAACCATAACAAAAGCAAATTCCAAACTAAAATCCAACGTCAACAAAAGTTCATCATAAACCTAGGTGGTTTAAGGGGTTTAGCCAACAACCATACTCAAGACCAAAAGAAAATAAATAGACTCAAACAATAAATTCATGACGAAAATAATAAATTCAAACCGAATAATAAGAATGTTTGGCCGAGTAGGTGTTGAACCAAATGCTTGCTCTCCTCTCCTTGCAGGTGCCCTCCAATAATTGTTGACCAAAACCTGCTGACTTCTCTTTTTTTTTTCTTTTTTCATTTATAAACAATACATAATAATAATAATAATAATAATAATAATAATGATAATGATAATGATAACTAGTAAACTATAACATATGAACGACCCTTCATTCGTCGGTTTCAAGTTTAGTAAAAGTGTTCCACTTTAGCTCATTGTCTTTAGAAACAATTAAACTCACATATGAACCAAATAATAATAATAATATTCAATAAAAACATGGCTCAAAAGTATCCAAAATAGTAGGGAATATTTATACAATAATATGTATATTCTACGCCACATCACGGTCTCCATTTGTTCGTTTGGGCTTTCATTGGTTCTTTTGAAAACTGTCGCTTCTGTTTTCACTGAACGAGGCTAGCAACGACTGTTGGCCTTTTGTATTAACTGAACGAATTTATTAGAGATTCCTGAGATGATTAAGAATGTGATTCCCTCATTCTATTCTTTTGTTACTTGTTGTGGTCTCCATTTGTTCATTTGGAATTTCATTTGTTCATTTGAAAACCGTTGCTTTTGTTTTCCCTAAACAAGGCTAGCAGCAACTGTCGGGCTTTTGTTTTCATTGAACAGGGCCATTAGAGACTCAAGGGGTGGTTAAGAATGTGATTTCCTCATTCTAGTCTTCTATTACTCATTGCGATCTCCATTTATTCGTTTGGGCTTTCATTTTTTCGTTTGAAAACTATTGCTTCTATTTTCACTGAAAGAGGCTAGCAACGACTGTCGGGCTTTTGTACTAACTGAATGGGGTAATTATAGATTCATGGGATGATTAAGGATGTGATTCCCTCATACTATTTTTTTTTACTCGCTGTGGTCTCCATTTGTTCGTTTGGGTATTCATTTGTTCATTTGAAAACTGTTGCTTCTGTTTTCACTGAACGAGGCTAGTAGTGACTGTTAAGCTTTTGTTTTCACTAAACGGGACATTCATGGAATAGCGGGATGATTAAGAAGTTGATTCTCTCATTCGAGTCTTCTTTTACTCGTTGCGGCCTCCATTTGTTCGTTTGGGCTTTCATTTGTTCGTTTTAAAACTATGGCTTCTATTTTCATTAAACAAGGCTAGCAACGACTGTCGGGATTTTGTATTAACTGAACGGGGTAATTAGGGATTCATGGGATGATTAAGGATGTGATTCCCTCATTCTATTATTTTTTTTTACTCGTTGTGGTCTCCATTTTTTCGTTTGTAATTTCATTTGTTCGTTTGAAAACCGTTGCTTCTGTTTTCACAGAATGAGGCTAGCAGCGACTGCCGGGTGATTGATGGCGAAAGGTTAATAAAAAACATTTATAAATTACCTATTACTAGCTAGGGCAATTAAGGTGTCTAATCCACAGGGAATCAGTGGAAAGTGCTACGATAGTTCATTGTTCACTAATTAATTAAACTAGACGGACAAACGATGTCAAGCGGTTTGGAAAGTAATTTGGTTGTAAAACAATTGAAAACAGTGACTACACTTCAGGTTCGAGATATGCAATAAACTGAATGACGATAATTTATGCCAATTGGGAAATCACATAAACATGATTCGTTTATTAGAATAGATAAATGATTACTAGACACAATAGTTTGGTTATGATGACTCACAAAAGTTAATCCGAAGAATTGACACAACTGAACACGGTCTACATAATTACCAATTCATTAATAGAAAACTAAGCATATATCAATGATTAATGGCAAACAGTTCAATGACGATAAGAACTCAATCCTAAATGTGGATGAACCCCAGACCAAATAATTGATGATAAACGAAAGTCCGAGAAAAACAACTGTTTAATAGGTTCCAATAAGCATATAGATTAAACCAATCAAAAGATTAATCAAAACTAAATCCCAATACATGCAATGTTCATAAAATAATCAGTTCATTTGCAAACCCTACACCTAAAGTGGTCACAAGTGGTTTAGCCTTGCCTCTTCATCATGATTATCTTGATTATGGATTGGAAGAATGAAACCATGGATGATTATGGTGATTGGTAGGTGTTAGAATGGTGGAGAATGGCCCCAAAATCGCCCAAATATGTTAGAGTATGAAGCTTAGGCTGCATAGGATTGAACCGGGCTTAAATATAGAAGAAAAAAAATCTAAAAATCGCGTTTTTCCGCCCAGGCGACCGTAGCCTACGGTCATAAGCCACTGGTTTACGGTGACTGGCCCACCGTACTGTTTTGCCCATAACTTCTTCGTTATAGCTCCGTTTTACGCCCCGTTTTCGGCCACATCTTCGTCTTCAAATTCTCTATAATTCCACATAATAAAATCTTCATTTCCACTCCATATAAATTGCTCCAATTTGGCTCCTTTAAGCTCCGCCCACCTTAAAATGTAAAACCACTCAAAGTAATCGTGTTTCCGGCATATAAACACACAAAAAGCACGCCATGACTCATTTAGCACACGATATTTCACCCATATATCACTGGGATTTTGTTTTTTACTGAACGAGGCATTCAGGGACTCATGGGATGATTAAGGATGTGATTCCCTCATTCTAATCTTCTTTTAATCGTTGTGGTCTCTATTTGTTCGTTTGGGCTTTCGATTGTTCGTTTAAAAAGTGTCGTTTCTGTTTTCACTGAATGAGCCTAGTAGTGACTGGTGGGATTTTGTAGGCTTCTTTTACTCTTTGTGATTTCTATTTGTCCGTTTGGGGTTCCATTTGTTCATCTAAAAAATTTCACTTTTCTTTTCACTGAACGGGGCTATCATTAACCAATGCACAACTAGTTTAAACCGAGGTAGGCGTCAACAATAGACATCTTGTACGAACGACCGTGAAGATGGAACCAAAGAAGCATGACAATAGTGACAACAAAAACAACATACCTATCAACGCATTGTCTGATCATATTAATCAGTTTGAGCAAAGAACTATAAAGAACTGGACAAAAAGCTCTTTTTCAGTTAGGCACTCCTCAGGTCGCACCTTGACGTTGCTACGAGGTTGGGTGGTGGTGGTGGTGTGTGTGTGGTGTGTGTGTGGGGGGGGGGGGTGCTTCATGAGAGTTAGCGACTACTTTAATTTATAGAGTTAAGTGTCATTTTAGTACCTGTGGTTTGTCCAATTACGCAGCTTTAATACCGTTTTTGAATTCATTGCAAATGGCTACCTCACTTTTCTAAAACTTGCAATTTTATTATTTTTTTCTAACCCTGTCTATTTTATCTATTAAGTCATGGGCAAATTAGTAATTTTGATTATTTTATTAATTTTTTCTTTTGAGCTAATTGTCATTTTCATACATTTGGTTTGGTCAATTATGCAACTTTAGTACCATTTTTTAAATTTATTGCAACTGAATACTTTGATTAGTTTTGGATAGATAGGCAAACCAAGAGAGAAATTACATATTACATATTATAATAAAAGGTAACTAAAATACATGATAAAAGATGAAAAACAATCATGAAATGTATAACATATTTTTCAGCCTTTTGTTCTTGATTGCCAATTTACTTCTAGTAGCTCAAGATCCAAGTTCATCTTAGCCATTTTTCTTACATATTCTTTATGTGCATTGATTTTTTTTTTCAAAAGTTCGGGTATGATAACGCTTGCTCTTTAACACATCGATTACAATCACACAACTTCAGACCTCTTAGTATAACATCAATTGAACTTGTAAATGAACGACGGTTGACGAAACACATGGGAAAAACACCATATCGTAATTCATTGAACTTGCAAATGAATAATGGTTAAGATTCGAAGTATCAATGAGCGCGGGTGGGGGGGGGGGGGTTGAGCTGTTCATTTAGGGTTAGAGATAGTCTTTTAATTGTAATATGTAATGTCTCTCTTGGTTGGCCTATCTATCAAAAACAAATCAAAGTATTCAGTTGCAATAAATTAAAAAAAATGTACTAAAATTGCATAATTGAACAAACCACAGGTATGAAAATGGCATTTAGCTCAAAAGAAAAAATAAATAAAATATCAAAATTACTAATTTGCACCTGATTTAACGGACAAAATTAGAGGGGTTAGAAAAAAGTACTAAAATTGCAAGTTTTAGAAAAGTGAGGTAGTCATTTACAATAAATTCAAAAACGATACTAAAATTGTGTGATTGGACAACCACATGTACTAAAATGACACTTAACTCAACACATAAACTACCAAACGAGAATTGTTATAGTGCTAAATTTCTGTTTTGTTATATGATTGCATTGAATATATACATTTAAATAAAGAGCTTGATAGTGCTAATCAAATAAATTAATGACCATATTAGTCTAATGACAATTAAAAAAACATAATAAGACAATAAGAAGGTTGTTTTATGGGATTTAATATTAACATATAACCATGAAAATCAAACAGATTTTGACAAATTTACCATGACCAACTTCACCTTGTGACAAGTATAATATCATTCGTAGTAGTTTAACAATAATCCAACTTTATAAATAACATAGAACCCTAAGAAGCTAACACTTTAAGTTTCAAAAATGGAGAAAGAACCAAAGATGAGTTTTAGCCGGAGTGTGGGGAGAAGTATCGGTAGAGCTGCCACGAGTTGGCGGATGGAAGACGTGTTTGCTCACAGCCGCGGTAGCAGCCGTCACTCGATGGAAGATGAAGAGGCCTTACGATGGGCTGCTTTGGAAAAACTACCGACATATAGTCGATTACGAACCACCATCTTCCAGCCATATGTTCAAGATGATCAAGAACAAGCACGTACTGAACAGATGTTGTTAGATGTACGAGCTCTTGATCCACAAACTCGACAAAACTTTATAGATAAGGTTTTTAAAGTTGCTGAAGAAGATAACGAGATATTTTTTAGGAAGTTAAGAGATAGGATTGACAAGCAAGTGTTCGTGTTATTATCATTTGTTTCAACTTGTTCATGTTACTAATAAGGCATGTTACTATATGAAATGATCTCAGGGTTGGGATCTCCCTTCCAACCGTAGAAGTTTGGTTTCGGAATTTGTCAGTGGAAGCGGATTGCCACGTCGGAGAGAGGGCACTTCCAACACTGATAAATACTGCTCGGAATATTGTTGAATCGTTTCTAGCTACCTTGGGCATCAGTTTCTCCGAGAAAGCTAAGCTTCGAATTCTTAAAGATGCATCCGGAATTATCAGGCCCGGAAGGTATACATCTTAATATATTAATACTAAGTTAGAAAAACACACACACACATATATATTCATATATATATAAAGATTTCAAATGAGAACCACTTTGAGTTCTAAGAACTCAATATAACAATTTTTTGTTTTTTGAAAATTTTTTACACATGCGTAATATATGTAGGTTACATATATGTAAAAAAATTACAGGTTTTTTTGCGTACTAAGTCGACATTTTACGCATGTGTAACGGATGTAAAAGTTAGTGTAATCACTTACATTTTTATTCTCTCTCCTATTTTCTTTGACTTTTTAGTCAGATTTAATCTCAACCACATAATCTAATCCATTTAATTAAAACTCAACATGGTTCTCAAAATATCCCTCCCCTATATATATATATATATATATATATATATATATATATATATATATATATATATATATATATGGGATGGATCATGCGAGAAGTGATATTATAGCGAGAAGTGCGAAAAATGAATCTAGACCATTGATTGTGTTTAATCAATTGTAAACAATAGAAATGGCATTATCGTAAATAAAGACACATATTTATGACATATTTTTAATTAAAAAGGGCTGCATGTCTTTTATAGTGTTGGCCTAATCAAAACCAGGTATTAATGAATTCGTCGGTTATTTTTTCTAGCTTAATTAATGCTCATAAGATGATTAATACTAGTTTAATAGATATACATGATACATAAAAACATACTCCAACTTGTCTCAAGTGACTACACGACATTAGTTTTACCTACACTATATTAGTTATGACAACACAGCATTTGAAAATGTTCATACACTACATTAAATATGTCCAAAATACATTAGTTATGACTACATAACATTTGAAAGTGTGCCTACACTACACCACATTAGTTTTGCCGACACAACACTATATATATCTACAATACATTAGTTATGACTATATGACACTTGAAAGTGTGCCTACACTATATTTGAAAGTGAGCCTACGCTGCATCAGTTTTGCCTACGCTACATATGATATTTCTACACCACATTAGTTATGACTATATAACACTTGCAAGTGTGCCTACCCTATATTAGTTTTTGCCTACACTACATTTGATATATCTACACAACATTAGTTATGACTACACAATATTTAAAAGTAAGCCTACATTACATTAGTTTTTTCAAGACTATATATGATATGTCTACATTACATTAGTTATAACTATACAAAATTTGAAAGTGTGCATACACTAGATTACGTAACTTTATCTAAATTACATAAGATAAGCCTACACTACATTAGTCGATTAAAATAAAAAAAAAACTTCACATTAGATATCAAATAAAAAAATTAATTAGCCATGTGTTAGAATAAAATTATTTTAGATCAAATGGATTTTAATTGTTCAAATTTTAGATGAAATAAATAATAATAATAATAATAATAATAATAATAATAACTACTCATCATTTGTTAGTAACTTAACATTAATTAAACCATTAATGAGTATGAGTTACAAAACAAAACATTTTATATTTTACTAACATACCCTTTTATTTAAATAATAACAAATTAAAAAAGAAATCATGTGATTGGTTATAATCTCTTCTCGCACTTTTTGCTCTAAGAAACACTTCTGAAATGAACCAAATCCTATATGTATATATATATTACACTGGCTAAATAAATGTTTTTTAAAAATATTTATTTTAAACAAAATGTTAAATATTTCTCAAAAAGCGTTTTATAAAAAATTAAAAAATACGACTTATAGTGTAATCATATTATTTATCAAATTAAAAAAGTTCATTATTATTATTTAATAGAAGAGAAAAACGAAAAATCAAAAAATAGGTTTCATCAAAGTGATACATAACATCTAATATTTAATAGGAGAGAGATGTGAAAAAACCAACTTTTAGATGAACTTCAACACTAACATATGACATTCATTATTTTTATTCATTAGATATATAAGATAAGATATAAGGTTTTAGATTTCTAGGCGTAAATCTTGCTTATTCAAAATTTATTTTGTAATAAAGCACACAAGTCTTCCAAAATTTCATATTAAACACTATTTATAGGATGACACTTCTACTAGGGCCACCATCTTCTGGTAAGACAACACTTCTACTGGCTTTGGCGGGAAGGTTAAATCCAAGCTTAAGAGTTGATGGAGAGATAACATACAACGGTCATAAACTTAACGAATTTGAACCTCGAAGGACTTCAGCCTATATTAGCCAGTATGATATTCATGCCGGCGAAATGACCGTTAAAGAAACTCTAGATTTCTCAGCAAGATGTCAAGGAGTTGGATCTCGGTTAGGTAACTTAGCTTTAAAACCACATATTGTGAAATTGTGTTAAAGTAATTGGTTGTACTGTATTCTCTCCAAGTCTCCATAAATATTGTGAATAGCAATATGCCCAGCTCTTGAGGTGTGCTAGCCGCACCCTCGGCCAAGGCACGTTTTATTTAGGGGTCAATATATATATATATAATAAATAAACTTTATATAGTTGGATTTTGATTATCTTAAAATTATCGGCCTCAAAAAAAATTTTTATTCACAATCCATTTGGTAAAGTTTAGGTTACTGGGCCCAAACCAAAATCCATTTGCTAAAGAATGTTAAGATTTGCTATATATTTCGTTAGCAATTACTGTATTTGATTTTATTTCTAAGGTTTTGCTATATATATCGTTACTCCCTCCGTCCCGGTCAAAGTGTCTTAGTTTGAAAAACACAAAATTTAAGGTGGATTAAATGATTACCTTTTTTGCTAACCAAATGACAATAATGCCCTTGGAAAATGGGTCCACCATATTGTTTATTAATACTAGTTGTGTGTGCTTAAGAGTAAACTTGGAAATTGACTAATAAATTTTGAAAGTGGACATTTGTAATGACACAAGTAAAAAAGGAAATATGGGCACTTTGAAAATATAATGTTAATGTCGTTTAAAAAGTTCGCTTCTATATTCCGTCACTCGTTAGAGCCTATGGGCGGTTTTTTATTTCGACTCGGCCGAGGTATATAAATTCTCGGAGACGGACTTGTAGCATCAACTTTATACTATAAAATGCATAAATTGCATACCGACTAGCCACTACCTAGAGATCAACCGCTGCTATAAAATTTATGATAGAAACTACTCTAATACTTAACAAGATAATAACTATAGATAATGAAATTCAGAACTCTTAACGGAGCTTGCAAGAAGAGAAAAAGAAGCAGGGATCTTCCCGGAAGCGGAAGTTGATCTTTTCATGAAGGCAACTGCCATTGAAGGAGATGAAAGTAATTTGATTACTTACTACACTCTTAGAGTAAGTATATTACCTTTCGGTTTTAATATCTTTAGTATAATCTTTCCTAAATCGATACATTTGTTTTGTTACACCAAAAATCAGATATTGGGCCTTGATATCTGTCGTGACACCCTCGTTGGAGACCAAATGCGAAGAGGTATCTCAGGGGGACAAAAGAAACTTGTAACCATGGGAGAAATGCTTGTGGGCCCCGCAAAAACGCTGTTTATGGATGAAATATCGACGGGTCTAGACAGCTCAACTACATTTCAGATAGTGAAATGCATGCAACAAGTAGCGCACCTCACGGACTCGACAATATTCATGTCCCTACTACAACCTGCCCCCGAGACCTTTGATCTTTTCGATGACATATTCTTGCTATCCGAGGGCCAGATTGTGTATCAGGGCCCTCGAGAACACGTTGTCGAGTTCTTTGAGAGTTGTGGGTTCAAATGCCCTGAAAGAAAGGGTGCTGCTGACTTCTTGCAAGAGGTGAAAACTAAAAAGTAATTTTTTTTATTGTGTACTACGCAATACCGTTAAACTTGATCGTAAATCACTAATATTTTTTTTAATCCCAGGTGACATCTAAAAAGGACCAAGAGCAATATTGGGCAGATAGAAACACAGCATACAGATACATCCCAGTGAGCGAATTTAGTCAACGATTCAAAACATTCCATGTAGGCGAAAAGTTGCAACATGAATTATCAGTCCCGTATGACAAAAACCAAAGTCACAAAGCCGCTTTAGTCTATAAGAAATACTTAGTATCCAAAATGGAACTACTTAAGGCTTCATGGGATAAAGAAGTGTTGTTGATGAAAAGAAACGCGTTTGTTTATGTTTTTAAAACCGTGCAAATCCTGTTTATATCATTAATTACCACGACCCTATATTTTAGGACCACAATGCACCACCGGAATGAAATAGATGGTTTCATTCTCATGGGTGCGCTTTTGAGTAGTGTGCTTGTTAACATGTTTAATGGGTTTGCTGACTTATCACTCATTATAATGAGGCTTCCTGTTGTTTACAAACAAAGAGACCTCATGTTCCACCCTCCATGGGCTTTCACACTTCCAGCTTTCTTGCTTCGTATACCAATATCGTTGATAGAAAGTATTATGTGGACTATTATTCTCTACTGGGGTGTTGGCCTTGCCCCAGCTGCTAGCAGGTATTATGTTAACTATATTCTAATTCTCTATAATAATAACATAAAACTTTCAGTAATTTATGCTATACATATTAGTGTGTATTAGAGGTGTGCAAATTGCAGTTCTATGCCTTAACCATAACCATAATTGAACTTTGGTTTCGATTAATTGGTTATGAAGCTCAGTTATTGTCAGTTATGGTTAGATTTCGGTTAATTAATCAAGCAAGGTTGAAATAAATTACATGAGCATTGAAAAAAAATAGTGACATCAAATCAAATGGGAATTGAATGAATGTTAATTATATATATATATACACACACACATATATACATATTCCCATGGTCTTTATAAAACTGACACTTATATTTAATCTACACATGTACATATACGCATATAAAAATATATGCATCTTGGCGTAAGCATGCCTTAATTATTTTCGGCTCGGTTAATGTTTGGTTACGAGCCGCCGTTAACCATAACTAGAATAGATTAATCAAATAGCCTTAACCATAACTGTCGATTAATTTAGGTTAACGGTTAATGGTTTGCTCACCCTCATCAATGTGTATGGTGTAATACAGGTTCTTCAAGCATCTTCTCTTGGTGTTTCTGATACAGAATGTTGCGGCAGGACTTTTTAGGTTGATTGCCGGAGTTTGTAAAACAATGAATATTGCAAACACCGGTGGATCTGTTGTACTTATGCTTATATTTCTATTGGGTGGCTTTATTCTACCTAAAACCAAAATTCCAAACTGGTGGGAATGGGCTTATTGGATATCACCTCTGTCATATAGCTACAAATCTGTTGCCATCAATGAATTCATTGGCTATAGGTGGACTAGTCGAAGAGTATGCCACTAGCTCTTTAATTTGCTAAAATCTTAAATTTGTTTTTAATAGGAATAAGAAGTTGGTATATTTGATATTTTTAATAGGAATAAGAAGTTGGTATATTTGATATTATTTTGAGGAATCGGATTTTGATAATCTCAGTTTGACCAATTGACCGGAACTAACCCCAACTAAAAAAATGTTTTCTAGCAGTCACAGCTTCTAATCTATTTTCTTCCAGCAATCTGAGACTTATGTTCCATATTATCAAAAGGCTAACGAGGTTACTTTTGAGTTAAATGGGATTACAGGAGGAAAATATGTTGAGAGTTGGGATTGTCATAAAACATTTTTTCAGTTGGAATTAATCCAGGCCAATAGGTCAAAGTTGCGATTATTAAAATTCAATAGCGCTATTATTTTGGCAGAGTATCGACAATTCAACAAACCTAGGGTTTTCTGTGTTAAAGAACTTGGATATCCCAACTTCAAAAAGCTCATACTGGATTGGTGTCGGTGCTCTTCTTGGTTATATGTTTATCTTCAATATCCTTTTCACGTTTGCTCTCATGTATTTAGAAGGTAAGTTAGTTAATTGTTTTGAGTTTACAAAGGCTTGAGAGTTTCAATAACTAACTATGATGATTCTTTTATATGCTAACTAGCCCCTGGAAGACCACAAGCAATAATCTCTAAGGAAGAAGTTACAGCCTTAGATGGTCATGCTACTCATGAAGGAGCGAGTTCAAGTATGAAATTCAGATTCCCAAAAGTTACTATTTGTTAAGGATGTCAATCTTCATAAAATTGAAGTAGGATTCATGTAGTTTACTAATTACAATGTGGCGGGTAGTAGCATCAAGTCCACTATCTAGTAATGTATATATTTTAATATGGTATAGGCGCATCCTTTAACAACTCACAACAAATCAAATATTAATCTACAATGTGGGAGAAGAATAAGAAAAATATTGGGTAGTAGTTGATTGTTATTGTGTGTATATAGAAGAAATGAAGAATACACAAGCCAAAAAGACAACTACTAACAACCCTTGTATCATATCGTTTGTCAAGCTAAACATTAAATTCACTCATCATAGAACTAGAGTAGTATTGATGTAGTTTCATTAATTATATTTTAGTGGGTAGTTAATGTAGTAGTTGATAGTAGCATTTACTTTTATCTTTGTATATGCATGTGATGCTAAACGTTGATGAGTAGAGTAATGTAGATTTCAATATCAATACTGGTTTTGTAATTAACACAAATGATTTAACATCTTTTCGATTTTGTAATTAACACAAAAATCAAACTAATGATAAACTTTGTAGATGGAAAGAAGAAACTACGTCAAATTCGTTCTTCCATTTTAGACGCTAATCGTGTATCCAAGAAAGGGATGGTTCTTCCATTTACTCTACTCGCCATGTCTTTCAATGACATGAACTATTATGTTGATATGCCTAGTGTAAGCTCCTCTGTCTATTTAAAATATTATCCATAACATAATATATCTATATATATATATTTGTGTGTGTGTGTGAGTGGGGGGGGGGGGGAGTTAACGTAAAAATGAAATTAACATGCTAATTGTAAGAATTAAGTAAAGTAATTATATATACAAGTAAAGTGATTATATAATTACATCGTAGAGTAATTGTGTAATTACTCTATGATGTAATTATATAATTACTCCACTTGTATATATAATTACTCTACTTGATTCTCACACTTAGCATATTAATTTCATTTGTATTTGATTCAAACCCTATATATATTTATACAATCCTATGATGATTTTTCGAAATAGGAAATGAAAGAACATGGGGTGACGGATACCAGGTTGCAATTACTTCGTGATGTAACCGGTACTTTTAGACCTGGAGTCTTAACTGCGTTGATGGGAGTAAGTGGTGCTGGAATGTAAGGCCCCGAACCGGTAGCCCTACTTTAGCGTCGGATTTACTCATAAACACAGTTCTTGCAATCAGAGTTAATTAAAACTTTCGCGGAAACGTTTACTTGAAGCATTCGTTACAAAACATTCAATCTCTTCTTTGATACTATAAAACAAATCATTATATTTAAAACATCTTTTCTTCCATCTTAAGATGCCAGCCGTTCAATCCATGCCATGTGCCATCCTCATGCTAGTTCTTTGGTCTGATCAACTGCGTGCATACTAAAAGTCAGCTACGCTGAGTGAGTTCTAGTTAATCAAGCAACTTATCATACAACCACTACTTGCATCATACACGTATCCGAAGACACGTAGTCCACTATCTAACCTGCTTACCTTACCACTTAGCCTCTTATTTACACCTACCACCTTGCCACTTTAATAACGTATAACGTTATGCCACTTTGCCACTTTGCCACTTTAATGACGTAGTCACGTATAGGCTTACCCTACCACGTACTATCGTCATGCCACTAACACTCTTACTACACTCTTGCCACTTCTAACACGCTCTACCTCTACTTGTCTACAACATGCTTCATATCATTTACATAATAAGCAAGTCACATCATAGCATTCATACACACTAATAACCACTTGGCAATCACTATCCTTGGCGATGCGTGCAATATCCGAAGATCGTTCACGCACCAACAAGTATTATATAGTAGCTACCTCGTATAACATCTATAGCATACACTTACCACTTAAGGTAAGTGTATTAACACTTCACATCGAGTATGCACACAGCCCCGAAAACATAACAAGGAAATGGGGCTAGAAATTCACCTGAACACGGTTACGTTCACCGTTAATCGTAATCCCTTTCTTCAGTTGTGCACGGCTGACTATATAACAAGTATACGTATCAATTAACTATCACTACTCATATCATCTTTCTAGTCTTAACTACTACCCACAACGAACGGGGGTCCGGGGGCAGCGCCCCTGGCAGCGGGGTCTAGGGGCGGCAGCCCCTAGCAGGGTCCAAGGGGCAGAGCCTCTGGCTGGGGTCGAGCTGCCAGGTCAGCTTGGAAAAATTTTATTTACATTAATTGTCTTAACACATTTTTCATTAGGTTTTTAATTTATTTTCTAATCGAACTCGACTTTAGGCGAAGTTAAACCTTAGGCGAACTTAGCTTTAGGCGAAGTTAAACCTTAGGCGAACTTAGCTTTAGGCGAAGTTAAACCTTAGGCGAACTTAGCTTTAGGCAAAGTTAAACCTTAAGCGAACTTAGCTTTAGGCGAAGTTGTCATCAGGCGAACTTAGCTTTGCAGGCGAAGTTCATCAGGCGAACTTAGCTTGCAGGCGAAGTTGAACCTTAAGCGAACTTAGCTTTAGGCGAAGTTGTCATCAGGTGAACTTAGCTTTGCAGGCGAAGTTCATCAGGCGAACTTAGCTTGCAGGCGAAGTTGTCGGCTGCAGCTACTGTTCGTGCTTAAATCCCTTAATCATCTTCGTTTCTTAACCAAATAACTTGATTTAGGTATTCATGGAATCGTCTGACCAGCGCCTACAAACCCCAACCATCAAATCGACCTAACATCGATGTTTAAAGGGTGCGATTTAGGCATATAGGTTACGGGTTCTTCTATCAATCGATTAACCCATCAAATCATAACCATTTTCAGTAAGTTTAGCTTTGTTGGATTCGTTTTTACCATACAAACACAGATCTATCATTTCTATACTAATCCCAACCTAAACGAACAAGTTCTCGATATAAACGTACCGTAAATGAGTCGAACTACGAACACGAGCTGGTCTTGTTGCTTTGGTTCGTCACGACGATCTAGCACCAACAAGCTCGGGTCCTCGCCTTTGGATCTTGGTTCGGGTTGTGTGTGTATTTTGGGGTGTGTAGAGATTAGGATGGATAAATGGATGGAATGGAAAGGATTGGGGTTTAAGGGGGTATTTATACTCCCTTAAGCCCATGGACCGAAGGCCCATATTTCCTTTTGGTCCCTATCTAATCCCATCTAATTATCCTACTAAGTCTTCATATTTTGCTATTATTATTATCGTTCCACTAACTCGTTTATTTCACCCGACAAAATAATATATTAAATATTACTTTAGAAATTTCGGGATGTTACATGGAAAAACTACATTAATGGACGTTTTAGCAGGAAGAAAAACCGGTGGTTATATTGATGGAGACATCAGAATATCAGGATTCCCGGAAAAACAAGAAACGCTTGCTAGAATTTCCGGATATTGTGAACAAACCGATATCCACTCTCCCACAATCACCGTTCATGAATCTTTAATCTACTCAGCTTTCCTTCGTCTCTCGATTGAAGTTAGCAAGGAAGACAAGATGGTAAATAGCATAGATGTTATTAATTAATTTAGTATAATATACTACTAATAATAATAATTCCCTTTATGATTACAGATATTTGTAAGTGAAGTGATGGAGCTTGTTGAACTAGACAATATCAAAGATGCAATAGTGGGACTTTCAGGAGTTAGCGGATTATCAACGGAACAACGAAAAAGGTTGACAATTGCGGTTGAGCTTGTTGCTAACCCTTCAATTATTTTTATGGATGAACCAACTTCCGGGCTTGATGCAAGAGCAGCGGCCATTGTTATGAGAGCTGTGAGAAACACTGTTGATACCGGAAGAACAGTTGTTTGCACCATTCATCAGCCTAGCATTGATATCTTTGAATCTTTTGATGAGTTGTTACTACTAAAAAGAGGAGGGCAAGTTATCTATTCAGGTCCTCTTGGAAAACATTCTCAACAAGTTATCGAGTACTTTGAGGTATGTATTGCGTGTTTTACCCCCATCGTATGAAGTAGGGCTGTCAATTCCTGACACAACCCAAAACGAAACCCGACACGAAAAATTACAGGTTTTGGGTCAGCTGACACGACCCGTTTTCTTAAACAGGTCAACCTGTCTAAAAGCATGTCAACCCGGACCTGACCCGTCTAAAAGCATGTCAACCCGGACCCGGCCCGTTAAAAAGTGGGTTGACCTGTTAACCCGTTTAAGAATTTTAGAGAATCTAATATTTTGATTTTAGAAATAAGAAGAATTAAATTTAAAGTTAAATACTTTGATTTATTATTTTTCATATGTCTATTAACTTTTAAAAGTTAAACTAATTACTTTTTAAAATATTTTTATCCACTATTCACTTCCAACATTTTAATCTTATTAGTCTCAACTGTCTATTCTCTTATTATTTCTATTCGTTTGTTCTTATCTTGATCTAAATATCTGAACCTATATTGTTTGTTAATCAGGAATGAGAGATAAATACACAAAAACAATTAGATATATCACAAGTTATTAGAATGTTTTTATGAATAAGAGAAATTGATTGTTTAGATTATTATTAAGCCATTAGGTATTACTCGTATTCGTAAATTAACGTAAAATGGGTTGACTAGAAACACGACCCGGACATGACACGAATTTAAATGGGTCGAGATGACACGACACGAATAAAAATATGGGTTGGGTTAGGGTTAAAAAATCTCAACATGCCAACCCAAAACCTATCAACCCGCCAACCCGACACGATTGACTCCCTAATATTAGTCTAACAAGATGTATTATCAGGCAGTTAATGGAGTTCCAAAGATTCCCGAGAAATACAATCCAGCAACATGGATGTTGGAAGTGACCTCTAGTGTTGCAGAGATGCGGTTAGGTATAGATTTTGCTGACCATTTCATTGCCTCATCTTTACACAAGTAAGTCCTTTGCATTATAAGGGTATGTTAAAAATAAATGTTATAACTTAATATAAGAGTGGTTATCATTTAAAATGAAAATCTTAGAAGGAACAAGGCTTTGGTGAAGGAGTTAAGCGTACCCGCTCCTGGCGCCGTTGATCTTCACTTTGAAACACAATATGCTCAATCTTCTTGGGGACAATTCAAGTCTTGTATATGGAAGATGTGGTGGAGTTACTGGAGAAATCCTGATTATAACCTTGTACGTTTCTGCTTCACGTTACTCTGTGCCCTCATGTTCGGGACTTTATTTTGGAAAATTGGCAACAAGAAGTAAGTATTAAAAATGTATGATTATTTATAAACACAGTTTCAAGATTCTTGATTTACATTTTCAGGTCCACTAGCACTGATTTGGGCATTGTGATTGGGGCCATGTACTCTTCAGTATTTTTTGTTGGTATTAATAACTCCCAGACAGTCCAGCCAGTTGTGGCAACGGAAAGAACGGTCTTCTATCGTGAACGAGCAGCAGGGATGTACTCTTCATTACCATATGCCATGGCACAGGTCTGTTTTAATTCCAAAACACCCATATATTTTTACAGCGGGAAAAGTTAACATACAAATTAAATCAACGTGCTAACTGTGAGAATCAAGTAGTATAATTATGTAATTATATCTACACTATAATTACACTATGTTGTATATATTACACTACTTGATTCTCACAGTTAGCACGTTAATTTAATTTGTATTTGATATAAACCCTATTTATAGTATATTCACAAATTCTAATGGAACTTATGAAATATGTTTTAGGTGTTTGTGGAGATACCATATGCATTACTTCAAACAATATATTACACTGGGATTGTATACTCCATGGTGTCATTTGAATGGGCAGTAGCTAAATTCTTTTGGTTTTTCTTCATCACCTTCTTTTCATTTCTCTACTTCACATACTATGGAATGATGACTGTTTCCATCTCACCAAATGAGCAAGTAGCAACTATATTCGCTGCCGGCTTTTACCTGCTTTGCAATACCTTCGCAGGGTTTTATATCCCACGTCCTGTAAATATTTCAACCTTAATTACTTATTCGTGTACAACTTTATTTTAATATATGTTATATCCCACTAATTATTTTTTTTTATTTGAAACTTTAGAAAATTCCCGGATGGTGGGTTTGGTACTACTGGATCTGTCCAGTTGCGTGGACAGTGTACGGGTGCATTGTCTCGCAATATCATGACGCAAATCACGAAATCGTGGTGCCTGGTATGACAACTAACCCAACCATGACAAGTTATATTAAGGACTACTATGGTTTTGAATTGGATTTCATTGGTCCTGTTGCGGCTGTTCTTGTTGGCTTTTGCGTGTTCTATGCTTTGCTTTACGCCACCTTCCTTAGGATTTTGAACTTTCAAACACAATAGAACGAAACATGCGGAGTATGTAATGTTTTATTCCTATAAATACTCACACATATTGTTAGATTAATCAATGTTTGTTCACATGTAAAATAAATGTGAAACGGGATGGTACAAGAGACTTGGCGTGTATTTATTAGTGCAATATTGAAACGGTCCCCTAAAGGACCAAAGTCTCTTTAGAATACTTGCAAATGATTGATCAATATTACTAATTACAAAACTATAGCATATCTACTGTTGTAGATATTTTGAGCAATTCATTCAAATCAGTATATATTCTACTGAAGTATCAAACTGAAATTCGGTTAACAAAAACTGCAGCCTTAATGAAAAAGAATGATCGTAATGGTAAAAAATAGTGTGGAGAAAATAGCATTAGTCTCCGATTAGACATCCTGATGGTTAAAATGTTGTGTCCTATAATCAAATGGTTGGGAATTCGAATCTTGTAGAGTGCATGTTGTTGTATATTTATCTTAGAATATCTAGGAATTGTTAATTAATGAAAAAACATTAAAGAGGTTAGTAACTTAGTTTTGGTCCGGTTGATTATAAATTCTGGTGGAATAATTGGAATCCCAGTTAAGCTAGAATTTTGGCGTGGAGAGTGGAGTTAGATAGAATGTCGGTTTTATCCACTTTGGTGAAACAGAATATCAAAGTTGGTTATGGGCATTGCCCCACGTGCGGGTTGTTAGAAGAAATGACTGAACACGTTTTCGTTTCGTGTGATTTAGCCCAATAGGTTTGGCAAGCCATCTCCATTTGGTGTAAGTCCATCGCTTGTTTGCTTTTAGCGTCCGAGAACTTCTTGATTTATATAAGTATATCAGATTCCCTAAAAGAAAAGCAGAGTTTTTTCATGCGGTTTGTCTCGTCATGCTTTGGTGCTTATGGAAGGTCCAGAAGGATATGTTGCACAATGGCTTTGGCAGTGAATGTGGGAAGCATGGTCGAGGACATAAAACCCCTTTGTTTTATTTGGGTTGAAAATAGGCCGGGCAGGTCTTCGGTATTGTGGGCGGATTAGAGGCGCTTTGTAGTGTAGCTTTTTTGGATTAATGTCCTGGTGTTTGATGTTTTGGGCTGGTTCTAGCAGCTTGCTAGGCAAGCAGCTTATACTTTGTATTGTTAGTTATTTTGATATAAATTGTTTTTCGTTGGCCGTTCAAAAAAAACATAGGCTAACATTTTTAGAATTAAAATCAACAAATTCTTAATTCTTGTTTTCGTCATACGTGTAATGAGAAAAAAAAAAATCACTTTTTCATTTACGTATCTGGTACTATGGTGTTTGCTATTCACATATGTTTTAATTAAATTTGAAAATTTTCATTTTCAAACAAACATACTATACTCAAACCACATGCCCATTTGTTCAATTAACTCATAAATTATTTATTATCCTCACCTTTATAAATTTTAAAATCACCACTTGCTTAACTTATAACAGAATGTAACCAATAAATCAAATTGGTTTTTAAAATACAATAAAACAAAATATACAACTCATACAAGTTACAATGAACTAAATTACTAAGATTCCATTGTCATTTTTGCTAGTTTTCTTTATCCTCAAGTCTCAATCGATAATTAAACTCGAACAAAATAAATAGTTATCGTTTATTAATAAAAAATTATCTCAAAAATGATTACAATTTTCTTGATAAATTCATAACTCGAATCATCTATATATGGTAACCAAACTTACTAGTCAAGCAAACCTATCTGATCACAAATCAAATAGTAACTAATATGAGATAAACCTACTTCTTTAATCTTAATCCTTATTAACTCATTGGTTGGACCTGTTTCATGAGCCAAACAACAATTAAGCCAGCATACTCATCTTCTTCAATTATTAGCATATATACCAAAATATAATCTAAATTGATGAGGTATTGTACCAAACTCGATCCCGTAGCTGAAACACTAGAAGAAGGGAACAAAAAACCCCTATAACAAAGATACAAGAAGGAACGTTAGGACGAAACTTCGACGAGATGGCAGGACGTGCATGCGCTCTACGCACGCATCCGTCAAGACACTCGCTTAGGGGACAGACAGTACAACAGAGTGGGGACCAGAGCAAATGGGCATCCACGATATCCATTATCTTTGCCATAACAAAAGTCGCCCAACCCGTCCTAGATCGCGTGGTCAAGCGACAATCCTTCGTCTATGGATGAGCTCAACTGTAAATAGGGCCTTCCATCCATGCAGTAAAGTACTCTCTCACACTCCTCCACGCCACACTCTTTGTGCTTTACACTCATGCACAGAGAGACCTTGATGAAGGCGATGAGAACTCTTTGCTAAGCCTAGAGCATCGTTCCCTTCTAACCCGTTTCCATAGCTTGTTTTCCTGTTCTAGCTTGTAGATAATCCGTCTTACACTCGTTGCTGGGCTCAAGGCTAAGGCGACTACCACCTATGGAAAGACTAGTTTAACCAAGTTAAACTCGTGTTTTTTCATATGCTTTATAACTTATTCCAATTAATTTACTAGTGTAGGAAACCGTACGCGCATAAAAATAAAACACTTTTAATAAAATGATTACAATACAAGGAATCAAACCTATCTAGGAAAGCAAGTAAATTACAATACGAATTACACCGGAAAAAATCAAAATTACAATACAATTGAAATAAAATAATGCAAGAAATTTGTAGAAGAAGAATGGTGTCCTAGTCTTTGTGGCCGAGGATCGTGTTTTACACGGGGCCCTTAAAACAAATTCCAGATCTCTCCCCGTTTTGTTTCCCAGGGTACAACGGCCTAAGCAATATGTACTGCCGGGGAGGGTTCTAGCACCCGAATAGTACCTTAAAGAAAATGATGAAGATGATCAAGAATGTTGGAATTTTTTAAGGAGAAAGTTGGAGAAAACATAAGAGAGAATGTGTTAATTTTGTGTTTTTTGTGTGTCTACAACCAAGGAGCTCCCTTGGTATTTATACTAGTAGAAAGTTGAAACCATTCAACCATCACTAACCAAAACTTTAATTTTTTGACCAAATTAAATGAACCATTAACCAATGGCTTTGACTAATTGACTAACAACATTAAATAAAATAATTCAAAGTTTAAGCATATATATTTTTTTTTCACAAAAATTTTCTAACAATCCCCCATATGTGAAAACAAAACTTATTCATTTCCATACATTTTCCAACATCCCCACATGTGAAAACAAAACTCATTCATTTTCACATTGAGATCAATCCATACATGCAAGTTTCTTAGATTCAATTCAACGGTTGAGCATTGTAGGATAGGTAGGTGTTACCCTTTGAACCTTCCTTTGTGAAGCATACTTAGTCTCCTAGCGGTGTGTAGACACGATGTCTTTGAACATACCCCCATTTATGTAGACGACAATACACTTCACACAACACTCTCCCTGGTCTGGCCAACCCCTCACTGTCGTGTCCTATTATGGTCCTAAAACACTAGCCTGGTTCTGCGAGAGCTCTAGGATTTTTGCCCCAAAATCCATTCGAACCGACCCTAGTTCTCTCTCACATATGTTATTCTCGCTCGAATCATTAAAAGCAATAGGTTTGTTGATTTCCACAAATCATTAACCTTTATTATGCTTATCCTTACAACATGTGTCACTGATTGGAATGGACTAGGATGCGCGCGCGCGCAACGCCCTTTAGTTTGGTTTGGGGTACTCCCCACAGTGACCACCCTTGGTTTCATGATTAAGTTGTCCTATGAACCTAGATCTTGGGATATCCAGTCAACTAGGTTAGGTTTCCCTCATGTCTCCTTTTCCCATGAGCTTTAGTCCCATTCCTTTTGACGACTTGTTAACTAACTCTTTGCTTAAGCCTTTTGTTAACAGGTTTGTAATGTTATCTTTTAACTTCACATAGTCAATCGTGATAACACCCGTTGTGACTAGTTGTCGTACCGTGTTATGTCTACGTCGAATATGCCTTGATTTGCCGTTGTACATCACGCTATGGGCTCTACCAATCGTTGATTGACTGTCACAATGTATGCAAATAGCCGACAAAGGCTTTGGCCATATTGGAATATCTTCCATAAATTGACGTAGCCATTCCGCCTCTTCACCACATTTATCCAATGCGATAAACTCCGATTCAATCGTGGATCTAGCTATAACCGTTTGCTTAGAAGACTTCCAAGCAATAGCTGCACCACCAAGTGTGAATACATATCCACTTGTTGATTTAGAATCTTTTATATTCGAAATCCAATTTGCATCATTGTATCTTTCGATCACAGCTGGATCTCGATTATAATGGAGTCCATAGTCTCTTGTGTATCTTAAGTACCTTAGAACCTGTGTTATACTTTTCCAATGTTCCACGCTTGGATTACTAGTATATCTACTTAGCCTACTCACGGCATAAGCTAGATCGGGTCGAGTACATGTCATAAGATACATTAGACTACCAATAATTCTTGAGTACTCTAACTGAGCAACACCCTCGCCTCTATTTTAGATAGATGGTGGGTCGTATCAATTGGAGTTGACGCGACACGCGTGTCATCCTTATTGAATTTCTCAAGAATTTTATCCACATAGTGAGATTGACTCAAGATAAGACCATTTTGGGTTCTAGTAATTTGAACCCCAAGAATCACGTCCGCGAGACCCAAGTCTTTCATGTCAAACCTCGCTTTCAACATATCTTTTGTAGATTTAATCATAGTATCATTACTCCCAATGATAAGCATATCATCTACATAAAGACATAAAATCACATAACCTCCTGGCGTGTCCTTCACATAGACACATTTGTCACACTCATTTATTTTGAAACCATTGTCAGCATGACATGATCAAACTTTAAGTGCCATTGTTTTGGAGCTTGCTTCAAACCATACAATGATTTGACTAGTTTACATACTTTGCTCTTTTTCCCTGGGGTGGAGAAACCCTCGGGTTGCTCCATGTAAATCTCTTCATCTAAATCGCCATTTAGAAATGCGGTTTTTACATCCATTTGGTGAATTCCAAATTTCTTAAGGCCGCGATTGCAAGAACCAACCTTATTGAGGTTATTCGCGTGACCGGCGAGTAAGTATCAAAATAGTCTAGACCTTCTTTTTGTCTATACCCTTTGATCACTAACCTTGCCTTGTATTTATCATTACTCCCATTGGCTTTCATCTTCCTTTTGAATATCCAACGATATACAAGAGGTTTACAACCCGGCGGAAGATCTACTAACTCCCAAGTATGGTTTTGCAATATAGAATCTATCTCGTTCTTAATTGCTTCTTTCCATTGAGGTGATTCCGCGGAGGTAACCGCCTTGCGGTAGGTATTGGGCTCACCCTCAACCATGTAGCTCACGAAATCAGGACCGAAGGATTTTTCAATCCTTGGTCTTTTGCTTCGTCTAAGCTCACCTTCCTCAATTTCGGGTCGTTCATGTCTCTCATCATGAACAGTATCATCAATCGCTCTTGATGTACTTGCTTCATCAACCGCTCTTGATGAACTCGCATGTGTTTTCCTTAAACAGGGCAACACATTTTTGAAAAAATCGTTGGTCCTCCACTCAACAATAGTGCCTTCATGTACATTGGGATTCTTGGACTCATGTACAAGAAACCTATGCACATTACTATGGTGTGCATATCCAATAAATATACAATCCACGGTTTTAGGTCCTATCATTAGTGCCTTTGGTGGCGGAACCGTCACCTTGGCAAGGCACCCCCACACTCGAATGTATTTGTATGAAGGTTTTTTACCCTTCCATAACTCATACGGAGTCATGTCCGTTTTCTTGCGGGGTATCTTATTCAAGATATAATTGGCTGAGAGAATAGCCTCCCCCCACAAGTCATAGCTCATGCCCAAGCTAATCAACATGGCATTCATCATCTCTTTCAATGTACGGTTCTTTCGTTCCGCAATGCCATTTGATTGTGGAGAATAAGGTGGGGTACACTCATGCATTATGCCACTTTTTGCGCATATTTCCGCAAATGGTGAAACATATTCACCACCCCTATCACTTCGCAAAGTTTTTCTTCTCCGGTTTTGTTGATTTTCAACCTCATCTTTATACAAGATAAACTTGTCTGTTGTTTCATCCTTACTTTTAAGTAAGTATACATAGCAATACCGAGTATTATCATCAATGAACATGATGAAATACTTATTTCCACCTCTTGTGGGAGTGGCTTTTAAATCGCACACATCGGTGTGGATTAAATCAAGGGGTTCGGTTATTCGTTGAACTGATTTGAAAGGCTTTCTCGTTAGTTTGGATTCAACACATGTTTCGCATTTATATTTTGAATCGATTTTAAAACATGGAATGCTATTTAATTTAATTAAACATCGAATTGAATTAAAATTTACATGTCCTAGTCTACCATGCCAAACACAAGAATTAGAATTTGATGACTAAATCATGTAAATAGAAGTTGCAATTATATTCATAGAATTTTTGACAAAAATTACATTCAATTTGAACATAGCATTGTCGGCATAACCCTTGCCGACAAACATTCCATTTTTCAATAAAATAAATTTATCTGATTCAATCATCAAGCGAAATCCGTGCTTGTTGAGCATCCATCCCGAGACAAGATTCTTGCGAATCTAGGGAACATAGAGAACTTTGGTCAACGTGAGCTCCTTGCCAGAAGTCCACTTCAAGACTACATCGCCTTCCCCCATGATGTCCGCAGTTGCTCTATTCCCCATGTAAAGCATCTGGCCACCCGCCGCCTTTTTGAAATTCTTAAAGAGTTGTTTATCGCCGCAAACATGGCGGGTTGCGCCAGTGTCAATGTACCACCCTTTGGGAGAGTCTCCCACAATGTTGACTTTCTCGATGAAATCCGCTTCCTCGGTAATCATCACCACGAGAGGAGTGCCATCCTCGTCCACCAAATGCGAACGCGCTCGCGCTTCGGATTCTTGCACTGGTTCGCCCGGTGCCCCATCTCGTTACAGTTGTAACATGGTCCTTGGAAAGGTGGAGGCTTCTTTTTCACAGCCCCTTTCTTCACACCAAGGTCCACTTTCGCTTTCCCTTTGTTACCTTTGCCTTTGCCCTTGTTGCCCCCTTTGGAGGATTGGCCGTACTCGACTAAGTTAGCCTTGGCGAAAACATCCACTAGGCTACCTTTTTGAGCTCTCTTATTGTCTTCTTCTATCTAAAGTTGAACAATAAAATCATCAATGGCCATCTCCTTTCGCTTGTGTTTAAGATAATTCTTAAACTCAACCCAACTAAGAGGCAATTTTTAAATCATCGCTGCCACTTGAAATGTCTCACTAAGTGTCGTTCCCTCAGCAAAGATGTCGTGAAGTATAACTTGCAACTCTTAGACTTGACTAATTACAGTCTTAGAGTCAACCATTTTATAGTCCAAGAAATGATTGATAACAAATTTCTTTGTTCCCGCATCCTTCGTTTTGTACTTTTTGTCTAAAGACTCCCATAATTCTTTGGCAGACTTTATTGAAGAGTACACGTTATACAACGCGTCAACTAAACCGTTTAACACATAGTTTCGACATAAGAATTCCGAATGCTTCCACGCATCTACCGCACTCAAAGTTTGAGGGTCGGTCTCCCCCTCCGCGTTAGTGGCTAGGGGAGTGGATTCTGTCAAGAACCTCGCAAGGTTCAAGGTGGTCAAATAGAAGAACATCTTCTGTTGCCACCGTTTAAATTGCAAACCCGAGAACTTCTCGGGTATTTCAGCGTGATTTGCCATGATAGTCGCTCCTACCATAACGGACAAAGGCGTACCGATAACCTTGCTCGATGACGGTGATGCCATTTTTCTGAAAAATAAACTATGCTAAGTTAGTTCGGAAATATTAATAGTGGTCGCTCCCACTAAATTAAAGTTACGCAAAACTTTTTAATCTGAACTCTCGAAATAACCCACCGAAGGTGTTCTAAGTCCAACTTTGAAGGGACCAAACAATGGGTTTTTCCAAGAGTTTAGTGTTAAAAAATCCGAATTGTAACCGGTTTCCGTTTCTACAAAGTCACTCCTTTGAATAGAAACGGAAAAAAATGTTTTTTAAAAACATAACCGCGTGAAACAAAACTAGTTTGAGTCACACGAGAATGTTTTGAATACACGAACGGTGATTTTTAAAAAATTTGTTTTAAGATTGTAGGAAACCGTTCACGTATAAAAATAAAACACTTTTAATAAAATGATTACAATACAAGGAATCAAACCTATCTAGGAAAGCAAGTAAATTACAATACGAATTACACCGGAAAAAAAATCAAAATTACAATACAATTGAAATAAAATAATGCAAGAAAGGTGTAGAACAAGAATGGTGTCGTAGTCTTTGTGGCCGAGGATCGTGTTTTACACGGGGTCCTTAAAACAAATTCCGGGTCTCTCCCCGTTTTGTTTCCCAGGGTACAACGGCCTAAGCAATATGTACTGCCGGGGAGGACTCTAGCACCCGAATAGTACCTTAAAGAAAATGATGAAGATGATCAAAAATGTTGGAATTTTTTAAGGAGAAAGTTGGAGAAAACACAAGAGAGAATGCGTTAATTTTGTGTTTTTTGTGTGTCTACAACCAAGGAGCTCCCTTGGTATTTATACTAGTAGAAAGTTGAAACCATTCAACCATCATTAATCAAAACTTTAATTTTTTGACCAAATTAAAGGAATCATTAACCAAAACTTTAATTTTTTTGACCAAATTAAAAGACAGTTTAATGGCTTTGACTAATTGACTAACAACCTTAAATAAAATAATTCAAAGTTTAAACATATATATTTTTTTTTGAAAATCCACTTATAGGTCATGAGAATCGTACAATAAGAATTGGATTTACGAGAACTCTAGAAAACCAACTAATATCATCACATGTTAACCACATCACATATGCTTGAATAATTTATATGTTAACGGATCAAATCACATGGGAATTAAAAATAATTTTAAAACTTTTAACTAAATATAAACATAATTTTAAATTTTTGTAGCTTCCCAATTAACCTTATTTTAACCTTCCCCTTTGGCTCTTTCTAAAATCCCATGTGAATGTGTTAACTGTAAAGGGCTGTCCTCAATATACAAATACAAACTACGATAAATTAATAGCTTATAATTCTCATTATCATTATTAAAACTCCAAATTATCCCGTTTATATGATATTAAATAATCCAAATTGCATGTTTAATTGGTAGTATGATTCACCATTATGTTACGTTTGAAATAGTTGCGGATCAAATAAATTTTTCTAGAAAATTCACTTTTTTTGATGCTATAGTTTCATATTGTCAGACATAAAATTTCGGGTTGATTAATGATTCAGGTCAGTTAAAATTCAGCACGTAATAAAATACGACATAATAGTAAAAAAGATAGTCATTAAAAAACACAAGTTTTAAATGCAATGATATATGCAAATAAAAAAATAAATAAATAAAAAACTACCAATAGTGGTTTAATTCTCTACAAATTTTTGACAATCGTACTAACAAAATCATTAGTTTTATAAAAAATTAAATTTAATGATCAGGAATTTGTCTCTGAATTAACTATTTAATGTGCTTGAACTTCTAATAAATTAACAAACTAACATGCAAACAAAGAATTAAAAAAAATAACAAATCATCATGTAAACAAACTAACAAATTAACAATTTAAATCAAAGAATTAAAGAATTTAAAGTAACACTAAACAAAGAAACTTAAATGGTGGGTCGATGTGTGGCACTGTGATGGCTGGAGCGAAGGCAGGCTGCCTAGTCTGGTTCTGCAAGAGGTGCAGGGGTGGACTACTGGAGTAGCGGTTGGGGTTAGTGGCGGGTGTTTCAAAGTTTTATAAACATAAAACAAACCCTTATAATATCCCATTTAAACATGTAAAAAAAGGGTTAAAACGAACCCTAATAATACTCTAAACGAAAAAAAAATGGAAACCACGAGCAAAAGAAACTCACTTGTTTAGCTTTGTTGAGGTTCACCTCATATTTTGTAAGAAGGTTCACTCCAGTTTATTCATATAACATTCTACTATAGTTTCAAAACTCAGGGGGTTCTTGTAAACCCCCTTCGAACTATGTAGGTCCGCCATGGGAACAATTATGTTTGCTATTTCTAACTCTATAAGTATTTACTAATATAACCATGATAGTTGACATTGAATTGAACAATCAAAACAAGGTAACATCGATAAAGACCTTCAAGATTTCTTTTAACAAAACTTACGTTTGATGTGTTTTTTTCACATTTGTTGTTGACATGTCACGTGACTAATGACTCGGGTATGATCAAACTCGTATATAAAGATTTCATGGCTATAGATTTGATTTGATAGATAATTTCGATAACACACACGATTAAAGGAATTGATAATAAATTAGAGTGCGAAACTTAGGTTCAAACTTTTTTCATTTTAGAACAAATATTTGTCAACATCATATATTATGTCATATTTAAACAATTTTAAAATGTTGTGTACAGTAAAGGAATAAAGTTTAGATGGCTTAAGCTACTTACAAACTTAACATGCATATTTACAAATTAAGATTTGTTAGGGTATTTTTGTTCATGAGTGTAGGGGTATGGTACTAAAACCCGGTTCTACGACCCTAAATCTGTTATGTTTGGCTTATTTCATTACATAGACTAATACAATGTTATTGGGCTGAGGGGGTTTTGTGGAGGTAACCCTAACTGGGCTAGGCCCATTAGGGTACCATGATGGTGGCCATGAGACTCTATATAAGGAGGTCTCCACCTCTTTATCAGGGGTCATGCTCAATAAGAGCCACCACCACTTTTTGTGTCTGTGAACAAGAAATCCTCAGTTTATCTTAGCAGTCACCTCCACACCCCCGAAACCATTGCAGGTCTCGACATTGCAGGTCACAGGCGCAGCCGAAGAAGAAGAAGATCAAGACGTGGTTCGTTCATCTCGAAAATCCGTGGAAACATCGTCATGGATCAGGTAAGATTCATTTCGTGCTTCGACATTGGCGCCATCCGTGGGACGGCAACGAACTGCCCTTCGATCTTCATCTCGGCTGTCAGATCTCTCCCAAGAAAAACACAGATCTGGAAGTTTACAGAAAAAGGCTTCAAAGCTTGTTCTATTAAAGCTCAAAAAGATCCATAGATCTAAAAAGAGGCTTCCAGATCTGGGCAAGAAGGAAAATCCGTGATTCGAATGATCAGATCTCCGAATCTGTGATGGTTTTAAATCTGCTCCGGGCTTCAGATCTGTCCAGATCTGATTTACAGATCTAGGACTAGATTACAGACCTGGATTTTAGGTCTAAAGTTGCAGATCTGACTCTTAAATTGCAGATCCAGAAATTACCAGACTTCCGCCGCCATGTACGCACGCCCGTGGGTTCTCACTCCGCAGCCGTGCATGTGCCGCCGCAGAAACCACCATCTGGGTTTTGCGCAAGAGACCTCCGCCATGCACGCGCACTCGCGAGTCACCACTCTATCGCCGTGCATGCGCGCATCAGGCTACGCGCCAAACTTCAAGGTTGTGAATCCTCCTAATATCCCATATGGCTACGCGCCAAGGTTGGGAATCCTCCTAATATCCCATATGGCTACGCGCCAAACTTCAAGGTTGGGAATCCTCCTAATATCCCATATGGCTACGCGCCAAACTGCAAGGTTGGGAATCCTCCTAATATCCCATATGGCTACGCGCCAAGGTTGGGAATCCTCCTAATATCCCATATGGCTACGCGCCAAACTTCAAGGTTGGGAATCCTCATAATATCCCATATGGCTACGCGCCAAGGTTGGGAATCCTCATAATATCCCATATGGCTACGCGCCAAGGATGGGAATCCTCATAATATCCCATATGGCTACGCGCCAAACTTCAAGGTTGGGAATCCTCATAATATCCCATATGGCTACGCGCCAAACTTAGGGGTTGGGAATCCTCATACCATATGCTCACGCATCACATATGCTCACGCATATTACACATGCTTACGCATCACATGCTTACGCATCACATGCTCACACATGTCACAGTCTACACGCACGCGCACGCAACATCTGCGCGTGGCGCATAACACAAAACCAAAGTCTACGCGCACGCGCATGCAACATCTGCACGTGGCGCGTGACATAAAATAGCTCGTAAGCCGCCTCACGCGCAAGCTCCACTATTATTACAGCTCATAAGACGCCTCGTGCGCAAGCTGTTATTATTCTTACAGCCCGTAAGTCGCCTCACGCGCAGGCTTTATTATTCACAGCTCATAAGACGCCTCGCGCGCAAGCTGTTATTATTCTTACAGCCCGTAAGTCGCCTCACGCGCATGCTTTATTATTCACAGCTCATAAGACGCCTCGCGCGCAAGCTGTTATTATTCTTACAGCCCGTAAGTCGCCTCACGCGCAGGCTTTATTATTCACACAGCTCATAAGACGCCTCGCGCGCAAGCTGTTATTATTCTTACAGCACGTAAGTCGCCTCACGCGCATGCTTTATTATTCACAGCTCATAAGACGCCTCGCGCGCAAGCTGTTATTATTCTTACAGCCCGTAAGTCGCCTCACGCGCAGGCTTTATTATTCACAGCTCATAAGACGCCTCGCGCGCAAGCTGTTATTATTCTTACAGCCCGTAAGTCGCCTCACGCGCAGGCTTTATTATTCACAGCTCATAAGACGCCTCGCGCGCAAGCTGTTATTATTCTTACAGCCCGTAAGTCGCCTCACGCGCAGGCTTTATTATTCACAGCTCATAAGACGCCTCGCGCGCAAGCTGTTATTATTCTTACAGCCCGTAAGTCGCCTCACGCGCAGGCTTTATTATTCACATAGCTCATAAGACGCCTCGCGCGCAAGCTGTTATTATTCTTACAGCCCGTAAGTCGCCTCACGCTCAGGCATTATTATTCTCAAAGCTCATAAGACGCCTCTCGCGCGCAAGCTTTATTACTTTCACAGCTCGTAAGTCGCCTCACGCGCCAGCTCAATTATTATTCTCAAAGCTCATAAGACGCCTCTCGCGCGCAAGCTTTATTACTTTCACAGCTCGTAAGTCGCCTCACGCGCCAGCTCAATTATTATTCTCAAAGCTCATAAGACGCCTCTCGCGCGCAAGCTTTATTACTTTCACAGCTCGTAAGTCGCCTCACGCGCCAGCTCAATTATTATTCTCAAAGCTCATAAGACGCCTCTCGCGCGCAAGCTTTATTACTTTCACAGCTCGTAAGTCGCCTCACGCGCCAGCTCAATTATTATTCTCAAAGCTCATAAGACGCCTCTCGCGCGCAAGCTTTATTACTTTCACAGCTCGTAAGTCGCCTCACGCGCCAGCTCAATTATTATTCTTAGCTCGTAAGACGCCTCATGCGCAGGCTTTACTATTCTCATAGCTCGTAAGGCGCCTCACGCGCAGGCTATATCATTTTCAGCTCGTAAGACGCCTCTCGCGCGCAGGCTAAGTCGCCACTCGCGCAGGCTCTATTATTATAGCTTGTAAGCCGCCTCACGTGCAGGCTTCATTATTTTTACAGCTTGTCACCATCATGGGGAAAACCTCCCAAAACTCAGACAATAAAGACAAGGCCAAAGAAAAGGGAAAAAAAAACCGCCTCACACCTTATAAAGTCCAGCGCTCCACCTAGACGCTTGCGCGCCCAGGAGCAACACTGGACTTGGGGGGGCTTGTAGGGGTATGGTACTAAAACCCGGTTCTACGACCCTAAATCTATTATGTTTGGCTTATTTCATTACATGGACTAATACAATGTTATTGGGCTGAGGGGGTTTTGTGGAGGTAACCCTAACTGGGCTAGGCCCATTAGGGTACCATGATGGTGGCCATGAGACTCTATATAAGGAGGTCTCCACCTCTTTATCAGGGGTCATGCTCAATAAGAGCCACCACAACTTTTTGTGTCTGTGAACAAGAAATCCTCAGGATATCTTAACAGTCACCTCCACACCCCCGAAACCATTGCAGGTCTCGACATTGCAGGTCACAGGCGCAGCCGAAGAAGAAGAAGATCAAGACGTGGTTCGTTCATCTCGAAAATCCGTGGAAACATCGTCATGGATCAGGTAAGATTCATTTCGTGCTTCGACAATGAGAAACCTAACAAATTTTAATATTTATGGGCTATTATTATTAATTATTATTATTATTATTGTAAGAAGAAAAGAAAGAACGTAATTTTTCTTTGTGCTTGGGTGTGACGTCACTAGCTGCCAACAACAACAATAAAATTACATGTTTTGATCTTGGGCCATGTGATTTTTTTTGTTTTTTGAAGTCGGTGGGCTTTTTTGAGTGGTCAACAAGAAATAGAAAGTATTTAAAGAGTTTTCCTCTTAGGGTTTTCTGTATGTTCTGTCGTAAGAGATTACGAAGAAGAGAAAGAAAAGTTTGTGCTTCATTCTTTTTTGGTGTTTGTGAAGATAAGAGACATTGCAGTGATTGATTCATTCTTTTGTTGGTGATTTCTCTTACTCATTTATTCTTTTGTATTTTGTTCCATATACTTGATGTTAGTTTGTACCAAGTATATGATGATTTCTGTATGCCTCTATGTGACATTCGTGAGAAAGAAAAATTTTCATAATTCAATGATTAATGGTTAATTAATTATGCTAATTTGAAGATTAAACAAATTCAATTTTCATAAAAACCGGCAAGTTCGCGAGTAACGAACCTACGGGAATATCAAAACACCAAGAGTGATCAAAAATCATATTTTGGATTAATTAAGTAAAAACGAACCTTTTTATGAGAAACCTAGACAATCTGGATAGATTATGCGCATTTCTTCTCAAATCAAACTGAATAAACGAAAACGGGCCCCGTAGCTAATCCGGGACCCCAATATGTGATCTTTCTTTATAACTTAATCATTTTATTAACCAACACATTTACCCAAGCTTATTTCCCCATAACTGTTTTCTGAACGCATAAACGAACAACTTGGCCCAGCTGAAAAATCGTGAAACTAAGCCAAGTTCGGTTTTAAGTATTAGACATTGAACAACATCACAACTAAACCTATTGACACTTTCTGGGCGTTCCAGCTATACCCAGATTAGTTATACAGCCCAGTTTAGTATTGAGATTATAATAATATTAAAATATTAATATTATAATAATATTAAAATATTAATATTATTATAATATTGATTATAGGGACCAGTAATTACGAGGCGAGCAAACCCTGAACTGTTACACTATTGATTACTGATTAAACGGTGAGTTTCATGACCCCGCTTTTAAATTGCTTTTACGAACTTTTGGGGTGAAAACATGTTGATACATTTATATACTCTGAATTGTTTGATGATGGGAATTATCTAAGTGCTAACACATGAAAGTCCCCACGAACATAATGATTAACTTCGAGCCGGTGGCTTGTGAATAGTACTATTGGTTTGACAAACCCAAACGGAATCGGCCTGGTTGCCGTGTCACATAGCGCCATTTGCACATGACCATACTTATACAAACAGGCTATGTAGTGTTAGACATAGCTACCGGGGCATGTTGTGGGCAGAAGGGGAGCCACAGTGGTTGATTGAGCGTGGGAAATGGATGCACGCAGCACAGACAATCATGACTTCACTGTAGCTTAGCATAATTACATCATAAACATACAAACAAATGTACTTGTGAACGTACATATATACATACTTGCGTACTTACAACTGTGATTGTTGTACGCACAACTGATTTTTGAAACTCGTGAACTTCACCAACTATTTGTAGTTGACCCGTTTTAACATGTTTTTCAGGTACTGGATTGGATTAGAAAGTCAATGTGCTACGTTTTTGACTTGCGATCAATGCTGGGTGAATTGATGCAAGTGTGCTGGTAAGAAGTAAAGTCGCTTAATGAGCTGGATTTAGTTTGTATCACCTAGTTGTAAACAAAGTTAGATCGATGTAAAATATTGTAAACTAGTTTGTATTATTCTTTATAAACAATGTGGTTGATACTAGAGGTGTCTGTTACATTTCCGTTTTACGCTTCCGCAAATCGCTCAACGGGGTGTGACACTCTAGTTTTACCTAGAGAAGACTTTGTATTGCTATTATTGGTGATGGTGGATTTGAAGCGGCTCTAGTAGTCCCGTGGTTTTTACTCTCGCATTGAGAGGTTTTCCACGCTAAAATTTTATGTCTCTTATTTACTTTTAGTTTATACCCTATTTGTTTTGCATCCTCATTGGTTCATTCGGGTCGGAAAAAAGTTTGTCCAAACGAAGATTAATTTCGCATTTTTGTTTACCGTTCGTGGCTAAGTGGTCGTTTTTCCCAACAGAGTGGTTCAGAGCTTCAGCTCTTGTTCTAGGGTTAATACTTGTTTGAACGATGGAAGCTAATACAAGTAAGATAGTGAATTTGAATGGTTCTAATTATCATGTTTGGAAAGGCAAGATAGAAGACCTTCTTTATGTGAAGGATTATTATTTGTCTTTGTTCACTAGCGATAAACCTGAAGATAAAACTGATGAAGAGTGGAATATTTTGTATAGAGAGGTTTGTGGGTATATTCGGAGTGGGTTGATGATAATGTTTTGAACCATATTAGCGGGGAGACTCATGCTCGTACTCTTTGGACCAAGTTTGAAGAGTTGTATGCTCTGAAGACCGGGAACAATAAGCTGTTCTTGATTAAACAGTTGATAAACTTGAAATACTGTGATGGTGCGCCTGATACTGATCATTTGAATGCTTTTCAGGGTGTTATTAATCAGCTTGCAGATATGGATATTAAGTTTGAAGA
Organism: Bidens hawaiensis; assembly: GCF_021521415.1. Classification (NCBI taxonomy): domain Eukaryota; kingdom Viridiplantae; phylum Streptophyta; class Magnoliopsida; order Asterales; family Asteraceae; genus Bidens; species Bidens hawaiensis. The sequence goes on from NW_027491249.1 coordinate 1,967,345, forward strand.
CAAGATACAAGGTTTATAGCTTCTTGGTACGTTACTGGATTCTTGGGTGACTTTTAGGACATCGTTGTCCAAATCCGCAACAAACGGTATTATTACTATGGAATTGGCTAGATGTAGTATTGTAAATGAAGAGATGAGAAGAAAGTCACAAGATTCCTCTTCACATTCAGATGCCTTAGTTACCGAAAGTATGGGGAAAAGCCATAGTAGAGGTTCGAGTAATAGAGCAAAGAACCGCAGTAAGTCCAAAGGGAAGTTTGAAGAAATTGAGTGCTATCATTGTGGTATAAAAGGGCACACAGTAAAATTGTGTAGACAATTGAAAAAGGAGAACAAGAAGCCTAATTAAAACAATAAAAAGAACAACCACAAGAAAGATGACGGTGATGAAGGTACTTCTGAAACTAACACCACCACCGAAGAATTTCATATTTGTTGTGATTATGATAGGGTGAATGTTGCACGTGATGATTCGAGTTGGGTTGTTGACAGTGGTGCTACTTGTCATGTGACATCACAAAGGGATTTTATTCATCTTATACTTCTGGTGATTTTGGGAATGTCAAGATGGGTAATAATGGGCTATCAAAGATCGTTGGTGTTGGGGATGTTTGCTTGAAGTTTGATGATGGGATGGAGTTGGTTTTACATAATGTAAAACATGTTCCAGATGTTAGACTTAATTTGATCTCCACATGCACATTAGATGATGTTGGTTTCCACAGTGCTTTTGGTGGTGGAATTTGGAACTAACTTGTGGTTCGTTGATCATGGCAAGAGGTGAAAGAACTTCAAAGTTATACATGGCACATCCAAAGATTTTCAGGGACTCGGTTCATTCGTTGACGAGTTCTGATGTAACCAATATGTGGCACAAGAGACTTGCTGTCACACCCCGACTAGGACAATGCGGAAGCGTAAAACGGAAATGTAACAGACACCTCTGGTATCAACACATTGTTTATAAAGAAACATCACAAACTAATTTACAATATATTACAATTCATTGTTCTATCATTGTTTTACAGAATAGGCGATACAAACAAAACTAGTTCGTTAACTATACGGTCTTACTACTAACGCCCTTGCTTCTATTCACATAGCATCAACCACAGATCTTGGGCAAGTAACAGATCACCAAATCATTCCGATTTAGGTACACCTGAAAAGCAGTTTAAAATGGGTCAACTACTAGAGTTGGTGAGTTTCACGAGTTTCAAGAAAACAATAATGAGTATTCACAAGTTAACACTTGTAATCATGAAATAAGTATGTATGTATGTAAATGATGTAATTATGCTAAGCTACAGTGAAGCCTTGACTGTATGTGCTGCGTGCATCCATTTCCCACGCTCAATCAACCACTATGGCCCCTTTCCGCCCACAACATGCCCCAAGTAGCTATGTCTAACACTACATAGCGTGTTGTATAATTATGGTCATGTGCAAACGGGGTAAAGTCTCAGCAATACATGCCGGCTCCGTTTGGGTTAGTCAAACCAATAGTACTATTCACAAGCCACCGGCTCGAAGTTAATCACTGTGTTAGTGGGAACTTTCGTGTGTTAGCACTTAGATAATTCACATCAATACATGTTTCAGGTATGTATATGTAATCAAATATGCTTTTCACCTCAAAAGTTCGTAAAACTGTTTAAAGAGTGGGGTCATGAAACTCACGGTTTAGTAGATATTCAGTACTGTATTAGCTCGTGGTTTGTTCGGTCCACTATCAGTAGTTCCTATAATCAATATTATAATAATATTAATATTTTAATATTATTATAATCTCAATACTAATCTGGGCTGTATAACTAATCTGGGTAAAGTTGGAACGCCCAGAAAGTGGCAATAGGCTTAGGTTGTGATGTTGTTCAATGTCTAATACTTAAAACCGAACTTGGCTCAGATTCCCGTTTTCTCAGCTGGGCCAAGTTGTTCGTTTACGCGTTCAAAAAACAGTTATGGGAAAATAAGCTTGGGTAAATGTATTGGTTAATAAAATGATTAAGTTATAAAGAAGGATCAAATACTAGGGTCCCGGATTAGCCACCGGGGCCCGTTTCCGTTTATTCAGTTTGATTTAAGAAGAAGCGCGCACAATCCATCCGGATTGTCCAGGTTTCTCATAGAAAAGTTCGTTTTTACTTAATTAGTCCAAAAATATGATTTTTGATTACTCTTGGTGTTTTGATATTCCCACAAGTTCGTTAATCGCAACTTGCCGGTTTTTATAAAAACTAAATTTGTTTAATCTTTAAATTAGCATAACTAATTAACCGTTAATCATTAAATTATGAAAATTTAGCCACTTATCAATTAAAATATGCACATTTTTATAAAATATTTCTGGAATTATTTACTGATTTATTAATTTATAAAAATTCATTTTATCACCTATATTTCGCCTGAAAATCGTCCGTTTACCCCAAACAATTTCCAAAAATTCCACAAAAATTCATGAATGCTCAAATCATGTCCCAAATCAACCCATATCAATTCCAGAATGTAAAAAGCTCGTGCAATATTCTTTTCGGCCCAAATTCGGCTATAAAAATTCATACGAATGCATATAAGCAAAACACCTTTAAACTTTTCCAAATGATCCCAAAATTCATATGTGATCAAAATACATCAAATATGAGTTCCCTGAAAAATTTCATAATTTTTGAAGTATTTTAGCTATTTTTCCCAAATAAACGTCCCAATTCGGTAATAAATTCGCCAAATATTCTCGGATGGTCGAAAAATTACCAAATTTGAACAGGGACTCATTGACATGGTCCCTGATGTCCCTGAAAAATTTCAAGGCCTAATAATATGCACATCACAACCTTAACTTAAATAGCTCGTAAGCGAGTGTTTCGGCATTACCTTAGCGGGTTTGGCTCGTTTCCGACTTCCTAATCAAGTTTTCAGGTTCTTGTGCTTCTATGAAAGCTAGATACAAGTCCTATATCACAAACCAATCAGGTTTTATCAATAGAACAGCCCTTTAACTTAGGGTTTCGGCTAGTGCACCAAAACGAACTTTTGAACCGTAAAAACGCCGTTTCAACCCTTTAATCCGTGTTTATGGCAAAAAAAAAAACTATCAAAACAGGTTCCTCACCATGTGTATGATCAAAACATGTTTATGAACCATTTTTAGGATTTTTACATGGTTAGGAATGGTTTTTAGCAATTAAGACATGTTTTTATGGTATTAATCAAGGTTAAAAAAGTACAAAAGTTACTTATTTAAGCTCCTTACCTTAGGGTTTGAAGGTTTCTGGAAAAATCAGGTTGCAGCTGCTTGGACCTCAACTTTTATAAATTAGAATGAATAAACAAGCTTGTAAAACAAGTTTTAGAAAAAAAGGGGGGTGGGGTGTGTGGTCCGATCGGAAGCTTCATGGGCCCATTTTGGGCCCATTTTGGCCCAATTTTCTGATTTCTCAAGCCCAAATTTAGTTCGGGTTTGGTTTTTGGCGCGAAAAACTTATCGGGTGCGTTAAACAGCGGGAAAACGAGTGTTTTTCTGCTAGTTTTGTGTAAATTCATAAAAACATACTATATATTTGTAAAAATCAAAAATATTTTCACGGATCGCTTAAAACATTTCAAATAAGTGTTTGGTAAGTCTTTTTCGGCTTATCGGATGATACAATACTTGGTTTGTAACTATCTTTCGCGTTTAAATCTATAGCGGGTAGTTAAACGAGCATGTTTTCGTTTAACTTGTTTGCTATCAAACTAAGGCCATATTTCTAATATTTTAGCTTGTATAGATCATATATCACTTATAGATGGCCCCCAGAGATTTCTGGGTCATAACCCGACCCGTTCGGTTAATCGTTCGTTTGTTACCCAAAAGGCGTTTATTTGCTTAATCGGTAAATACGTACTGAGGTGTACCTTGTTTTGGCTCAAATGTCACACTTGCTCATATGAGTGAAAAAGGGATGTCTACTTTATTGAAGAAAGATGCCTTCTCTGGTGTGAAAGATGTTCATTTAAAGAAGTGTTCTCATTATATGAATGGTAAGCAAAAGAGAGTTTCTTTTCATATCCGCCTCACAGAAAAGAAAGTATACTTAACTTGGTGCATGCAGACGTATGTGGCCCTATGAAGACTAGAACACTTGGGGGATGCTTATATTTTTCACATTTATTGATGATCATTCAAGGAAGGTATGGGTTTAGTCTAAATATCAGGTGTTTGATGTGTTTAATCAGTTTCATGCCTTAGTTGAAAAACAAACTGGGAAGAAGCTCAAGTGTATTCGAACAGACAATGGAGGTGAGTACATTGGTCCTTTTAATGCTTATTGTAGAGAGAAAGGTATTCGACACCAAAGGCCACCTCCAAAGACACCATAGTTGAATGGTTCAGCAGAATGGATGAACAGAACGTTGGTTGAAAGGTTTAAGTGTTTGCTCTCACATGCAGGGTTGCCAAATTCTTGTTGGGTGAAAGAGCTTGGGAATGGATCTAGATCTTGATAACAACGATGCACATGTTGATTCTTATGCGATTAGGCTTTAAATACATTATGCATGTGTAGTGTGTGAATTGAGAGAACAATCGGACAGAGTAACGAGAGAGAATTGATTACTGAACTGAAAAACTTGAAAAACTTACATTAATGAATAAATTACAGAATATATATATAGGGGATGACCACATTCGTTAACTTAACAGTTAACGAATGTGTCATTCGCTACATTAAACCATACGAATGAACTACTCATTCGTTAATACTTTAACCTATAACGAATAGCCCTCATTCGTTATCTCATTCGTTAAACAGGGTTAACGAATGAGCTTACAATTAGACGAATGTGTTACATTCGTTACAGGGTAACGAATGTAACATTACATTAGAGCGAATGGCTCATTTAGCCATATTTACATTAAGACCCCTATACTTTAAACTAATTACATTAATGTCCTGATAAAGACTGAGACGTACAAAACGTGTATCAACAAACTCCCCCTCGTCTCTAGCTCTTTATCATACTTTTAGCGTTGAAATATCTTTGTCTTCCAATCAATGCAGATATGAATCTTGTATGCGTAGCAGACACGAACAACCCTTTGAAACTGCATTGCAAGATCATAATCCTTTACATTAGCGAATCTGATCTGACTTGTGAATAACGCGTCCACTTCTTCAAAATCAGGTACATTCCCATGAGGAATACCTGTATCAGTACGATCTTCCATCTCCACATCCATATTTTTACCCAATTCCTTAATCTCATCATCATTTAGATCCAGAAGTAAGGCAATTTGTTCTTTTGTTAACGAATGATCAACAAATTCACCTTCTTCGATCTCATCAGCATTCACCATACTGTAAACAATCCCATCCAATCCTACAAACAGAAACATATTAGCCGGAATAACATCTATTGGCTTGGCTCTCGTGTAATCTTTATATGGAACAATCTGTAGATTACTCGCTTCTGATCCACCACCAACACCAGCATTAGTCTTATTACCCGCCGACCGCTTCTTCAATTCATCTTCTTTGCATGTCAGTTGAAGAATAATCTCCTCTTGTTTGTCTAACCTCTCCCCCTGAGCAGTAACAAGGGCTCGAAGTTCTTTATTATCATGCTGAGCTGTAAGAAGATGTCTCAGCAAGTTTCGTTGCACTAGCTCATGTGCAGCTCGATCTGCTTGCATTTGTGTGTGTTGTAAATGCAACAGATTCATCATATGAAACCATTGTGCGTGAGGAGCCATAAGATAAAAATTAGGATGTATTGGTTGCATAGGACCCTGAGGACGACTGAATGTCATAAAGGAATGCTCAGGCCTCGGCAACGGTATAGGTGTAACAGGAGTAACAGGTGTAGTTGGCTGCGGTGTAGGCATCTGTGTCAATACATTATGTAATATATCTCCAAACTGAATATCAGGCCTCATAGCAGTAAGTGTTGGAGGCATTGGAGACGTAGGCATTTGCACAGGTGTAGGAGAACGAGGAAAATCTGATATAATATTAGGAGTAGGTGGAAACTGTGCACCTGGAACTGGAGAAGCAGTAGAAGAAATAATAGGAGTAGAAAAAGCAGTAGAAGGTACAAAAGGCTGGCTTGATATCTCAATTCCCGAACCCCTTCTAACTCTTTGTTTCTTGACTTTCTCCCCTTCTTTTGTCATCGGTTCTTTACCTTTTACGCTTACGCTTCTGTTCATAACTTAACTCAGCTTGTGGTCCTGGACCACCATCCTCGCCATCATCATCACCACCATCATTACCATCACCATATTCACGTTCCGAATCAGAATCGTCATGAATCCAACGATCATTAGATGGCGCGACATAATCAACATCTGCTAAATGACCAATCAAACGTTTATACCTTGGTCGATCTTCCAAACTCTGACCTCTATAAGATCTCAACCGTCTCATAGTTTCTTCGTTCATATGTTCTAGCTTTATAACATCAGCTTGATCTTTCTCCAAGTCTGGCACCAAGTCGTTGATCATCATTTGCAGAAAACGAGGATACATTAAGAATTTGTGTCTGCTGGTGATATTCTCCTTCAGATGATAGTAAACCAATTCAGATAAATTGAAAGGTTTATTCAACACTAGGGCTACGAAAACAGATTGTAACATCACCCTACACTCGTCGAAACCTCCTTTCCGACCACCCAGGCAATGTATAAGAACATGAAGCAGATACTTGTATTGTTCACACAAGTTCGCTTTGTTATACATTGATTTACCTAAATCTCCATTATACTTTACTCGGTCGAATAATCCTCTTATCAATACTTGATCGAACTCACACCTATCATCAATAGTATCATGAAAACCCAGTGAGTCTCGAATAACTCCAACATCTATCACAACCCGCTTATTCTGAACAACTGCTTCAATCTGATTTTCTGCTTCATTAAAGCTGGCAGTATTCCAGAATTCCCTAATAATCTTCTGATATACAACTGTTCGGGTAGAGATGGACTTGTAGATTCTCGAGCGGATGAGAAAACGAATCATACCCCCAAAGATAGGAGTATCTTCAAAATTCGGCTCTACAAATGCACATATGTTGTGACTCTTATTCCAAGACAGTGCCATATCTGTTGAAGAACAAACATACATTATTAAAATTTTCCAAAATAATCAACATATTAACGAATGACTATCACATTCGCTAAAAACTTTAAACGAATGTGACATTCGTTATACATTTAAAAGAGACATTTGTTAATCATTAAACTATTCGTTACAAGTAACGAATCAAGTTTAATGAATAACTCAGATTCATTAGAATCATTTAACGAATAAAATCTGATTCGTTATGAAATTTACCTATCCATTCGTTATTTTAACGAATCAAATAGTTATTCGTTAACCCATTAACGAATCAGACTATCATTCGTTACATCAATAACGAATCATGTGACATTCGGTATAAAGATAACTAATCAGACTCAATTATCAATTTGACTAACCCAAGAGTCAAATTATAATCAATTTTGACTAATAAAAGTCAAAACCGACGATATGCGTCGATTAAACTTCTGATATTCCAAACATTTTAACAAATAATCAGACTAAACATGTTCAGAAATCAGATGTAAGTATGTAAACCAATGATTTTTGGTCTAATGTTGATTTAATTAAGAATTTCAGTCACAGTTAATTCATCGTTGAATATTCATAGCTTGATTAAGGCAATTAACACTCAAACACAATGAAATTCCATGAGAATGGTATAGTTATGATCGCCATTACCTGTTGAAGACAAATAGATCAATCAATGAATCTAATATGCAAGCAATGGATTCTGATAAAATTTTGGCAATCAATGAATCTAATATGCAAGCAATGGATTCTGATAAAATTTTGGCAGAGTTTCGTTAGAGAAGACAATGTAATAGGAATTAGGCGAATGAACCGTCATTCGTCTAACCTAGGGATTATATCCAATAATTTCACACGAATCGAGGTCATTCGTTCAAAATTTGAACAAACGAATGGCCTCATTCGTTAACTTTTGAATCTCATTCGTTAAAAATTTTAACGAATCTTCTCTCATTCGTTAAATTTTTAACGAATAACTAAGTCATTCGTTAATCTTTAACGAATAATACATTAACCATTCTTATTCGTTAAGTGTTTAAACTAATGTCTTTCATTCGTTAAGTACAACGGAAGCGAATGTCTTTATAACGAATGAGAAACTTATTCGTTATGTTTAAATAATGAATGGCTTTACATTTGTTAAACATGTTAACGAATCACCAAGTTCCTTAGCGAATGAGACAAGATTCTCATTTTAAGGAATTAAATAATCAATTAAATCCGAGTTAGGTTTTAATTGCATACATTAAAATGCCTGATCACTGTGGATCGGCAATACTTAACTTAAACGAATTTTTACATTAAAAACATCAATTGTTACCAATTGAAAATACGTTAAGCACGATTTAACTTAAACCTTTTTTTTTCGGGGTTTAACTCTTTTTCCTTTTCTCAATGATTAATTCACTAGCTTGGCAAATCGAAACTAAAGCAGAAGAATATAAACTCTTTTTGTATATTTTGAAAATTTTCAAGTAGCAAAGAACTAAATACAGAAAATGAAAAGCAATACGTATTTTTATGAGTTGAGCAGGGAATCATATTGACTAATAACGTCCTAGACCACACTTCAATTTTGACATTATTATGCACGTAACCCAAAGATGATTGCAGATATAATTGTCCACGTTAAACTTTAGACAGATCCGTCCGTAACTTTACGATACATTTTAAAGTTCAATTAAGCACAAATCTTATGTGGAACCCACCTGTCAGACACAGTTTCATATCTCTTATACATTGAATTTCACATGTACGTTTTTCTTCTTTGAATTGATTAGCTGTGACTCATACAAATATAACAAAAAGAAAATAAAACAGAAAGTTAAAATTTTCCCTTAAGATCGGTATTACTACACGCAGATAAGGTTCCATTTTAACAAAAAATAAAAAGATAAAATAAGCAGAAGTTGCATAAAATCTTAACTCTCAATTCAGATAATCCCGTATTATCGCGCGGAGAAAGTCCAAGATTTTATACGAAACACCAAGAAAATAAAGCAGAATATCCAAATTTTAACCCTCAGGTCAGATAATCTTATCGCGCAGGAGAGGATCCAAGATTTGAATAAAAATAAAGAAAAAATGAAGTTGAATTTCTTTGCAAAATTAAAGATAAAATAAAGCAGAATTTTCTTCAAAAAATGAATGTATACACACACAACAATCTTTAAAGCTTTTTGATACTTAATACAGATATTAACTATGCATCAAGATGTAACACCACTAGATTTGGCAAGCATTTAGGTTTATATCTTTTCAGCACTTATGCGATCTGTTAAGCCTATCATACACATCATACAATTGATCTTACGACATTTTTTAGTCTAGTTTATTCATGTGTTAGGTCCGCTAAGTCAATGTACTATCATTTTCCCCTTTTTTTCAAAATTCAATTTTGAGGAGCATTTTTCAATGTTTTTCGATTTTTCAATATTTGAATGTTTTTGGATTTTATAGAATTTTTCTGTACAAACGAAACCACACTATTTTTGTATTTTTCTATTTTCTCCCCCTAAAAACAGTAAAAAATGAAATAACAAACAAAACAACAACAAAAAATGATCTAACCAAGCTTTTGAATTTTTGTGAAAGATTTTAAACCATTTATACCAAGCAAGTATTGAAAACGCGTTTTGTCAAAAGCTTTAGTATAAAGGTCAGCCTTTTGAAAATCCGTATGAATTTTATCAATTGATATGAATTTCTTTTCATAACAATCATGAATAAAATGATAACGGATTTTAATATGTTTTGTTTTTAAATGTTGAACCGGATTTTTGGTGATAGAAATTGCAGCAGAATTATCAATAAAAATAGGAGTAGTAAGAAACTTCAAACCGTAATCCCGCAAATGTTGCTGGATCTAGAGAACCTGTGAACAGCAACTCGAGGCCGCCACATACTCCGCTTCGGCTGTTGAAGTTGAGACCGTTGTCTGCTTCTTACACTGCCAGGAAACAAGCCGGTTTCCTAAGAATTGACATCCCGCCGTGGTCGATTTGAAATTGATCTTGCAACCTCAATAGTCCGAGTCAGTAAAGGCGGTGAGCTCAAATTTGTCGTCTTTGGGGTACCATAACCCGATGTCTGGAGTTCCCCGCAGATAATGAAGATACGCCTTACTGCTACCAGGTGAGTCACTCGGGGACTCGATTGATACCTAGCACACAAACAGACAGCAAACATAATATTCGGTCGAGAAGCAGTCAAATACATGAGTGATCCAATCATAGCTCGATATAGGGTCGGATCTACAGTATCCTCTAATTCATCCGGTGATAAATTGTGACCCACAGGAAGAGGAGTAAAGGGAATTTTGCCATCGGATATCTTGAATCGTCTCAAGACATCATTCACATATTTTGTCTGATGGATAAAGATCCTAGCATCAGACTGATGAACTTGCAATCCCAGAAAGAAACTCATTTCTCCCATCGAACTCATCTCGAATTTTGTCTGCATAGTTTTCTCGAAGTCTTTGCATAAACTATCGTTTGTCGAACCAAAAATAATATCGTCCACGTAAATTTGGACGAGGAGCAGATCAGCACCCATATTCTTGTAAAATAACGTACAATCCACAGTTCTCCTTTTGAATCCACTTTCAATCAGATGATCAGTCAACGTGCTGTACCAGGATCTCGGGGCCTGATGCAAACCATATAAAGCTTTGTTTAAACGATAAAGACGCTCAGGAAAGTCTGGATCCTCGAAACCAGGAGGCTGTTTCACGTACACTTCTTCATGAATTGCTCCGTTCAAAAATGCTGATTTTACTTCCATTTGATAAATTTTGAAGTTTTTGTAGGCTGCATAGGCAAGAAATATTCGTATAGCCTCCAGTCGTGCCACCGGAGCATACACTTCTGTATAATCTATGCCTTCCTGTTGATTGTAACCAAGAACGACCAAATGCGCCTTATTTTGCACGATAACCCCACGATCGTCCTTTTTGCACTTAAAAACCCATTTTGTAGGAATCGCCTTTTTAACGCGATCGGGTTTGTCGATTAAGTCCCATACACCCAGTCTTACAAACTGTTGCAGCTCCTCCTTCATAGCTTCAACCCATGATGGTTCCTTGAGTGCCATTGCGACACTTGTTGATTCTATCTGTGATAAAAAGCAGGTGTATTGTGCGATACTAAGGATACCCGAAGAGTGCAAATCCGCATAAGCACAAACAATAGAATCCTCAGTAGGAGATACATTATGATCAGATTGATCATCACATATGTTAGCCAATTGGTGCCTTGTGCGAACCCCGTCGTTCACATCACCAATTATCTGATACTGTGGATGTTGCGAATGAATCCGTAAAGTAGGATTCGCAGGAACAGATACATTACTACCTAAATTAGTATTATTCTCCTCCGCATTGTCTAAAGAGACAGATGATGAATCATCACTGATTAGAATAGGCTCGATAGGTTCCTGAGCATCATCTACCAGTACAGACGATGAATCAACAAAATCAGCATCATCGGAAAATTCAGAAACATCGTTTGACGTTTCAGATACATTAGGAGAGTCACTTGCATCAACCGAGGAAAACCTTGGACTTGGAAGACATTGATCCTCCAAATACGATCTAACGAGATCTTCAGGTATATCAGTAACTGTTGATGTAAATGAATTAAATAATCGTTCGTAATCGAACATCCAATCGGGTCCTATACCAGTTGGTGGAGTAGTATAACTTTGACAATCAACGTGATACCATTCCTCTACGCAACCAGAAGAAAGATTGAAAACCCTTTTCTTCGGAGAATTATAACCCAGGAAATAACCCTCAAAAGCTTTCTCATCGAACTTTCTAACATCTTTCCTTCAACACAGTACATGGACACCCAAATGGTTTCAAATACTTTAAGTTCGGTTTACAATTATGTAGATGCTCATAACTAGTCTTCTTGAGCTTCTTCACCGTTAGTACGCGATTCAATGTGTAGCAAGCAATATTCACAGCTTCGTTCCAGAATTGAACAGGTAGCTTTGAATCAGCCAGCATTGTACGTGCAGCTTCAATCAACGTACGATTCTTTCGTTCAGACACACCATTTTGTAGAGGAACATAAGGTGCACTGAATTCCCGATGAATTCCTTTCTGAATACAGAAGAAATCCAATACATTATTCCTGAACTCAGTTCCATTGTCACTACGAATTCGTCTCACTTTCAGGTTGTAAAGTGATTCGATCTTTGTAATAAGGTTCCGAATTAGCACAGGAGTTTGATCTTTCGATCCCATAAATAACACCCATGAATAACGAGAGAAATCATCCGTCACAACTAAACAATAAAAATCTCCAGCAATGCTAGCACGGTTCACTAGACCAAAGAGATCCATATGAAGTCGTTCCAGAGGAGTAACGATATCGTTTAGTGATTTGGTCGGGTGAGATTTCTTCTTTTGTTTCCCCTTCTTGCAGGCGACGCAATGATCATTAAATTTAAAGTTCTTGAGGGACACACCATTCACTAAATCATTTGTCATCAAAAAGTTCATTTTTCTTAAGTGAATGTGTCCCATGCGTCTATGCCAAAGAATAGAGTCTTTCTCTGTTGCTTTAGACACGAAGCAAGTAGATGAGGGCAAAACTTTGACATCGTAGCTCATGTCAAATACATAAATATCATTTGATCGAGGTGATCGCATGACAACCATTTCTTCTGGAATTTTGAATCCTGGTTGAAGAATAACACATTCCTTGTCGGTAAAAATGGTGGTAAACTTCTAATCGCAAATTTGTGAAACACTCAACAGATTGTGATCCACCTTTTCACAATAATTAACCTTTTCAAACATAATTCTACCGTTTGAAACTTCTCCTTCTTTGTAATCATCCCTCCTTGATTACCAGCAAACGCCACATAACCCCCTTGAATATCCTTAATGTTGTGCAGAAGGTCTATGTTACCGGTTATATGCCGAGAACATCCGCTATCCAATATCCATTTTTGAGTTGATACGGACCTAGATGTACCCTGCATAATCAAGTAAAATGATTAGTTCAAAAAGGCAGCCCAAGCCTCAGTCTGGGGCTCTCCCTTTGAAACCTTTGGAGAACTTAATAAATTAACACACATATTCGGTACTTTAGAATAAGTGACAGTTTTCTTAGATTTCTTCTTAAGATAACCATCACGGATTCTTTCCGAATCTGTGTTTGAACAAATGGTTTGAGCACGGTCAACACATGTGTTCAATACATTAAGTGCATCAATCAAAATGACTTTCCTCGGATTGATGTTTGAATACATTATCAAAGAATCATCAACTTGATTTTCTTTTATGTTAGAAAAATCATTCATTTTGCAAGTTGAATAATTTTTGATATTTTCGATCTTTGCTTTGCATCGTCTTGAAACGTGACCCGGTTCACCACACTTGAAACATAGTCGAGAGTCTAAACTTCGTTGTGATGATGTACCGGTCGGTTGTGATAACAAAATTTTCAGATTATCAGATTTAGGTGTCTCAAAAGTGACCTTCTTGGATGACTCATGTTTTAAACCCTTCTTCGTTTTGTAAAATTCAAGATTTGTCAAATTCGATGAATTTTCCAAACCTGACGATTTGATGAATTTTATAGGTTTAAAAACATTTGTTTTTGAACATTACTAGTTTTTGATTGAAGAAATTTCCTCTCAAGTTCAGCCATTTGAGTAGTTTCATCTTGAAATACACTTTCAATCAATTCTGGTTTAAGAAGATTCAATAGAACTTGTTTGTCTGAGAACACTTTTGAGAGACCTTTTAATTTAAATACTTTTCCAGCTGAAGTTTTCAGTGGAGGATTAATTAATTGCATTAATTCCTCATCAGATACTGAAAGCTTGTCTGTGGAAGTTACATTAACTTGTTCCTTTGAAATTACTTTAGGGAGCTCGTTAGGAACACTTGAATTCTTTAAAGAAACATTTGAAGATTTTGCATCATAAACAACTTTTTCAAAATCTTCTGGTTCACACAGAATGTGATTATCAATTGGAATGTCCTTATTTTTAATAATCACATCTGTTTCAATCAACTCCTCAATTGAACCGTCTATTTCATTTTTGGTAAACACCTTTTTGCTTTCAATAATAGCTGGTTCACGAGTTGGTTCACATGACTCAACATTTTCAGGTTTAACAGTAGGCATATTTAAAGAATTTTCTGCCTTAGGAATGCTACTGTAATCCTGATTAAATGGAGGAGGAATTTTGACGTATCCCAAACCTGCTTTTCCATTCTTTTTGTGTGATTGATTAACCTCAATTATCTCATTCAAAAGAAAAGAAGAATCTCTGAATTTACTGAGTTTATGATTTAATTCCATTTTTTCTTGTTCGAGTTTGGAAATGCAAGTTCGAAGACGAAGAATCTCCTTTAAATGTTGATCCACTTCAATAATTTTACAATGGATCTTAGCTTTAAGATCATGATTACTATCTGATAATTTCTGAATTTTCAGATTCGTTTGCTCAAGCAATTTTGTCTTTTGCTTATAGCATTCCTTAATAGTAAAGTAATCATTAGTAAATGTATTGTTTTGAGTTAATGATGTTTCAAGTTTGGCTTTTAACACAGCACACTCAGAACAATTTACATTAATTTGAGGTGTAGGACATACCTCATCAATCTTAGCCATGCAGGCATAAGATGCAGTTTCTTCAGGAGATGATTCTTGTGAAGATGACAGAGATTGATCACTGTCAGTTTCCGAGTCAGAAGAATCACTACCTTCTAATACATTATCGCTACTTGCATCCTCAAACTTCTCAACAGGCTCAACGATAGCAACGTTTGCCTGGTTTCCCAATAAACGCTGAGATCAATCAACTCCATCATTTACCAATAAAGCTTGAGTAACAGGAGATTTGTCTTGATCACCAGAGGCAGCAGTGTTATTTTTATCTCCTCCAGATGAAGACTTTGTAGAAGCACGGTCAGAATTGCGTGAGCCAGAAAAATCTTTATTCGGCTTGTCACACTCTTTGGCAAAATGACCAAATTCACTGCAATTATAACATTTGACTTTTAATTTATCAAATCCAACCCTTTTGTTCAACGTGGGAAGATCTTTTCCCGTTCGTTGCATGAATCTTTTAACCTTTTGAACAATCATGGCCATGTTCCATTTCAAATCCATAAGCTCAAGAACATCTGGGTCGATTTGATCATAGTCCTCATCTGTGAGATCACTCGTAGCTATCTTACTTCCCACCAGTTGTTCATATGAAGTCATGAACGCACATACAAAAGCGAACTGTTGTTCAGCTTCTTGTAAATTAACCTTGGGTAGGCTTGAAGTATGAGCATTTGAGCTTCCAGTTGCACCACTTGCCATGAAACATACATTAGGAGAATTGTTTACGTTAGGACCCTCTTGAGATTGAGCAAATAATGCATTAATAGGCACTGAGCTTGTCGCATTGTTAGCCGGTAATGCACCACCATAAAGTAACGGATTCTGAGTTGATGACTACTGATTTTGATTTTCTTTCAAGGTAGATTGACATTTAAGATCAAATTCCCTTTCTTCGATCTTGTTAACGAATTGTACAGCAGTCAGTTCAGGTTTCTGAAAGAAACCGTTCTCTTTAAGCACGAACAAAAAAGTTGAATAATCTGTAGGTAAAGCATTCTTTAAAGTATCAATCTTATCTTGTTCAGTTGGCTCAAGATCAACAGATGACATCTCAACAATCAAATGGCTGAAACGGTTGATCATTTCTTCTACAGTTTCATTTCTCATCAGGATAAAATTTCTGAATTGAAATTTCACCAAATTCTTCTTGCTTTCGAGAGTGTTTCCCAAACTTCTCGTTTTCAAGGTAGTAAACAGTGAAGCACAGACTTTGATCATACTATATTGATGAAAAATATGTTCCGGTAAAGCCATAGTGACTGTAGAATATGCTTTCGTTTCACTTTCAAAGTCCTTCAACTCATGTGTCTCATAATCCTTAAAAGGTTTCGGAGTCCAACTTGTATTGTCATTACCGATCAGTGGTGCAGCATAAACATCATCAAGAAAACGAACACTGCTAGGATGCACGGATCCCAAATGTGCACAGAATCTTGGTTCCCAACGAGCAAAGTCCGATAGTTTCAACAGCTTGGGACATTTATTATGACTGCCAATCTCGTTATCCATCGTCAGCATCTGTTGCAATAAGACATTCTGTGATGCTACCGCATAATAAGATGAATTCTGAGCAGCCATGATAAACTAACTAATAAACTTCAGGGATTAAAATTGTCAAATTATCACAATTTATTCGTTTACTGTTCACACAAATGAACCAGTAACGAATGAACCAGTAACGAATGGGATATTTGTTAATACTTTAACGAATGGGATATTCGTTAAAAATTGATTACTTTAACAAATGGGATATTCGTTAAAATTTTGCTAACGAAAGACAGTTAACGTATGTGGCTTAACGAATCAGGCTTAACGAATAAGATTTGAACGAATGAGGTTTGATCTTGACGAATGAGATTGAAATTGTAACGAATGAGTGGTTAGGTCTTAGCGAATGGTTAGGTCTTAAGTGTAAACAGTGTAACGAAACAGGCTTCATCATAACGAATAAGACTTCATCTTAACGAATAAGTCTTCAACGATTCAAACTTCCAATTTAAACTTCCAACTCGTCCGAATCTTACTGAAACTGCTAAAAACTTATATCAACACACTCCAAAACCAAATCCGAACCTTAATTGCCTAATCCGAACTCACAAACACAGAACAAACTGATTCAATTCCTCATTAAACACAGTCTCTGTTTCTACAATTTCCAATTTACCTTAAAACTCAATCAATTCATCATGAAACGAATCAATTGAACACATTTAGATCAACTATATTAACTAATTGCATCGTAAATCAGATCCCTAAGCTCTGATACCACTTGAAAGAGCTTGGGAATGGATCTAGATCTTGATAACAACGATGCACATGATGATTCTTATACGATTAGGCTTTTAATATATTATGCATGTGTAGTGTGTGAATTGAGAGAACAATCGGACAGAGTAACGAGAGAGAATTGATTACTGAACTGAAAAACTTGAAAAACTTACATTAATGAATAAATTACAGAATATATATAGGGGGTGACCACATTCGTTAACTTAACAGTTAACGAATGTGTCATTCGTTACATTAAACCATAGGAATGAACTCCTCATTCGTTAATACTTTAACCTATAACGAATAGCCCTCATTCGTTATCTCATTCGTTAAACAGGGATAACGAATGAGCTTACAATTAGACGAATGTGTTACATTCGTTACAGGGTAACGAATGTAACATTACGTTAGAGTGAATGGCTCATTTAGCCATATTTACATTAAGACCCCTATACTTTAAACTAATTACATTAATGTCCTGATAAAGACTGAGACGTACAAAACGTGTATCAGAAGCTTTAAATACAATGGTACATGTTATTAATCTTACTCCTTGTATTCCTTTGCATAATGATGTTCCAGACAGGGTTTGGAGTGGCAAAGATGTTTCATATCGTCATTTGCGGGTCTTCGGATGCAAAAGAGTTTGTACATATTCCCAAAGATGAAAGATCAAAGCTTGATGTGAAATCTAGACAATGTATATTCCTTGGTTATGGGTAAGATGAGTTTGGATAAAGGCCATATGATCTGGTTTCAAAGAAGCTTGTAAGAAGTCGTGATGTTGTGATTGTGGAAGATCAAAGTTTGAAAGATATTGAGAAGACGCAGGTAGTTCCTCAGTACACTGACGATCTTATTGATTTGGATCCTGTTCCTACTCAGCATACTGAGCCACATCACGAAAATGATATTCAGAATGACGAACAACATGGTCCCAATAATGTTGATAATCAAAAGCAGGAAGAGTTGGATGAGAATATTCATCCCAAGTTACCAGTAGATATGCCTGCATTTGTCCCGCTCAAGCGGTCTTCGAGAGACTGTCAACCTTCTACTCGTTATTCTACCGGTGAGTACGTCTTACTCACTGATGGGGGGAGAGCCCGAGTATTACAAAGAGGCACTGGAAGATAAGCATAAAAGAGAGTGGGTTGAAGCCATGCAAGATGAGATGGATTCCTTTTATGAGAACAATACATTTGAGTTGGTGAAGTTGCCTAAGGGCAAAAGAGCTTTGAAGAACAAGTGGGTCTACAAAGTGAAGACTGAAGAACATACCTCACGGCCTAGGTACAAGGAAAGATTGGTGGTCAAAAGGTTCAGTCAAAGAAAAGGTATTGATTTTGATGAGATTTTTTCTCCAGTTGTGAAGATGAGTTCCATTAAGGTGATTCTTGGTTTAGCTGCTAGTCTTGATATTGAGGTTGAGCAAATGGATGTCAAGACAACATTCCTTCATGGTGATCTGGACAAAGAAATCTGGATAAAGAAATCTATATGGTTTAGCTGCTAGTCTTGATATTGTATTGCTATTATTGGTGATGTTGGATTTGAAGCGGCTCTAGTAGTCCCGTGGTTTTTACTCTCGCCTTGAGAGGTTTTTCACACTAAAATTTTGTGTCTCTTATTTACTTTTAGTTTATACTCTATTTGTTTTGCATCCTCATTGGTTCATTCGGGTCAGAAAAAAGTTTGGCCAAATGAAGATTAATTCCGCATTTTTGTTTACCGTTCGTGGCTAAATGGTCGTTTTTCCTAACAAGATCGACCCATACAAAAGCTTTCGTGTTAGTGATCAAGCACCAACATATTGTATCACTCCTTTTTCTTCTTCAATGGCGTAGAGCCGTCGTAGATAGTATGGAAGGGCGTAATGGTGTATGACTAATTGAATAGTAATTCCATTAACTACTTGCAGACATATCCATCCTAGTTGTCAAAAAGTTATAACATAGCAGCCTACGTGGAGATTAAGTCTATTTATGTTCTTTGTAACAATTTCGCAAGTCTCCAACCATTCATTCACACTTCAAAATCTCCAATTCTCTCTCAAGCCCTAATCACATTCTCACCTCCAATCGATCGAAGAACAAACTCTAATATTTCTAACCGAACGAAGAATGAGCCCTAATATTTATAACAAAACTAATTCGACTAAACAATGATTAAACTACTTATATTAATATAAGATTAGATAATGTGTAGGCATGTAGCTAGATAAACAATTAAATAATAATCAACTAAAAAATATCTTGCCTTGATTTACCCATCATTGTCGAGTAGTAAGGTACTGATGGAACCATATAGTCTACACTACAAGTGATTTCTCCAAGTTACACAACAACAGCACAAGCAACAACATCACTGGTATCATCACCATCACCAGTAGAACGACAGTAGCAGCAACAGAAACAACAACGTTCATGATTTTAACAATTTCAATATAAACTTTGATAATTAAACTATTTAGTTTTTATTAATTCTTTTTGAATATATGTTGTTGATTATTTTAGTTATTATTAAATTTTTGTAACTTTTTTACAAACTATATAATCGTTTAAACCTTCAAAAATTATATATATATATATGTAGGGTAAGGATCCTAACAGAACCATTGGCAAATTGAGAACTTTGAGAACCATTTTGGACCACTAAAAAACCCTCTAAAAAATATTAAAAAAATTATAAAACAAACAAAACCGAACATTTTAAAAAAGTAAAAAAACTAAAATTCTTATATTTCATTCCGGTTTCATTAAAAAAACCGAAATTTTTTTTTCTTTTTAATTCGTATTATACCTATACACATATGTATACTTTCATTTAATCTCTAGTTATGTAATATACACATATGTACATTATCATTTACCTTAAATTATACAAATGTGTATAGGAAAAAACATGTGTGTACATATTATACATATATGTATAATAAAGAAAACCGTTTTTTTTTCTTTTTAATTCGTATTATACCTATACACATATGTATACTTTCATTTAATCTCTAGTTATGTAATGTATACATATGTACATTATCATTTACCTTAAATTATACATATGTGTATAGGAAAAAAACATGTGTGTGCATATATGTACATATTATACATATATGTATATGTATAATTTAGCTAAACTGAGAATTTTTTTTACATTTTTTTTCTTTTTTTTTTGAAACCGGAATCATAAATAAGAACTTTGGTTTTTTTACTTTTTTTATTTTTGTGTTTTTTTTTGTTTTATGATTTTTTTTATTTTTGGGTTTTTTGTGGTCCAAAATGGTTCTCAATTTCCAAAAAGTTCCCACATGATCCTGATCCTATATATATATATATATATATAAATATATATATATATATATATATATATATAGGGTGGGTTCTAGTGAAAACTCATTTTAAAGAGAAAACTTAAAAACTCCTAAAAACTTCTAAAAAACTATTTTTAACTTTTTTTAAATTTTTTTTGAAGTTTCTTTTTTTTTCCATTATTCTTATATGTTGTTATTGGTTCAAAAAAAAACAAAAAAAACTTGTCGGTAACCTCGTCGATATAGTGCGCATGTGTAATAGTTTGCATTGCATATATGCAAAAGTGTTTTTATTGCATAGAATACAACACTATTGCACATATTTGATACACACCATTGTATATATGCAATATAAGAATAATACACACATCGAATACACATTAGTATGTATGTGTAATACAACATTGCACATGTGCACCACATTGAATTTTATTTTATTATTATTTTTTTCCATATAATACAACACTACTACACATATACAATACATAAATATTGAATACATGCAATAAAACACTATTAAACTCAAAAATACATAGTAATACAACGGTATCGCACAGTAATACGATGTGCATTACAACGGTTTTTTATTTGTTTTTTTTTTATTTTTTTATTTTTTTTTATATTTTTCGAGTGAAATATAAGAAAATATAAGAATAATGGCTCAAACAGAATTTTGAAAATATTTTTTTATTTTTAATTTAAAATAATTCTTTAAGAGTTTTTAGGAGTTTTTAAGTTTTATCTCTAAAGGGGAGCTTTCTCTTGATCATCTCCATATATGTATATATATATATACACACATACATACACATATGTTAAAAATCAACTTTTAACACACTCATAAAACTTACTATTTATCAAAACATTGAATATGGACCACATATTTTTTAAAGTATAAAAAAAACAACTTTTAACGCACTCACAAAACTTCTTATTCATCAAAGCATTGAATATGAACCACCCATTTTTTAAATTTGATAATTACAGGTTTATTCACGTCGATTCGCCGTAGCAACGTCCGGGGTCGACAACTTTCGGGATTTACTAATGACCGGGTTTTACCGACCTGTTTGTTTACTTTCGGTACCGTCACAAATGTAATTGAAACTAACCGAATTCACATAGACTCACTGCATTATGTTTTAGTTCCGATACCGTAACGAAAACTGACCGGATACCGATTTTTTTTGTTATGGTATCGTAACGAACATGACGGAAACCGACCGAATTCGTAAACTCACCACCTCAACGCCCGAAATCGACAATGGTTGGGTTTACCAGCACTCGAGTTTTACCGACCGACACAACCTCCATTGGTCCGTCTCAATTTTTAATTTTTTTTTGTTTTATAACGCACGTAAGCGAAACCGACCAAATTGCATCAACGTACCGCTCCAACGCTTGAGTTTTACTACCGTTCGGGTTTTACCGACCTGCCCAGCGCAACACGCTGTAATATCTCGGATTTTTCGTATTTGTTTAAACCAATTCGAGAATGTAATTCGGATCTTTTGAACTATTTAAAACTTGTATTTATTGGTATTTAACTTGGTTTAACTTATTTTATAATTTCATAACTTTTAATCATGCCAAATAGTCCCTAACAATCTTTAAAATCGTTTAAAACGGCTAAAAATCGTATTTTCGGGAACTACAAGGACTAATTTTGCCATTTTTTTTCCTATTTTCGATTAAATTAACAAAACTTAAACTCCAAGAAATGCTATTACATATCCCAAGACGTTTTCTTGTTGTCCAAGTCGAAATCTCTATGTTATTATACCCGATTTTGTCATTAATTGATTATTCGGTTTCCTAAAATTTCCTAATAAACAAGCCTTAACCTTTAATATTTAAACAAGGAATATCATAAAACCCTAAATTATTAATTAAATACCAACCACCCTATCTAAAATCCACGAAATTCCCGTTTCCCCATTGTTGGTTTCTTCAATTTTTTCAAGTTCTTCAAGCCTTCGTTGACTTTCAAGCTTCAAGACCTTTTGACCTCCATTATCTCTTGTTCCATTCATCGTTCAGGTAAGTTGTCTGCTTCAAATTGTAGATTTTTATCTGTAGAAAAAAATCTTTTAATCAATTTTGCCGATTGAGGGAGTCTCGGTGGTCAATTGGATTCAAACCCGTCCTAGGGCATAGTAATCAACATCTTTGACTAGTCGATTTCTCATGCTTTTGGTCCGAACCGGCTTTTAGTTCAGAAGACTTTTATTTTCGTAACGAGATTTTAAGGCTACTGACCAAAACCCGACTTCTGACTCGCTGTTCGGATTCTGCTCAGTACCGACTCGCTTAAATTTTAAATTTAACGTAACTAGAGTTCTAAACATCCATTTGAAATGATTCCAGTGGCATCGAGTTTTCTTTTACTCATATTTTCATATCTAAAAGTTTAGGTTCAGTTAGTTTGTTTCATGCCACGCGTTAGTGGACAACTCGCTTAATTATTAACTCGTTTATCATTATCATTATACACTTGCCTTCGGTTTAAGGTGAGTTTGATCATTCCCCTATTTTTACTAATTTTATAATGTTTTGGGGATATATGTGTATCTATTCATATTTTATATCATATATATATATATATATGAATCAGCCGGCGAAGTGCTTATCATCCAAGGACGAAGACCACGGGTTTTATCGCCTTTAATCTTCTACTCTTATTTATTTTCACCATGAATTCCTTTATTATTGTTTTGTTTTATTTTATGATGCTAGGCTAAACATTGTAGACTGCCTAGGCATATGATGAACCTATTTTGACTTTGTGTTTTGATTTGGGATTTATTTATCGTTATGGTTTTAATGATTTAGTAAAAGGTCTAATCATATTAAACTGATGCATATGGATACTTAGGATTGTTTGAGTGATTGTTATTATTTCATAGCTGCCTTGATTATTGTTTGTCATTATGATAGGTTGCTATTAGGTCAATTACTTTGTGTTTTTGATTATTTTATGGTTGATTTGCAATAAGATCATAGGAATAATAATTATTAATTAAATAAACCTAAGTGTGTTGCTAACCTAAAATCTGTAAAGTGCTTGATTATTGATAGATCTTTATTATTTAATATTGCTAGATTTAATTATTCGTAAGGAGTCCGTCTAGGTTTGATTATTTATTATTGTCTATTGAATCAATTAAATATATGAAACTGCCTTTGATTTTCGCGCTGTAAGGTAGGATTTCATATAAAGGAACTAAGTCATAATTAATTAGGTGACTGTAAGGAAACTTGATTTTTAATACTGGTGTTCACTAAAACTTATTAGAAATTCATAGGTGTTTCTTGAGAAGGGCCAGGGGTCCTGTTCGGGTTTTCTCTTAAGTGTCTATTTTACGATTCCAGTCCATAACTTAATATTTTCCCGGTTAATTCATAACTAAAATTTAAGGGATTCTAGCATAGGTAGTTTTCTCATCATCATCTTATTTACTCAAACTTGTATTTTCATTTATTTTACTTATTGTTCTTAATTAGTTTTAATTATAGTATTAAATTAGTATTTTAAACACCCCCCCCCTAAACAAATAATAAATAAATAAGTCGTGTCTATAGTTGAGTCAAATTAGCTAATAAACGTAGTTTAAAGAGTCTCGTAGGTTCGATATCCGGACTTACTTAGCTTTACTAGAGTCGATCAGTTCACTTGCCAGTTAGTAGTTTAGTCGAGTTTTAGAGAGTCTAGAGTGTTACTTAGTGTTTATTTTTAGTTAATTTAGTTAATAATTATTAGACTACTTTTAGCACATCACTCGCAAACATAATTATTGTGTGTATATCAATTAAATGCTAATTGCTGTTTTCTTATGTGTTTACTTTATCGCATTCGGAGAGGTCCAACATATTCTCATTATAGTATGGTCATACGGCCGTCGTAGTAACCTGAGCCCGATTCGCTTGGCGAAGGTAAACCGACAATCTCAGTCATTGTAACCAATGCCCGATTCGCTTGACAACTGTTTAATGGCACACTAGCATGTCTATGGTTTGTTATGGTTTGATTGATTACTACCCACATATGTTTGTTTGCGCATTTAACATTTATCATATATTATATACATATTACTGTTAGTGTCAAAATTGGTGATCATCTCACTCAACATGTGTTGTTGGTAAACTGTGTTATTTTCTACGCATATGCAGGTTGCTTTGAATTGAAGTTTGACGTGAAAAGGACACCTAGACAAGACCTTAGGATTTAATGAAGACAATTATTATTTAAGTTTATTTCGGATTATATTTACTTATTTGAATTGTTTTGTCATATTTGTAAAATTGTGTGTACTCTTTGAAATAAAATAATTAAATAAATATTGTCATTTATATTCATAATAGTACCTTTAAACTGTAAACAATCGACTCACACCCCGACATTTTCGCCTTAGGTTAGGATGCGATATACACCGACTAAAATACTAGTTTAAATTAAAACTGTAAATCCAAATCTTATCTAAAGTTGTACTATCCTTTCTTTTCAATAAATGCTACCACCAAACAAGTTATGTTCAATACATGCTTTTCAACATTTAACAATCAACAACACTATCTTTTAATAAATTATAAATATATTCTTTAATTTATAATGCATTTGATCTTCTTGCAAAGTATAGTCCAACTCACCTTGTTTTCAATGATGACATACAGGTACATTATGAAACATTAAAGCTCGAAGAATTTAACGATGTTTTTATTCATAGATTTTTAAACTTTTTATTCTATTTTAGGGGACAGCATCGGTGGTACTTGCAGGGCTTATTTCTGCACTAAAATTAGTCGGTGGATCATTAGCTGATCATAGATTTCTTTCCTTGGAGCTGGTGAGGTATGATACATAAATATGAATAATATCCTTTTTTTCGTTTCATTTTTACGTCTCGTTTTTGTTATTATTATTAATTATTATTATTATTATTATTATTATTATTATTCTTTTCTTTTTCTTTTTTTTAGGCTGTCACGGGCATTGCTGAACTCGTAGCTCTTGAGATATCAAAACAGGTTAAAATCTAAAACAACAATATTTACATAACTCATACTACCAACTAAATATAAAAGGTTCTGAAAAATGAAATGACATATGCTTTAAGTATTTAACTTATTATCTAATCACGCAGACGCGAGCCCCACTGGACGAGGCTCTCAAGAAGGTCTGGCTAGTGGATTCCAAGGGTCTGATAGTTAAATCCCAGTTAAACTCCCTTCAACATTTCAAGAAACCATGGGCCCACGAACACGAGCCCGTTACAAATCTCCTGGATGCTGTCAAGGTGTCATTTTAATTTTCTTGTTATGTGGCTTGACATATAAACATGTGGATATGTTGGCTCTCATCATGATGTGGTTTCAGGCAATCAGACCGACCGTGTTGGTTGGATCTTCAGGGGTAGGACAGACATTTACCAAAGAAGTTGTCGAAACCATGTCATCTTTTAACGAGGTATTTAAATTTATTTAATTTATTTAATACTTGTATCTAAGTATTTCCTATAAGGAACACGTGATTTATAGAAACCGGTTATTCTTGCTCTTTCAAACCCGACTTCAAAATCCGAATGTAGTGCCGAACAAGCTTATACTTGGAGTCAGGTTTGGCTTTCATTGACTTCTTATTATTACAAATATTTATTTATTTTTCTAGTGTAACTTTTTGTGTACCTTAGTGTAGGGTCGAGCCATATTTGCTAGCGGAAGCCCGTTTGGCCCTGTCAAATATAATGAAAAAGTCTACGTATCCGGACAGGTGTTGACTTTTTATTTATTTCTAAATTTCTAATGCAAGATGATTGTAAAATACTGAAATGTGAATTATGTTGACTTTTGTTGCAGTCAAACAATGCATACATTTTCCCAGGATTGGGTCTGGGATTAATAATTTCGGGAGCGATTCGTGTTCATGAAGACATGCTTTCAGCAGCCTGTAAGTTTGTATCATAACAAAAGTTACATATTTTATTGTGTAACATTAATGTTTACTATTGTTATTTACTAAACAGCTGAAGCTCTGGCTGTACAAGTCACACCAGAGCATATTGCGAAAGGACTAATATACCTTCCGTTTAATAATATTCGAATGATTTCCGCTCATATTGCTGCAAAGGTGGCAGCCAAAGTATATGAACTTGGTAAGATCACACGGCTCTTTATTTTGTCACCTACTAATTTTCTTTTAATCTTTTTTTCGGGTTGTGTAGGTTTGGCTAGTCGGGTTCCTCGACCCGAAAACTTGGTGGCTTATGCTGAGAGCTGCATGTACAGTCCTAATTATCAGAAATATTGTTAGAAAATATTGAAATTGTTTATGTTATTTTTGGTTGATAAAATTAGAAGAGAGTATTTATGTCATTTTTATAATTTAATCTTGTAGCACTCATGGGCTATGGGTTGTTAGTTTGTCACATTTGACAAAATGGCTGTAAATCTTCTTATTAAATAACCATATTTACTTTATGAAACACAAATTCTATTTAGTAAAAGGTAAAATCATAAAAAAAAAATAGACATTTGGACTAATAAGTTTATGACAATGAATATTGTTAAAATATGTGGCGTAGAACTATAGAAGTTGATGACAAATTGGAAAAGACGCGTGTACTAGCGAGTTATTTTTGCCACTTATACAGATCAATAGCACGACACACTACTATTAGCACTAGGGACGAGTAATTTGTGCCTAATAGTTTTAATGGGAGTAGTTTTCGTCTAGAGGCTAGAGTGTAATGTTTTATGCATAGAGTACTTTTTACGTCTAGTTATGTCATGTATTATGATTTTGTATGTTCTATATCGCTGATATAATTATATTCCACTAAGGCATGTGCCTTTTTTATTGGTTTAAAAAATAAATGTTTATAATTGGAAAAT
This sequence comes from Bidens hawaiensis, assembly GCF_021521415.1. Lineage (NCBI taxonomy): Eukaryota > Viridiplantae > Streptophyta > Magnoliopsida > Asterales > Asteraceae > Bidens > Bidens hawaiensis. Next base: position 1,994,545 of record NW_027491249.1, read on the forward strand.
GTTTTAGCTAATGCCCTTTTGAAAAATTTGATTTTTAAAATGTTTATTCGGTAACTCCGTAAAAAAGCTTTTTGAATAATATTTTAGTGTCATTCTCGAAATCTCAAAATATCTTGGGCTTTTGCAAAGGTTGGGCCGAATTTAATTGTAAGAAAATTTGCATGTGACAGCCCACAAACTCAAAGGCATATAATGGTGTAAAACCCACGGCCCAACGCATTATTTAACAATTAGACAAAATGGCAAAAGACGTCCTTTACGTTTGACCTGATTTTCATTAGACGTCCTTTAATGAAAGAAATAGCAAAAGGCATAATTAATGTTTCAAATTTGTTTCAAGTTACGTCCTTTGTCACTAACTCAGTTAAATTTTTTTGTTAAATCTGTTCATATGCCTTGCACATGAAGGTATTTTTGAAATTTTATATATAAATTATTTTATATTAAAACTAACAAATACCCCCCCTTCTCTCTCCTTCTTCCATCCACCATCACCACCCATCTTCTTCTTTCAACATCCAAAACCCTACCACCTGTTGCCGACTGCCACCACTGCCACCACCTACCGCCGCCACCACCACCTGTTGCCGACTTCCACCACCTGTTTCCGACAACACAAGACCCCCCCAAACCCTCAGCTTCGCAACACACCCAGCTTCCTTAAACAAAATTTGAAGCTTGGACGCCGTAAATTTCCAGCAAAACGACACGATTTCGACCGACATCGCTAACCCGCTTCTACCTATATAATCCACAAGCTTAGACTTGTCTACGATTACTACAAACTTTTTACAACACCCCTCAATCATTTTCTCCCGAAGCAACGACCCGCCCCGGCCTTTGACCAGATTCATATCCGGGTCGACTTCATCGGCACCATCGATGGCTAAATCAATGACTGGATGGGTGTCGATATCCGAAAGGGGTATCCCTAAGGACAAAGCCTGCTGGTGGGTTTGGGTGGATGTGGGGATTCCGATGATGTTGGCGAGTTTGCCTTGGCGAAGAAGCTCTCCTATGCGGTCAATCGCGTGTTTGGCGGTGGAGCCGGTGCCGAGGCCGAGGACCATGCCGGACTCGACGAATTCGATGGCTTTGTAGGTGGTGATTTTCTTGAGGTCGTCTTGGGTGAGGATGAGTTGCGGTGGCGGCGGCGGGTTTTTTGGATCCAAGGTAGGCTAGAGCCATGTGAGTGATGTGGGTTTTTAAGGGATTAGTGGATAATGTGTTTGGGGGTGAGGATTGATGGTGTTGGTTTGATTAGGGTTTTGAAGATCTAGAGTTGGAAATGGGAATAGGGGATTTGGAGAGAGAAAGTGGTGCGGATTTGGGGTTGTGGTGGTGGTATTTGTAACAGAGGATTTCAGGTTATGCGAGCACGACAACAGGTGGTGGCGATCGACAACAGGTGGTGGAAGTCGGCAACAGGTGGTGGTGGCGGCGGTAGGTGGTGGGCAGTGGTGGCAGTCGGCAACAGGTGGTGGGGTTTTGGATGTTGAAAGAAGAAGGAGGGTGGTGATGGTGGATGGAAGAAGGAGAGAGAATAGGGAGTATTTGTTAGTTTTAATATAAAATAATTTATATATAAAATTACAAAAATACCCTCATGTGCAAGGCACATGACCAGATTTAACAAAAAAATTTAACTGGGTTAGTGACAAAGGAGTAACTTGAAACAAATTTGAAACATGAATTATGTCTTTTGCCATTTCTTTCATTAAAGGACGTCTAATGAAAATCAGATCAAACGTAAAGGACGTCTTTTACCATTTTGTCTAACAATTATGTTGGTCCCTTTTGTTTATCTTATCTAACTAATGTGGTTCTCATATTCATATGGTTTGTTCAAATTTGTATTTTAGTTCAGAAGTTAAAATTTCCTAAGTCGACACTGAAGTTTCATTTTCGTTGCAATGTTCATTCTTGTGATTTGTTAAACTCTACTATTCTGATCCAATATATGTTAACAAGATGGACGAAAATTGTAACTAAATTGAAACTTTAGGTACGAAAATAGCAAATTTTAAACTTTTAAATTGAAATAGCAAATTTGAAGAAACCACGAGAACGAAAACCACATCTATGTCGACAAACCAATTGTCCACACAATTTAATGGTTGTAAATCTTGAATACATAAGAAAGATGACGTATGGAAGCAAATGAATGCCAACTAGATTATAATTTATAAGCAATCTGTCGGCAAAAAATAAAAAAAGAATCAAACAACATTTTTAAAATACAAATAGTTTAATATGATTTATATACAAATATATATATATATATATATATATATATAGTTAACACGTCTAGAACCGGCCTTATTGATATTTCAAATAATAAATTAATTTACAAAAATATATTAACCAATACATAATACCTACATTACATACAATAATGTTAATACAAGTATTTAACAAACATTTAAAACACAAATATCTTATCAAGCATTATTAAAATAAAAAATAAAACTTTATATGGTCAAAAGTTTAGTTGTCTAGATGTGTGTGCGTTTTTCTTAAGATAACATAAAATAATGTTGTTGGTTTGGATGATGCAAATAATTTTAAATTATAAACCTCATATAACCAAAAACGAATTTATAATTAGATAATTAGACAATCCAAACAAGAATGAATGTCACGGTCAGATGAAAAAAAAAAGATTTAAGACATACAGAGACAATTGTAAAACGGGTTAAATGCATTAACAAAGACATATACAGATCATTTGTATAGATGTTTGGGTTACACAAGTTCTTTTACATAAATGTATATTATATATGAAACTAACACAAGAACTTAAAGACGTGTCACAAATAGTATTAAAAAAACCTTTAACCATGCATTAAAGGTGACGTACGCCTGCTTAATTATTGGAGTTTTTCTAATACTTGAGTCCACATATTCTTTTATCTTTAAAAAAATGTGTTTTTTTACGAGGTCGGGATTGCTTATTTTATCTTATAATTTATATGCCATAAAGTATTTGGAAAAGTTAAAATGTTATGGGTGGATAAATAATAAATTACAACTCTGTAATTTATAACTTATATAATTTATAAGGAGATTAAATAAGAAATCTCAAACTGTCAGGCACACCCTAAGAAACATTACTTATATACCATTATCATCTATTCCCCGTTCTCATCTCTATGTATGGTTAAATGATAAAATCATCATTTCTTAAATTTATGTTTCGTCTTTTAAAAAAATTTCACATTCTTCTCTCTATCCCTATCTTTATATATTATTGCACTATATGAGTGTATATGTATGAACTTAGGTGATGAATAATAAGAGAGTGGAGCTTAAGGAGATTAATATGGATAGGAATAAAGACCTAAAGAGGGGGGGGGGGGGGGACCCAACATAGTATTCACCATCAAGTAATAGACATGTTATCATAGTATATTCATAGTTACAATGCACACCCAAAAGTAATGTCCATTAATAGACATGTTACTTGAGTTTAAGATCAAGTCCTCTCATTTTACTATAAGGATATTATTCTTTCTTATTAATCTTATCAAATTGGAAAACAAAATTAGTGTAATATATATGTTTTCTTATTTAAGAATATATGCAATCCAAGGTACAAATATATTTCGAGAAAAAGATTAATATAAGTAAGTTAAAAGAAAATTCCGAAGTTCAAAAGATGCAAATTTATGAGAACAATTACAGAATGTTGTTTTTATTTATTAACCAGTAAACCAAAAGAAGCCTAAAGTTGAGTTGATAAATATTTGAATAGTGATCATATGATGACATAAAAATAATATTTTTTGAACCCGTCACTAAATACTGATGGCTAATACCTCTTTTCTTTTGTATAAATATATATACATATGTTTTAAAAATAAATATATATAAATTAAGAAAAAAACCTAAGCCAACGGACCATCAATATGCTTCCATCTTTATGTTTGATTGAAAGTACCAATAATAACATTACTATTTATAAGTTTATAATTACGTTGAGGACAAATAAATTCCTGTAAAGGTCAATATCATATGGATGTCCGATCTTATCCTATAACCTATTAATACATCTTATATTATACATAAAATAAAAAGAATAGAAAGGAATAAGTCACATGTTTAAATTTTGGACAAAAAGAGCCGTAGTTGCGGACTGTAACATCCCGCCTCTCGTATTATCAATATTGTCCGTCTTACCTTTAATAGATGGACCATTCAAGGACTAACGAATTTATTTTTTGTTGCCTCGATGGAGACTTCACATAGGATCACCTATCCTAGTACTACTACCACCATTGATATTGTCCGTTTTACCCTCAATGGATGTACCATCCAAGGATTAACGGATTTGTTTTTAGTTGCCTCAATGTAGACTTCACATAAGGTCACCATCCTAGTACTACTAATACCACCAATATTGTCCGTTTTACCCTCGATGGATGGCCCATCCAAGGACTAACGGATTTGTTTTTTGTTGCCTTGATGGAGACTTCACATACGGTCACCCATCCTAGTACTACTACCACCTAAGTACGCATAACCGTGAAGCTCACATTTCATTCACTAGCACTAAACCAAAAATACGTTTGTGATTTAAGAGGTGTGAGCATTACTTATTAACCAATGATCTCTTCTGTCCATAATCGATTTGTGATTTGCCTAGGGTGTACAAATCATCATGTTAATCTTTGTATCATTACATGGATGATGATGGCGACAAGGGAAGGAGACGAAGAGGCACCGACCCAATAAGTGAAGTAGTGAATGGTGGAAAACAAATAGCACATCACAAAATGCAATCATAATTGCCATGTTGTATGAGCTTATATACCAAGCTTCATAATTTGTACATTTTACGAACAGTAGACAACTACGAGTAAACCGTAAATTGCAAATTAGTATAGTATTTAATCGATTTGTTCAAAAATATATTTAAAATACTTTTTTGCATTACACTTGTCAATATTTTCTACTCATATCATAACTTACTTTTTTCTAACATAACAAGTATCGATACCATAACAAGTCGAATTGATACTAAACCGAATAACTGTCATATATGACTCCCACTAGTTTATTTAAATGGTGATAATAGCTATAAATTTAAGTATTTTAAAAATAAAAAATTGTGGCCGTCTTTCTGGTATTAAATATTAAGACAAATAATAATAAAGTAAATATACATCGAAGGTGATATATGAATTTAATGTTATATATTAATTAAAACCGGTAGAGGATAATATGAAGAGAAACATGGAGCCGTAAGTCATGTCAACGTGGATGATGATTGATGAGGACCGGTTCATCCATATCCAAGCAATGAACTTATCCGCTTCACCAACGTGTACGTATGTGTTTGGTCATTTAACAACAAATATTCCACACTTTTAAATCTTTTTTAATATCAATTTGTTTTTTTTTTTCTTATATAGAATACATTAAATTGAGTAAATTTAAACTAGAATTCAAGAAGAGTACTTAAATGTTTTTAGAAAAAAAAATCAGTTTCAAGCAAACAATTTTCCGATAATTAGATAAATTTTTAAATATATAATAACATGTGTAGTGGTCTAATGCTCTCACGTCACCTCAATCAAAACTGACTCTAACACTTGTACGGAAAGGCTTTTTATGCGCTCTCTTGAGGCAAACAACAGCATTAAGCGGGGAGTTTTCCAAAGAAATATATTGTATTTATTTATTTTAGCTAATGAGTGTCATTTGCATAACTTTCTTTCTTTAAATTTTATTTATTTAATTTAAACATTTGTTTAATTATAGTGGGTGTAAAACAGTTACACGCGTTAAAGGAAAAAAGCCTTGCTACATGACGGTAACATGACGAGACATTTTTCACTTTTAAGTTGATCCGTTGCCTTAACAGCTGACTCCACTTTTGAAACAAATTATGATAATTTAAAACAAGACAATAAGTGATTTATGTGTTTTTAGTCTTTTACATTAAAAATGGAATGATAAAAAAATGCAATTCTTGGAAAAAAAATCCCTAGTAATAAAACCGACAATTGGGCTTAACAACCTATGACATTATCACATGATTCAGCTTGTCAAGACCTTTCTTTTTGTCCATTACGAGCTTAGAGATCCCTTCTTATGTATTTTATGTTTAGACCTTTTATCACGTTTCCATGTCTACATGTATAATGGATTTTACTCATTTTTAGAAATAAAATAGATTTATAATTTTGTCGATAGAAATAGAACAGTGGGAACATAATGATAATGCTTGCTTAATTAAGATTCATTCATATCTATATAGGTAGTTCTGATAATCTCATGTGCTATTGCTGTTTCAACTTACCACCAATTGATTGCCACGTGCATGCACTTTTCATGCTGTTCATAACAAGTTAACAACCATATTTATATGCTCCCCAACCATGGTTACAATCCTATCTTTGATCTCTCTTTCTCAAACACTCATTTTTCTTTATTTTCATACCTAATGCAAATGGATCATCATGATCATCAAAGATGGGTTGCCATGAAACATACAAATGAATATGATCAACAACATGATCTATGTTCATCCATTGAAGAGGCTTCAACAATATCAAATGTTTCATCATGTTCATCACCTTCATGTTCTTCATCTTCTTCTTTGGATGACACAACAGATGATGCTTCTTCACCCAATTCTAGTAGATCTTCTCTCTATGATCTTTCTGACCTCATGTCTCACCTACCCATCAAGTGAGTTTAGTTTATCTAACACAAAAAGATTACAAATTTCATTAGTTTTTACATTAAAGATTCCAAATTTTATTGGTTTTTAAGGATTCCAAATTTCATTACTTTTTTGATTAAAGATCCCAAATTTCATTCGTTTTTAGATTAAAGATTCCAAATTTAATTAGTTAATTTTTAGATTAAAGATCCAAATCCTAAAATGGTTTTTTTTTATATTTTAACTACTAAGAGAATATGGCTTTAATTAAAGAGACAAAATTTCATTACTTTTTAGAGTAAAGATCCCAAATTTCATTAGTATGTAGATTAATTCCAAATTTAACTAGTTTTTAGATTAAAGGTTACAAATTTCATTACTTTTTAGATTAAACATCCAAAAACTAAAAAGGGTTTTCTTATTTTAACTACTAAGAGAATAGAGCTTTGATTAAACATACAAAATTTCATTACTTTTTAGATTAAAGATTCCAAATTTTATTACTTTTAGATTAAAGATTCAAATACTAACATGTTTTTCTTGGTTAATTATAGAAGAGGGCTTTCAAAGTTTTATCATGGGAAATCAGACTCATTTACATCTCTAGCAAGAGTCACAAGCATAGAAAATATTCCCAAAAAAGAAAAGAAATCACACAAGAAGATCAAGAAAAGTTATAGATCTCACACACTTCCAAAGCCAATAATCTCAAAGAAAAATTCAAGAAAGAAAAAGTTTGGGAATAGAATCAAAAAGGAGATCAATGAGTAATCCTATGTTTTTAATTACACTTGTATAAAGTTTTGGTGTAAAATTGTAAATATAAGCCTCTTTTGCTCTTGAGTTATGTTCTTAATAATACATAAATAAAGTTATTACACAAAGAGTTAAAAAGATAATTGATGTTCGGTTTCATAGGTTTTACTAAAAAAGGTTATGAGGCTGATTCATAAGTTTGTGTATGTTCTTTTCCAAATTAAAACCTATGAATAACATCAAATTGGGGATTTTTTTATTTGCATAAGAATATAAATTTGGTGTGAGCAAATAATTTATTTAACCGAACTGTTTTACAGACTTAACCAAGCCAAACAAGTTATTGACAGTTCGGTTAAGCCATAACCGACTAATCAAAATTTATGATTCAGTTTTGCTTTCATTGTGTGGTAAAACCGATTAACCAAAACAGATTGATTAAGCAACTCCAATACCTAACATTTTGGTTTCCATTGATGCTGAAAACCGAACCAAACTAGTACACACCCGCATCTTCAACTATGTTTGTTGTCCCAATCATGAATAATATGCATGGCTAAACATTTTTCACCTGTAATCGAGTTGAGGGTTTCATCACCACATTGCAAGGCTTTGATTTGCCTGGCAAACTGGTTGGGTCAAGTGGGTTTGGGTTACAGGCCAGAAGGGTTCAGGTCAAAAACGGGTTCTAAGTAAAAAGAATTTCGGTCAATAAGGACCATTTTTCAAAAAATATCAATTCGGTTGGGGTCAAAATGGGTTTGTGATGCTAGATTGTCGCTATCTAGTCAAAAACAATTAAATCAGTGTTCCTAATCACCTAAGAGAGCTTGGGTAAGTAGGGTGTCGAACCACGAGGAGTATGTGATCATTGTAGAGTGAAACCGATTCCTAACATTATGAAGTAAAATCTTAACAAAGTGCTGATCACACTAGCAAACAAGTTGGTTTTAATATCAAACAAATAATGCAAGCAAAATTCAATCAAGTAAACAAAGACAAATCACACCCGGGAATCCAAGTACGTAACCTAACAGCAAACTTATGCAACTTAATAGATAAACTATCCTGTGTCAACTACAGACTGCCTAACCGGTTAAACCTTAGGCATCCACGCTCGCTAACACACGGCACTTGGTTATCAAACGGTCCCTGCCAGTGTGACTCAACTAAAGGCAAACGTATGTTTTTTTGCAATTAACAGGTCAAAACAATCCTACAAGCAATTATCATAGCAACTGGCACACTAATCGTTCTGATCGAAATAAACCTAAACTAACGTTATACACAATCATACTAGACATCAATACTCATAGATTAACATCAAAGATAGTTACAATCAATTTGTTCTTACATGAGAAAAACCGAAAGATACAATACTTGTGACATTCGTCATTTTTGGGATTCGTATTTGTATTTGTAAACCCGACCCAATGGGTCGTTTCGATGTATTATTGATCATTTAATAGAAGCGTTCCAGACATTTATGGTAAAACATTCGTTCATTTATTTCTACGTTCCATTTCTCGAGACTTATCGATAACACGCTTAAACGCGTAAATAATCCAAAACCGAAACTATATATGTTAAATATAAAGTTTAGGGTTAAAAACGTAAACTTTAAATACTTTTTATAACTTAAAAGATATTAAGCCTCATTTATAATGTTTAGGAAACTTGAGGGACCTGAAATGTAAATACTATTAAATTATTTTTTTTAAATCAACCCAACCGTACCCCGTCCCCCCCCCCCCCCCCCTGTTCCACCGTTTTTCCGGCCACCCTCCGGCCGCCGGAATCGGCGCCGGAGGTGACCCAAACACCACCAAACCTTATTGTTTTAACCAAATAATTATATAAACGTGTTTCTCCGTTAACCTAAAATATTAACCGACTAATTAATTGCGATTCCTTGCCGTAAATCACCCCGTAATCGTCGCCGGAAAATCCGGGTAAATCACATAAATGCATTGACGCGTATACGCTCCGATTAGTTGTATAAATAGCGACCTAAGCCTTATTACAACTCGCTCATAACCTTCTTTCCCTCTAATTCTCTCTACAATAGCCGTAATAATCCGGCAAAGCTTCGGCTCCGGCGAGTTCTTGTTCTTCACCAAATCAACACCATTTGAGGTAATTGTAACATGCATTTGATCAGTTTTGATCCAACAAACAAAACCCCTAACGTGATTTTAACAAACTTGAAACAGAAACTGAGATTGAAAAATCTAGGGTTCATGTGAAGAAGATGAACCTGAAGTATATTATATATATATTCTTTCTTATACCTTAACTGAATTACTTGCTAGTCCAACTGGTTAACTTCGTTGTCTGGTAACCAACAGACCCGGGTTCGAAACCCGGGTCAAGCTTTTTCTTTTTGTAAACTGTTCATTATTATTATTATTATTAATTAAAACTATTAAAAACTAATACTATATATATATATATAACTGAAACCATGTTCATAACGAATATGAGGCCTAGCTCAGTTGGTTAAACATGAAACTAATAACCTCCGGACCCAGTTCGAAACCCGGGTCAGTCACATTTTTTTTAATAACAGTTTATTTATTTATAACTAATAAATCATTTTAAGCAATTAAAAATCAAAATAAAATTATAAAAACTTTTTTTAAGTTAAATAAAAATTATATAAATTAACTATAAAATGTATCTCACCATTTTACACTAGAAACCGAGTTTTTTCATTCTCGTAAGCCGTAACTAAAAATCGTATATTAATTGCGACGTCAACTTTAATATATTAAAAATCATCTCGTTAAAACAAAAATTATATTTTTCGACTTGTAAACATTTCAAGTATTTCAAACATACAAACTTCGTATCCCCGCCGTTAAAATACTTAAACCATATTAATAACCGATTTCTGTTAAAACATAAATATTAATATAATAATCAAAGAGCCGTAAAGTTTGTAATAAAACAATAACTAACTTCTAAATCTATTCATTTAACCAACTTTAAAATTCCGTTAGAATAGCCGTTAAAAGTCGTGTTTATTTATAGTTCGTACGGATTGACCGCTTCGGTTTCCTTTGACGCCTTCAAGTTGTTCTTATTCCTTTTTCACTTCAATTACTAAGGTGAGTTTTTCACCACCCCTTTTTAATGTTTTAATGTTTTGGGGTAGCATATGTATCCTTATAAAGATTCAAGTATTATTTCTTCTATTACAAAACTACAATTCGTAAATGGACTTGTGTGTTACTTGTATTACTTGCACGAATATTACTTGCACGATTGGGAAGCCTCATTAAGTATGATCATACGCCCCCCTTTGCACTCCGGTCCATTTGTATCGAGTGGAAAAGGGCCTCATTATCCAAGTACGTTGGTTGTTACCAATAGGAAAGGACCTTACTTGCGCGATTATCCAAGTACATTGGTTGTACCAACTGGAAAGGACTTACTTGCTCGATTATCACATGTTTAAGAATTGTATGGTTTCTATGTATGTATTTAAACTGTGGAAACTCACCAGCTATATTTATAGCTGACCATATTTTATACATATGTTACAGGTATCGTGATTAGAGGTTGAAGTATTGAAGACACTTAGATTACTTAGGGTATTTCAATAAAAGAACTATTGTTATGGTTATGTTTTGGTTGAACTTGTATTGTTACTTTTGAACTTGTGTTACTTGGCTTATTAAATGAATTAATGTTATTATGGTCACACGTGTGTTTGAGCAATCTGTACGTCACACTCGGGCGTTTCCGCTTAAGCCGGGGTGTTACAATACTCTACATCCCGGGTATGACTCGAAGGATCTAGCCTCGTCTCGGCATCTCTCGGGCTTCGGTTATGATGTTATAGAACATGTAGATGACCTTGAGATGAATGGGAGTGATGGTGGACAGCTATTCTCCTACAAAAATGCTCTGGAAACTCGATAATGGCGTCTAGGGTCGTCAAAACGTAATATAACACAAAACCTTAACTTTCCCGATTTTGGGAACCATCGCGTAGCGCGATGGTCTCCTCTCCTGGTCCATCGCGCTACGCGATGGACCAAAGTCAACGCTGCCAGATTACAGGGCATCGCGTAGCGCGATGCCCCACCTTCAACACCCATCGCGCTACGCGATGGGTCTCTTTTCTTAGCAAATCCAACTGACTGCCTCGGTAAGCGTGCTGGACATCCCAGGTCTTCATTCCATGCTCGTACGGGTCCAAATTAAGCGCGTTAAGTACCTGTGACCTGAAATACAATAAACATGTATGAAGTACCAAAGTTCTAACAATATACTAAACAAAACTACATAATTAACACACTAATATATATACAAAATACCCGAACATCACATCTCCACACTTATCTTTTGTTTGCCCTCAAGCAAAACTCTAAAGCAAACATCAACCTCCATCATAGGTATATCAATTATCACCATTAATACTAGCAAGGTTTAAGGTCATACCCAGTTTTCCAGACTGACACTTTCTAGATTGACAACCCACAAATAAAGTTAATGCTACAATAAACTATAGAATCGCCCAGACAAGTGTATTTTGTTTCCGGTTATGGCATACGGGCATACATGTTCATACCCTTCACACTATCAACACTCCACTTGGTTTAATATCTGGACTAGCAAAAGATGTGCTAGTATATATCTCTGCACCCAAAATACCTAATATGAGTTACAACTTAATATGCTTGCAGGTCAGTCTTATCTCCACCCATTAACCATCGGTTGCATAAAGACTCGGACTAAGGTTTTGCTGAGGCTTAGGTTCGGGTGCGGATCAGGCTTATTTAGTGACTCAGGTGGATGAAACCCAGTTAAACAAACCAATAAACAGACTCACGAATACAAATGAACTAATTACACAATCACTGCTATTTACAACTGAACAAACTAAACAGATAACTTCTTTTTGTCTTTTTGCTGACTTTTCAATTTTTTCTTCTCTTTTTTTTGTACCAATAACGGATAATTACAGCTCAGAACTTTTCAGCTTTACAACTCATCTGACTAAATACAACTCGATATATATATATACGGCTCGATAACGAACTGGATTTCATCACACGGATTAAAATAAAATAAAGGCCAAGGCTACAATTGTGTGTAATGTTCAGTTTAGCAAACGAAAAAAGGATAAGGTCCAAATGGGCTCCTAGGGGATAATGTCAGGTAAGGAGTTTATTTAGTGAGGAAAATATGTACGGAATGGGTTTTCTAAAGTCCTAATCTCCATGCAGGTGGTGGTATTAAGATCTTGAAAAGCATGTGACAAGCAAGTTCTAATTCTGTAAAAGAATACCGGTTTCCCTCAATAAATGATAAGACATGTTTTATATTTACTATATAGTATGTGTATTAAGTATAGGGGCTAATCTCACAATATGTCTAGAAATAAGGGCTGCCGATATGAAACATGTATACCCGTCCCCTTGACTCGTTATCCCCGCTAAACGATTCCATTTTCAACTTCTCATTTTTAAAAACATTTGTTGGGAAAACTATCGAGAAGCTGAAAAACCAACCATGACCAAAAACCTCTAACTTGGCATTAATAGCAATAAGTGACAGTTAATAACTTAAGTTTCTGAATACTGTTCCAGGTACTATCGGGCTAAAAATTTTCAATTTTCCCCCATCTCCACACTTGAGGTTGACATTGTCCTCAATGTTAAAATAATAAAGTAATTAATAACTCGGGGAACAAAAGTAATGACTAAAGCAAATTATACAATTACAATTCTAAAAACTAAAATAAAAAATAACAAAATTGTTTATGAAACTAAAATCACCTGATAACAATGACAACGCAATGCTAAACTCATCCCACAACTCTCAACACACTGGTGACACACGTCTCCACCACTGACCAATACTGTCTAACCAAATCTGCACAAATCTCGAGACATGTATAAGCAACCACTCACAAATATAAGACTTAGGCCTTTCGAGAGTTAATATTATTATTATATTATAAAAATCATTACCGAGCCGAGTTAGTCAATTTCATAAAATTTTTTTGTTAATTAATTAAAAATAATAAAAGACCTAACTCACTTTCGTAGGAATCACGGTTGCATTTAGCGTATGCAACAAGCCCTTTAACCCCCCCGGTAGCCCGGGTGGACGAGTGAGGTCTCGTGAGGGTTTGTAGTGAACACACCCACAAAGTTTTAAAAGCAACACAAACAAATATACAAATATACAGATCAAATACAACAGACAAGGTGGGAGGGCTGTTATATATAAATATTATTATATTATTATTACTTATTTATTTAAATATTTTTTTTTCGTTTTTTTAGAGATCTGAGGACCCATCGTGTAGCGCGATGGGTTAGGTAAGCACACGTCGCGCTAAGCGACCCAATTAATTCAAATTAGGGTTTGGACCCCATCGCGTAGCGTGATGGGGTTGGTCTTGGCGTCATCGCACTACGCGATGACGTCAGATGTCTGGGAATGTCCAGGGCCATCGCGTAGCGCGATGGTCCCCAGTGAACAGAAAGTTTTTTCCGATTTGGGGTCGGGCATTTTCCGACCCAGTCACTTTTCGACATCCCGACAACACCCTGAACATGTTTCAGAAGTCGAAATTTGCAATACTTACCTGGAACGCCGTGAAATTAACCAATTACTTACCGAACCTCCAAGACGCACACTGTACCAAAAGCCTCCCCACACTTGAGATATGCTGCACAGAACTCGAGACCAAAGTCTAACAATGACTCAACGAAAATAAAATAAAATGGAACACACTTACAACCCCGGGTTGCCTCCCGGTCAGCGCTGAATTGCGTGTCTACAGCTCGACAATGCCTCGAATGTTTCAAGTATTTTCATCAACCGATGAGGTCACAATGAGGCTCACCGATTCTTTGTCAACCTTTCCTTTCCCTGTTACTGATTTCTAATCATCTTTCATCTTACTCACTCTCTCCTTCCAACCTTTCTTCTTCATGCTACCTTTCAGCTCGTTCTTGTCAGTTACAAAACATCCCTCTCTTGTATGACTTGTGCATGATGGTACACACTTGTCAACAAGAGGACTAGTAGCATTTTCAAACAATAATAACCGCTTAACATGGTTCCCACACTTAATGCCCAAAAATCCCTCAGCACAATTAATTACCGCATGTGCTGTGGCAAGGAACAACTTGCCCAGTATGACTTCAGATTGTTTAATATTACCCTTAGCATAATTAAGTACAAGGAAGTCAACTGGGTAACTAAATTCATCCACTTGAACCATTACATTAGTGACCATGCCCCGGGCTTGTGTATGAGTTTGATTCGCCAACACCACGGTGGTTTTTACACTTTCTAACGGGCCAAACTCATACTGATCATATAAACTGCCGGGCATGACACTAACACAACCTCCAAAATCTAGAAGTGCCCGATCAGTTTTAAAATCTCCAATTTGAATTGATAAAAATGGCACTCCCGGGTCTTGGAGTTTACTTGAGGTGGTATTATCCTCCACCTCCTCATTATCCATGTTGGTTGATTTGCTATTAAAACATTTCTCACAAGTGCAGTTTTCACAAAAAGATAACTCATCAGTTTTTAATTTAACTTCATTTTGGAAAACCATTTCATTTTGACCAACACATTTATTCTCATCAATATCATTATTCACCACCGCCTCAACAACCTGCAGTGGTGACTCAACTTCAACACAGGTAATTTCAAAATGAGGTACAAGACTTACCGCGTTGATGTGCACACTATTAACTTTCTTAGAGCTTAAACTAGCATGTTGCGGGTCCACTGTGGTATCGCTCGGTAGCTGACCCGCGTTCTTTGGAAATCTCGCCACTTCTGTTGCGAGCTGACCAATCTGTTTTGACATTGCTTCTGCTGATTTGTCTTTCAACTCGAACTGTCTCTACGTTTCCTTCTGATTATCAGTCACGACCTTCAACAACGCATCTAACTTTGAATGTATTGACTCGTCTGAATTTCCCGAACTACCCTTCTGCTGGTCCTGATTCTGATTACCTGACGAACTGTTACCCCGGTTACCATCTCTGTTATATCCCCGACTGTTATACTGACTGTTCGAACCACCCTGTCGGTAGCTGTTATGCTGTCGGTTCTGACTGGATCCCTGAAAGTTCGGGTTCGATTGGTTCGACGCGTTCCCTTATTTGAAATTCGGGTGATTCCTTAGGCCCGGGTGATAAGTGTTCGAATTGAACCCTTGGCCCTTGGACTCCCCATATGCGTAACTGACTTCCTCTTTATCGGTATACTCGTCATCATCAACCCCGGGGCAATCTTCAACCTTGTAAGACCCCGAATCCCGGGAATCCTATAGTTGGTAATCATATCCAAAATTCACAAAAATTTAAAACCGAAGCAATTTGTTTTATTAAAACCAATTCAGAGTAATAAACAGCGGAAATTAACCAGTATCAAAAACCCCAAAAAACGGGGACATATTCCCCAAAGTTAAAATAAAATAAAATGTTTTGTTTTATTAGAAGTCCTCGACTAGAAATGCCTTCAACCGTCCAAGTAGTCTCGAGCACGTCCAAGCGGTAAGTATCCTCCTCTGAACCTGAAACTCACACTAACACACACACAAAGTCAGCTTGAGCTGAGTGAGTTCAAGTTTAATAATAGACATTTAAATAAATCATTCCAAGGGTTTAAATATAAAAACATGATTATAAAACATTCCAAGAGTCTAAAATATGATACGGGATACGAACAGTTAGGCCATCATCAACACTAAGTATTCGTACTTAGACATCTATATACATCCATATATTTATATTCCTATAAATACCATCCAAATAATAACATCAGGGTCGAGCACACGTACAACCCAAACACGTAACATCTTATCCAAGTAATAACATCAGGGTCGAGCACACGTACAACCCAAACACGTAACATCCGATGATGATCATGCCACATGAGCCTCCCCCCTCACGGGCTTTTCAGGGCCCGCCACAGGATTTAAGAACCTGAGTCATATAGTTTGGCCCGGCCAAGATCACCATCCATCCGTATGCAAACACGAAGTAGGCATACGCAACATCAGTAGTCGAAATGACTACAACATCGCCAAATATAGGCCATACAATAATTTATATATACATACTATAACATTCCAAGGCCAACTATATACTAGCAAGCCTATATAAAATAGTTTAAACGTTTCATCAGGAAAAATCGTTTAGGTGTGCATGCTAGCCCAAAACTTAAAAGAGTAAAAAGGGGCATCATGAACTCACCTGACACAAGGTATGATTTCACCACAAGCTAAAGGATCCCTACGTAGGCCCACAACTCAAACTCCTGTCGGTTTACACACAATCAATATTATTGACATCGAGATGACTCGTTTATCCTACGAGACGTTCTAACATGGTTCTAGTTACCTAAAGCCTCGACCTCATCGAACCCAATCACAACAGCCCCCAGGAGGCCTTACATTCACCAAAACGACCCTTAGATACTCCCGGGAATAAAGAATTCCCAATTTACCCCCGGAAGCACTAGGTTACACTAACACGCGCGTTTAAGAGTTGTTTAAGCACTTAACATCCAACTCAACCCCGTGTGGACCCAATATGATAATTTCACAGCCAACAAGTCCACACGACGCTACACGAGTCAAATGGGTCGGTAACTCGCAAGTACAACGCACTAACTATTCAATAAACGCAAATGCGCGTTGTACCGACCCGTTTGAGTAATCGACAACCAATTCAGCCCCCATACATATAAAAGTGATTTTTCAACAGCCCGTAACCCGAACCACGGTCACCCGAACTGAATTGGTCGTTAATTACTCCAATACTCGCGTTAAACGCAACAATTCGCTATTCTAGACAACCGAATATCCACTTTCAATCTACAACTAGTTGACCAATCAAACGAACACCAAAGGACATGATTTTAAAGTATGTAATACTAGACATACCTAGGAAAATGTTGGTGCAAAAACTCACTTCAAACAGCCCGACACGATCACAATTGAACATCCACCGGTTAAGCCTAAAATGAACTTATCGATCAATAACAAGTAAAACATGCATATTTTAGCTTAAGAAGATGCATTTAATTACATAGGATAACCTTTGAAATAAATTATTAAATTTTTACCAGACTTTAATAAATGTCTTAGGTTTATAAAAATATTTTTATTATATTTTTCAAGTGGACACAAAAATTCAAAAAATTCTTCCAACACAGAAGGGTATGTGCAGCTATTTCAGTGCGCAACAAAATGGTTTTATTTTTATAAAATTCATTACCGAACCAAATTAAACTATTCCAATTGGGTTTGATTCTTAACTCAAAATATTAAGTTCCAGAAGTGGAACCAACTAAGTTGGACTTGTTGAAAAAGATTTATGAAGTCGGGAAGACTGACCAGAATCCGTCATCCTGCATCAGCTTTGACACTCGATCTTATAAATTCATAAAAACCATTCAAATCTCGTTCAAAAATTACATATTATACCTTTCTGGAAAATAGACTCAAAGTAGAACGTCATGGAAAGAAGAATCGATCAAAAACAATGGATTATCATCATGTTACAGACCCTACAATAAACGAATACGAATCTGTCATCAAACTGTTATCATCAAAACTCAACCCTAACGTGTTTAATAAAGGTTTCCATGGTTAAAAAGAGTTGTAATACACCAGGACCTACCTCCAATTAGACGTGGGATGGCTGAAATGGAGTTGGAGTGGCACAAAAACCAAGGAGGCAGCCCTCCTAGCTGCCGATCGCAAAAGACATGGGGGGGGGGGGGCTTAGGGTTTTAGGTTATAAACATTTTACATCTAGGTCCTCCAACTTATAAATTGTGATGTTTTGGATCAAAGGTTAAACAAATAGGCTTACAAGAAAGACAAAGAGGTCCCCGGGGAAGGCCAGATCGAGTCTCGGTAAAAATACAAATTTTACAAGGCCTAAATCTTTTCAACGAAAATTCACGGGCGTTACAAACCTTATGCCCCAACTCGCCACAATCTGAACAAACCGAGAATTTCACCCCGACTTTACCAACCTCCTTCTTTTTCTCTTTCCGATGACCCGCGAGTTCCCGTTCCAACTCTGCAATTCTGTCTGACTTGCTCGAGTCTGATTTAACTGTTCGGGTGACCCCGACTTTTCGTCTTCGTTCAGCTGCTGCTTCTGACTTGGAATCCTCACACATAAACTCAAGGAAGTCCCAATCATCCTATTTTGGTTGGTTAAACAACATCCCATTACATGACGATTTCAAATTTTTTCTGGCCTCGTAAGTCAACCCGTCAACAAAACATTTCACTAACTCCCACAACTCAATCTGGTGGTGCGGGCATTTCCTGATCATCTCCTTATAACGAATAAATGCCTCATGAAATAACTCACCCGGTGACTGTGCAAAATGTCGAATCTCCATCCGGGCTTCGTTAGTTTTCGACTACGAATAATACTCGGTACGGAAAACCTGCTGCATCTCGGCCCAGCTCTCAATACTGTGCATCGGTAGCGAGTTGAACCAGTGTTTTGCCTTGTCTTTTAATGAAAACTGGAACAACCGCAACCAGACCTCATCCTGATCATAAGAACCATCACCAATAGACCCGCAAATAGCTGAAAAATCTGACAAGTGTGAATACGGGTCTTGTGATCCTAGTCCGTGAAAATGGGGAACTATGTTGATGTAGGACGGACGGGATTTAAATGTCGGTTGTCCCTGTATTTGAACCTGTGGGATAATCGGTGAGGCACCATAAAAAATAACCGGTCTGAACCGACTGTTAACACCCTGAACCGGAGGCCCGTAATTCCTTCGTCTGGCCCTCGGTTCCTCAAAACCTGCCCGGTTAACCTGAATTGGATGTCTTCGTTCCTCCCGATATCTCCCAACACCATCTCTGTCTCGGTTTCTGTTCCTCCACCTGTCACCTCTCACCATAACTGGTTCCTCAACCTCCTCATCTGCGTTTCTCGGCTCAAACCCGTCATTCCGTCTAACCCTCCAATCATCCCCATTACTACCATCATTCCTCAGTTCTTGTTCCTCCTCATCTCCATCTTCTTCATTGTCAGTATGAATACTGACATGATCAAATCCCGTATAATCGGCTGTCATGACGAGGGGTATTGTTCGGGGCTGATGGCCCGGGTCTATCAAGGTTTCGGTTTTGGTTTCTGGATTGTCGGGTTGAATTTTGTGGTTGTGGAATGGTGTTTATCGGTGGTAACTGGTTATTGTTTGGTGGATCTTGGTTATTTGGTGGATTCTGTTCGGGTTGGAAAACATTGTTCTGGGGTGGTGGGTTTTGGTTTTGATTCTGGTTCTGGTTTTGACCTTCCGTGTCTGGCTGTCTGATCTGAGCTCGGTTCTGCTGAGCTATACGTTCAATTTATGGCTCGTAAATCAGTGGAGAATCTCTTCCTGAATGGCGGATGTGCATAAACCTGTTACCTGCACAAACAACACACCCCGCGTAAAATGGGAAAATAAAACTAAACTAAAATTAAAAACAAAAACTAAATTAAACTAAACTAAACAAAGAAATCAATTAAACACAAAAACACTAAGCGCACTAACTCCCCGGCAACGGCGCATTTTGATGCTACACTGTCGCTATCTAGTCAAAAACAATTAAATCAGTGTTCCTAATCACCTAAGTGAGCTAGGGTAAGTAGGGTGTCGAACCACGAGGAGTATGTGGTCAGTGTAGAGTGAAACCGATTCCTAACATTATGAAGTAAAATCTTAACAAAGTGTTGATCACACTAGCAAACAAGTTGGTTTTAATATCAATCAAATAATGCAAGCAAGATTCAATCAAGTAAACAAAGACAAATCACACCCGGGAATTCAAGTACGTAACCTAACAGCAAACTCATGCAACTTAATAGATAAACTATCCTGTGTCAACTACAGACTGACTAACCGGTTAAACCTTAGGCATCCACGCTCGCTAACACACGGCACTGGTTATCAAACGGTCCCTGCCAGTGTGACTCAACTAAGGGCAAACGTATGCTTTCTTGCAATTAACAGGTCAAAACAATCCTACAAGCAATTATCATAGCAACTGGCACACTAATCGTTCTGATCGAAATAAACCTAAACTGACGTTGTGCACAATCATACTAGACATCAATACTCATAGATTAACATCAAAGATAGTTACAATCAATTCGTTCTTAATACATGAGAAAAACTGAAAGATACAATACTCTACATCCCATGTACGACTCGAAGGATCTAGCCTCGTCTCGGCATCTCTCGGGCTTCGGTTATGATGTTATAGAACACGTAGATGACCTTGAGATGAATGGGAGTGATGGTGGACAGCTTTTCTCCTCCAAAAGTGCTCTGGAAACTCGATAATGGCGTCTAGGGTCGTCAAAACACAATATAACACAAAACCCTAACTTTTCCGATTTTGGGGACCATCGCGTAGCGCGATGGTCTCCTCTCCTGGTCCATCACGCTACGCGATGGACCAAAGTCAACGCTGCCAGATTACAGGGCATCGCGTAGCGCGATGCCCCACCTTCAACACCCATCGCGCTACGCGATGGGTCTCTTTTCTCAGCAAATCCAACTGACTGCCTCGGTAAGCGTGCTGGACATCCCGTGTCTTCATTCCATGCTCGTACAGGTCTAAATTAAGCGCGTTAAGTACCTGTGACCTGAAACACAATAAACATGTATGAAGTACCAAAGTTCTAACAATATACTAAACAAAACTACATAATTAACACACTAATATATATATAAAATACCCGAACATCAGTTTGGCCAAAAAGGAATCGGTTAAAGTTGAGTTGTTTTAGAAAGAAAACAAATCATACCCCACCCTAATGATCGGTTAAAATGAGATTTTTCAATTGGGTACGAGCTTCCGGAATAAAATGGGATCTTCGTAAATTTGATCATTATGAGTGTTACGATGAATTTGGTTGGGAAGTCCAATGGCAAAAAGAGGGGGATTTATTAGCTTGTTATTTAGTACGAATCAGTGAAATGACAGAATCCATCAAAATTATTCAACAGGCCCTAGAAGGAATTCCGGGAGGGCCTTATGAAATTTTAGAAATCCGCCGTTTTGATAGAGTAAAAGATATTGTGTCATTAAAAAAATAATAAAAAAAAGTACACGCACCCTAGATAAAATGAGTCATTTTAAAGAAAAGAAAAAAGGCCCCACCCCAACTACGATTAAAATGAGTTGTTTTGGCATAAAAAATGTGCCTCACCCCTCCTAAGACGTAGGATAAAGCATGTCCGGTCAGAATCTTTTTATAAAAAGATGTTAATAGAATGTTTTAAGTCGGTGAAACAAGCCAGATAGATGATGATGATGATGATAATAATAATAATAATATCAATCAATCAATCATACCTAGTGAAAAATCCCGCCAATAGCAATATCATAATAATAATAATAATAATAATAATAATAATAATAATAATAATTTTCATAAGTTACAAATGCAACTATTTTCGCATGGTTTCCATGAGAGAACTTGAACTTTGTTTAATGAATACATACTCTATTTACTTCAGTTGATTATTATCTGAAACAACTAATAAAATAACATGTGATCTCACCCTAGTTCTTGTTTTAGGGGTTGTTTGGGATTCCTTATTTTATCTTCTTATAACTTTTTATTAAGTTAATAAGTTATAACATTGTAACTTATGAAACTTTTCCTCTCACAATATAAGTAATCCCAAACACCTTATTACTTTTCAAAAAATTAATAAGTTATAAGTTGGTGAAAATAAGATGCCCCAAACAGCCCCTTAGATGCACCTTGTATAACTTGATCAAATATATTGAAAACAACATAGACATAATTGTTTCAATAATTGGGTTGAAGGGCAATTCCAAGACTATGGAGTCCAACTAAGTTACTTAAGAATCCAAATTCTAATAAAGACACATGCAAGGATATTGTTAAAACAATTACCAACACAATCTAAAGAGAATTGCATAGTGATATTAAAAATCTCTTATTCGCGTTAGTTCTATAGGGCAAGTACAATGCCGAATCTGGAAAATCAGTGGAAAGTGTTATTGTCAAAACAACTTATTAAGCTGAATAATATGAATAATTTTATCTTTGATTTTATATGATTGGTGAAAAACATTGTAATTGAAAACAAATTGTAGTTGTAAAAACAATACCAAGAACAGTGACCAATCTTTAGGGTTCGGGTTGTTAAGCATACTGAAAACCTAGTTATAATTGGAAATCACATATAAACAATTTGCTGAATTACTTGTTTTAATGGATAATTAAAAGATCTTATATTTGATTGTGATGATTAATGATGTGAAATCGATTGATTGACACTAGGCTTGTAAACGAACCGAACGTTCGGTGAACTATACGTGAACCGTTCGGCGAGAAGCTCGTTTATGTTCATTTATTTAATAAATGAACGAACATGAACAAAAAACATGTGTTCGTTTAATTAAACAAACGAACATGAACACATGTTCAGTTAGTTCATTTATGTTCATGAACGTTCGTTTATGTTCGTTTATTTATGTTCATTTATGTCTGTTTATTTATGTTCGTTTATGTTTTAATAGAAAATAATTAAATATTATCTAGATAGGTCATCTACTTAAAGGTTTTATATTTGCTAATTTGTGTTCATTTAGGTGTTTTCATTTAAGTTCGCTTATGCTTGTTTGTGTTAATTTACATTTGTTCATGTATGTTCGTTTATCTTTGTTCAGTTATGTTCGTTTAGATTTTAAACATACGAACACAAATGTCCCTTTTTTAAATAAACGAACATAAACATAAATATTTGTTCGACTAAGTGTATGTGTTCTTTTAAAGTTAAATGAAAGAACACGAACATGCCATTTTTCGTGTTCATTCAATTCGTTTACAGGCTTTCATTATTCACACTAATGAATACATCAGTCTCAATCTCTAGGCTTTGCCGATTTTATTTGTGTTCGTGAACCGTTCGTGGACACATTAATTTCCTTAATGAACGAACACGAACATAAAATCTCGTTCGGTAAGTGTTCATGAATCGTTCGTGAACACATTATTTTCTTAACAAACAAACATGAACAAGGCCTTGCTCGTGTTCGTTCGGTTCGTTTACAGCCCTAATTGACACAACCAAGTATGAACCTAATTAGTTACCAGTTTCAAGTTAAAAGAATACAATAAAAATCAATGGTTAAGATGTTCACAATATTCGGTCCAACCCTATGTTTACTTACAATCAACTGATTACCTACAGTCCTACGCAAATCCTACACCCGAGAGTGATCGTAAATGGTTTAGCATTGCCTTATCATCGTATTCTGTTTAGAATTTACTCATATGACTCCTTGGCTCCGCTTGATAACAAAAAGAGAAAAGTTTTGTACGGAATTATTTTAACGGCTTGTTGATGCATCTCATCGATCTTCTCAAGGTGATAGAGATAATCAAGTATTTAGTTGTTCTTTGGATTAAAAATACCCCCCCCCCCCTTCAAATCTTCGTCTTGAAAAAGTTGGTGTAACTTTCCGTCTAGGTTTGTTGTCTTGTTTCGAGCCTTTGGGCTCTAGCATCTTAATAGTTGTGTTTTTTTTAATGAAAGCAGCCGTTTAAAAGAAAAAACAAACTATTCAAATATTTTGTTATAGAATTGAAAGACTTGAACGAAGAAAATCACATTTTCTTTTACGATTTATTGTTGGACATGAGCCAAAGAAATATAGAATTATCTTGAATGCTTTTAAACTTTATTTGGATTGCTATGAGGTACAACTAATGAAAACAAGCAAAAAAAATGTAAATTTAACATGGTGTGGGGTTTAAATAGACAAGTGTGCAAAAGATACGTCCTTCAATGCTACCTTTAGTACTCTTTTCTCATGTCATCTTCTTATCTGTTTGGCTAAAGTTAAAATGCAAATGGAGACAAAAATGAGAAATGTGAGAATGATTTGTGATATAAAAAAACTAATGAAAAGAAGTAAAAAATGTAAATTTAACATGGTGTGGGGTTTAAATAGACAAGTATGCAAAAGATATGCCCTTCAATGCTACTTTTAGTACTCTTTTCTCCTATCATCTTCTTATCTATTTGGGTAAAGTTAAAATGCAAATGGAGACAAAAATAAAAAGTGTGAGAAGGAATTGTGGCCACACAAAACACAACTAATAAAAAGAAGCAAAAAAATGTAAATTTAACATGGTGCGGGGTTTAAATAGACACGTGTGCAAAAGATATGTCCTTCAATGCTACCTCTAGTACTCTTTTTTCCTATCATCTTCTTATCTATTTGGGTAAAGTTAAAATGCAAATGAAGACAAATAAGAAGTGTGAGAAGAATTTGTGGCCACACAAAACACAACTAATGAAAAAAAGCAAAAAATATAAATTTAACATGGTGTGGGGTTTAATTAGACAAGTATGCAAAAGATATGTCCTTCAATGCTACATTTAGTACTCTTTTCTCCCATCCTCTTCTTATCTATTTGAGTAAAGTTAAAATTCAAATTGAGAAAAAATAAAAAGTGCGATAATAATTTGTGGCTACACAAAAAAAAAACTAATGAAAAGAAGCAAAAAAATGTAAATTTAACATGGTGTGTGGTTTAAATAGACAAGTGTGCAAAAGCTATGTCCTTCACTGCTACCTCCAGTACTTTTTTCTCCTATCATCTTATCAATTTGGGTAAAGTTAAAATGCAAAGAGAGACAAAAATGAAAAGTGTGATAATGATTTGTGACCACGCAAAAAAAAAAGAAAAAAAAAACTAATGAAAAGAAGCAAAAAAAATGTAAATTTAACATTATGTGGGGTTTAAATAGACAAGTGTGCAAAAGATATGTCCTTCAATGCTACCTGTAGTACTCTTTTCTCATATCATTTTCTTATCTATTTGGGTAAACATTAAAATGCAAGAGGGACAAAAATGAAAAGTGTGAGAAGGATTTGTGGCCACACAAAAACACAACTAATGAAAAGAAGCAAAAAAAATGTAAATTTAACATGTTGTGGGGTTTAATAGACAAGTGGGCAAAAGATATGTCCTTCAATGCTACATTTAGTACTTCTTTCTCCTATCATCTTCTTATCTATTTGGGTAAAGTTAAAATGTAAAAGGAGACAAAAATGAGAAGTGTAAAAAGGATTTGTGGAAAAAATAAAAAAAAATAAATTAATGAAAAGAAGCAAAAAATGTAAATTTAACATGGTGTTGGGTTTAAATGGACAAGTGCACAAAAGATATGTCCTTTAATCCTACCTTTAGTACTCTTTTCTCCTATTATCTTCTTATCTATTTGGGTAAAGTTAAAATACAAATTGAGACAAAAATGAAAAATGTGAGAAGGATTCGTGACAACACAAAAAACCTATAAAAAAATAATAATTAAAAAAATCATAACTCAATATATAAAGAAAAAATGAAAAAAAAATAAAAAAAAAACCAAAATGTTTCCCTCGTCGTTCCGGTTCCAAAAAAAAAAAAAGAACCAATGCCGAAAATGAGCAAGCAGCCCAATGATAAACAAAAACAGGCACAATAGATCGCAAAATATAACATAATGTGTGACATTTGTTAATTTCGGGTTATTTTATACTTGTATTCTTAATGTAAACCCGACCCGTTTTGTATCCCGAACCTTTCGATATTATCAAAATGATGAATTGTATGTTAAATATTTGTTTTATAGTTGTTGGATAAAAAAAACACCCTTTTCGGTTCTTAAAATTCCCCGAAAACGCTCAAAACGAACTCCAGGGACTAAAACTACCAAAATGGAGACTTGAAGGACCCATTTGTAGTTTGTGCTTCTTGGGTCTATAACCAACCCATTTTCATGAAACACCCTTTATGAAAGACCCATTCAACTTACCCTATATATACACACCCATCTTCTTCATTTGTGCTTGCTCAAATCTTCATTTCTCTCTCAAATTCTTAAATTCTAAGGTTGTTCTTCATAAGCTAATCTTTCATTTTAACTAACTTCTCAATACTTAAAGCTTGATGTTACAACATATATAATATACACTCCTTGTTTACCTTCGGTCTTTCATTTCTCCGGTCTCGGCCGGTTGAAATGTCGGGCTAGTAAGGCAAGGTTACATGGAGGACTTTGTAGTCCTTGTTTATATATTTAAAAAATCTAACCATATAACTTGTTATACTTGTTTAACTTCTACATATTTTAGTTTATTATTCATATTTTTCAAGTTCCATGGTATTGGGTATGTGGTGACTAGCCTCGGTTTCATCCCGAGTTGAGAACCGAACCAAAAACCGAACTTTTGTTTAAAAGCATTATTGTTAACTTTTTGAATGTAAAACTTGAGTATAATTATTTATAAGTTATTTTACAAGTTCCATGGTAATTGGGTATGTGGTAACCATCCTCGGTCTTATTCCCAGTCAAGGACCGAACCAAAAACCGAACTTTTGTTTAAAAGCTTTATTGTTAACTTTTTGAATGTAAAACTTGAGTATTATTATTTATAAGTTATTTTACAAGTTCCATGGTAATTGGGTATGCGGTAACCATCCTCGGTCTTATTCCGAGTCAAGGACCGAACCAAAAACCGAACTAAACCGAGTTCACTCGCTTAAGACACACAAGTGTGTTTTTAGCCACCAAAACTCATATTTTTCTTCAAGATTATATTTAAATCAATTTTAGTTACTTTCTAAACATACTTGGCATGTCGGTAACCAACTTGATCTTATAACAAGTTCGAACCGATAAGGTCGTATACTCGCTTAACGAACGTTAAGGTTCTTGACAATAGAACTACATACTTGGTTAAGTCTATTTTGATTTTATTGAGTTATCTGATAACATTTATTATTTTGGGAAGTTAACTGTGAGCTTGGTCAATTATCAAGTCTCGAACCGACAAACCCGAACACTCGTTTAAACCTCGTTTTGGTATTCTTATAACCAAGGGTTTTGCTCTAGCGTCCCTATACGTGTGCTCATACGTGTTTACCATAATTGATTGTTTATTGCATTTATTAATTATTTATAAACTTGTTTAAAAATCTATCTCATCATAAATGTACACATACACACACTTTCAATAGTATTCTAAGGTATTTTTACCTTAAAACAAAACATTAGTTTTTATATTGTGTTTTATGGATCACAAGCTTAACTTGGATCTCGTTGTTTACAATCTCCTTAAAGCTAGGTTCTATAATTTGTTTTGTGACGACCGTAGGGAACGAAACAGTTGATTCGATCATTTGACAAAAAGTTTCCAAGAATCGAAGGTGTTTTGCTTACCTGGGATGATTGGGTTTAGTGTTGGTTTCTAGGTCAAGCAACTCGAGTTATATGAGCCGACACTTTAAGTTGTCGTATGCGAGCATTCCGGTCGCCTCCTTATTTTTGGTGTTGAAAACATAAAAGCCACGGTGATACGTGGAAAAGTGTTTTTAACATATTGTTGTATCTCCGTTTTATTGTATGTTATTATCATGATTTGAGTCAACAACATGAAAGACGCGGTGATACGTGCACATGTTCGACTCCATATATATTACTTTTACATAAGTTTTTATTGCCGGGATATCAAATCATGGTGGTTCATGTACGATTTTCCCAACTATATATATGTTTACAAGAAATTTTGTTGGTTTTTTTTTCGGAATATCAAATCATGGTGGTTCATGTATATAAACAAATTTCAACACTTCAAAACATCCAAATTTTAAATTCTCGAAACTTTGAAACATATACTTATATATACGTTTTTATCATTTGGTTTATGTATAAACTTTATTTCTACTAACATTTCTCATCCTTATGACACTAGGATTCACGTAAAAATAATAGTTACATACATCTTCTATTTTAAACTCAATGTCCTCAAACTTACTACAATTCTTTATAATTTTTAGAATGCCTCCGCTACGACGCCACTACCGCAAGGACTCCAGACGCAAGATGGCCGCTTTAGTAGCCGAACAAGTCGCCGCTCTGATTCCCAAACTCCTAACTCACTTGCAAGCAAACCAACCTCCATCCGTTGTAGCACCCGTTGAACCCACACCCGCTCTCTACGTGTTAAACAATTTACCAGTGCTAACTCAACCAAATTCCTTGGTACGAACTGTGCGACTATCTTGTTGCAATGGTTTGAAAAGATGGAAAGTGTGTTCCGACACAGCGAGTTCCCCGAAGCGAAGAAAACTAATTTCGCTTCGAGCATGTTTGAGGAAACTGCTCTTACGTGGTGGGGTAGTGTTACGCATCTCCAAGGGGCGGAAATTGCCATGGCGCTTCCATGGACCGAACTTAAGGAATTCATGATGAAGAAGTTTTGTCCCAAACACGAGCTCCAAAAGCTTGAAGCCGAATTTTGGGAATTGAAACAAGAAAGTGGTGATAATGCCGCTTACTCGCTCCGTTTTCATGAATTGAGCACCCTTATACCTCATTTGGTTACCCTGCTCGAACGTAAAATCGACAAATACATCGAAGGTTTACCCATGCTAATTCGGGACTCAGTCATGAGTAGCAAACCCGAGAACCTTGAGGATGCAATTACTCTAGCCGGTGCGCTATCGGAGAACCATGTTAAGGCGGGTACCCTAACCATCAAGAAGAAAAGTGATAAAAGCAAAACCGAACCCGCACCTCAAGCCAAAGTTGACCCACCACCTCAAGCCATCAACTACTCAAACTCTTCCCGCCACAACAACAAAAAGAAATCCAAACAAAACCACCGAAACTATGCTGTTACCCAACAGCAACCGCAACAACAACCCCAAGCTCCCCCACAAAATCGAAAACCCTATACCGGTACTTTTCCACTATGCAACAATTGTCAACTTCATCACCCATCTCACTTACCTTGTCGCCATTGCACCATTTGTAACCGTTTTGGCCATCTAAATAACACATGTCGTTCCGCACAACGTACTCAACCCAACAAACCAAGAACCACTCCACAAAACACCCAAAACTGCTTTGCACCTTACACGCAAAACCCTCCTCAACAACCCCGAGCTTGCTTTAACTGTGGTGACCCAAATCATTTCTGCAACAATTGCCCACGACTCATTTTTGCAAACCAAGCCCAAACCGTAACCATACCCTACTATCAAACCCAAGCCTACCAAGTACAAACCTACCAACCTCAACTTCCCCAACTCAATGCACCACTCATCCAACCCATGCAAGCCATCCAAGCACCTCCTCCTCCACCACCTCATGCACCTCAAGGAAATCCCGGTAACCAAGGACGAGCTTTTATGATGAATGCTAATCAAGCTCAAGTGGCAAACGATGTTGTGAACGGTATGTTTTTAGTGAACGAGCATTTGGCTTCTATATTATTTGATACGGGTGCCAATAAAAGTTTTATTTCATTAAAGTTTGAATCTACTTTTGCCGTACCTCGCACTAAACTTTCTCGACCCTATTCTGTCGAAGTCGCCAATGGAAATTCTATCACCATAAACTCGGTCCTTCGTAATTGTTCTCTCACTCTTTGTAAGCGTAAATTCTCCATCGATCTCATTCCGATGCAAATGAGAAGTTTCGATGTCATAGTTGGCATGGATTGGTTATCTTTGCACCGTGCCGAAGTCGTTTGTTATGATAAATTCATTCGGATTCCGCTTGTCAACGGTAAAACTCTCAAGGTCTACGGAAAAATGTTTCCTAAAAGGCTCAATCTCATGTCGTGTTCTCAATCGCAAAAATACTTACGCCAAAAGTATGTTTCGTTCCTAGCCCAAGCGGTGGTAAAAGACCACAAGGAAAGAAAAATCTAAGATATCTCCATTGTTTGTGATTTCCTCGACGTCTTTCCAGATGATGTTACCGGTCTTCCACCCATTCGTCCGGTTGAATTTCGAATCGATCTTGTGCCCGGCGCAATGCCCGTGGCCAAGGCTCCTTACCGTTTAGCCCCATCGGAAATGCAAGAGTTATCAAACCAACTCGAAGAACTTTCCGACAAAGGCTTTATTCGTCCAAGCTCCTCTCCTTGGGGCGCTCCCGTCCTGTTCGTGAAAAAAAGATGGCTCATTTCGCATGTGCATCGATTATCGTGAACTCAATAAACTTACTATCAAAAATCGTTATCCTTTGCCACGAATCGATGACCTCTTCGATCAACTCCAAGGCGCAACGTGTTTCTCCAAAATCGATCTTCGATCGGGATATCATCAGTTGCGTGTTCGCGAAGAAGACATTCCAAAAACCGCATTCCGTACTCGATATGGACATTTCGAATTTTTTGTCATGCCCTTCCGGTTGACCAATGCACCCGCGGTATTTATGGATCTCATGAACCACATTTGCAAATCGTTTCTAGATAAATTCGTTATTGTCTTTATTGATGACATTCTCATCTTCTCTAAATCCAAAGCCGAGCATGAGCATCACTTGCGTTCCATTCTCGAAGTCTTAAGAAAAGAACGACTTTACGCCAAATTCTCAAAATGTGAATTTTGACTAGAGGAAGTTCAATTTTTGGGACACATCGTCAACGATAAGGGTATTCATGTTGATCCCGCAAAAATCGAAGCCGTCAAAGATTGGAATACTCCGACTACACCCACGAAAATTCGATCTTTCCTCGGTTTGGCCGGATATTATCGGCATTTCATCCAAAATTTTTCCAAGATCTCTTTACCCCTCACTTCCCTAACTCACAAAGGACAGCTTTATGATTGGGGATCCAAACAAGAAGAAGCATTTAATACTCTTAAACACATGCTTTGCAATGCTCCCGTTCTAACCCTTCCCGATGGAAACGACGACTTTGTAGTATTTTGCTATGCTTCTCATCAAGGTCTTGGTTGCGTTCTCATGCAACGAGGTCAAGTTATCGGTGTATGCTTCAAGGCAACTCAAGGTCAACGAGAAGAACTACACGACTCACGATCTTGAACTTGGTGCCGTCATTTTCGCACTCAAAATTTGGAGACATTACCTTTACGGAACGAAATGTGTGGTTTTTACCGATCACAAAAGCCTTCAACACATTTTTGACCAAAAAGATCTCAACATGAGACAACGAAGATGGGCTGAGTTACTTAGTGACTACGATTGCGAAATTCGCTACCATCCCGGTAAAGCGAATGTCGTGGCCGATGCCCATAGTCGAAAGGTTAATGTCAAATCCGTCTTGCTTCTTAGCGTCACCGTTCAACCCGATCTCCAAGCCAAAATCTATCAAGCCCAATGTACCTCCGTTGACGAAGGCAACATGTACGACGAAATGTCATGTGGAGCCGAGCTTCAACTCGAAACAAAACCCGATGGCTTATTGTATTATCTCAATCGTTTATGGGTTCCCGATCGCGATGACCTTCGTACTTGCATACTCGATGAAGCTCACAAGTCACGATATTCTGTTCATCCCGATGCGGATAAAATGTATTTCGATCTTCGTTCTACCTTTGGTGGCCGGGTATGAAGAAAGATGTAGCAACGTACGTTTCGAAATGTCTTACTTGCTCCAAAGTCAAAGCCGAACATCAAAAACCCTTTGGGTTACTCGAGCAACCACCAATCCCCATATGGAAATGGGAAGACATTGCTATGGACTTTATAATGAAACTACCCACTACACAAAAAGGCAACGATAGCATTTGGGTGATTATTGACCGATTAACCAAGTCCGCTCACTTTATTCCAATTCGAGAAAAATACTCCGTTGAGCAACTTGCCCAAATCTACGTTCGCGAAATCTTGTGTCGTCACGGTTTACCTGTGACTATCATCTCCGGTCGCGATGCTCGATTCACATCTCATTTTTGGCGATCACTTCAAGAAACCTTGGGAACTCATCTTGATCTTAGCACCGCTTATCATCCTCAAACGGATGGACAATCCGAACGTACGATTCAAACACTTGAGGACATTCTTCGAGCGTTTGTACTCGATTTTGATGGGAATTGGGATTCTCACATTCCTTACATTGAATTCTCTTACAATAACAGTTTCCATTCTAGCATCGGTATGCCTCCTTTCGAAGCTCTCTACGGTCGCAAATGTCCTTCCCCGATTAGTTGGAACGAAATCAGTGAAGCTCAAATTACCGGACCCGAAATGGTCCAAGAAGCCACCGAACGTATCGACCAAATTCGCAAAAACCTACTTGCCGCTAGAAGTCGACAAAAGAGCTACGCCGACAAACGGCGAAAACCGATCGAATTCAATGTCGACGATCTCGTCCTTCTCAAGGTATCCCCTTGGAAAGGAGTTGTTTGTGTTGGAAAGAAAGGAAAACTAGCTCCCCGTTTATTAGGCTCATTTAAGATTCTTGAGCGAGTCAGAAAAGTAGCCTACCGACTCGAACTACCGGAAGAACTCACCGGTGTTCAACCAACCTTTCATGTTTCAAATCTCAAGAAGTGCTTAGCCGAAGGTAGTCTCCATATACCTCTCGACGAAGTACAAGTCAATGAATCAATAACTATGGTTGAACGACCCGTTGAAATCATGGACCGCAATGAAAAGAAAACTAAGCGAAGTCGCATTAAGTTAGTTAAAGTTCGATGGGAATCACGGCGTGGCGCGGAGTTTACATGGGAACGAGAAGACTCGATGAAGGAGAAATATCCATATTTATTTACATCATCTTAATTTCGGGACGAAATTTCCTAAAGTAGGGGATACTGTGACATTTGTCAATTTCGGGTTATTTTATACTTGTATTCTTAATGTAAACCCGACCCGTTTTGTATCCCGAACCTTTCGATATTATCAAAATGATGAATTGTATGTTAAATATTTGTTTTATAGTTGTTGGATAAAAAAAACACCCTTTTCGGTTCTTAAAATTCCCCGAAAACGCTCAAAACGAACTCCAGGGACTAAAACTACCAAAATGGAGACTTGAAGGACCCATTTGTAGTTTGTGCTTCTTGGGTCTATAACCAACCCATTTTCATGAAACACCCTTTATGAAAGACCCATTCAACTTACCCTATATATACACACCCATCTTCTTCATTTGTGCTTGCTCATTTCTTCATTTCTTTCTAAAATTCTTGAATTCTAAGGTTGTTCTTCATAAGCTAATCTTTCATTTTAACTAACTTCTCAATACTTAAATCTTGATGTTACAACATATATATAATATACACTCCTTGTTTACCTTCGGTCTTTCATTTCTCCGGTCTCGGCCGGTTGAAATGTCGGGCTAGTAAGGCAAGGTTACATGGAGGACTTTGTAGTCCTTGTTTATATATTTAACAAATCTAACCATATAACTTGTTATACTTGCTTAACTTCTACATATTTTAGTTTATTGTTCATATTTGTCAAGTTCCATGGTATTGGGTATGTGGTGACTAGCCTCGGTTTCATCCCGAGTTGAGAACCGAACCAAAAACCAAACTTTTGTTTAAAAGCTTTATTGTTAACTTTTTGAATGTAAAACTTGAGTATAATTATTTATAAGTTATTTTACAAGTTCCATGGTAATTGGGTATGTGGTAACCATCCTCGGTCTTATTCCCAGTCAAGGACCGAACCAAAAACCGAACTTTTGTTTAAAAGCTTTATTGTTAACTTTTTGAATGTAAAACTTGAGTATTATTATTTATAAGTTATTTTACAAGTTCCATGGTAATTGGGTATGCGGTAACCATCCTCGGTCTTATTCCGAGTCAAGGACCGAACCAAAAACCGAACTAAACCGAGTTCACTCGCTTAAGACACACAAGTGTGTTTTTAGCCACCAAAACTCATATTTTTCTTCAAGATTATATTTAAATCAATTTTAGTTACTTTCTAAACATACTTGGCATGTCGGTAACCAACTTGATCTTATAACAAGTTCGAACCGATAAGGTCGTATACTCGCTTAACGAACGTTAAGGTTCTTGACAATAGAACTACAATTTGGTGTTATATGCTTTACATGATTATGTGCAAATTCTTGAATGCTAAGGCGGGCAGCCTCTTGAATGCTAAGGCAGGTAGCCTCATCAAAGTATGATCATACGTTAATTCCGAGTATATATGGTATCCCCATATAGAAAGGTGTCGTCAATGTATTCTTATTGACGATTTCATTATTGTCGTCATTGTATTCTTATTGACGGTTCGTCAATGTATTCTTATTGATGGTTTTATTATCTAAATTGTTGCTATTATTTATTGTTTTCATATACTAGTTGTGGATTTCATACTATATACTTATTGTCCAAAACTATAAAAATTGCTCACCAACCTTCGTGTTTACAAACTCTATTTTTGTGCAATGTAACAGGTTTGATGTTAGTTTGATTGGATTACTTGAAGAAACTTATTATCTTGGCTTTAGGATATTAGATTATAAAAAAACAAGTTATTTGTTTATCTATCTATTTGGCATTTTGTATGAACAATTGTTGTGTTATTTACGATGATATGGATTTAAATGAGTTGTTTAAATATTGTAACTTTATAGTGTCATTGTGCAATGAGCAATCATGTCGCCCCTCGACGTTTCCGCCTTTATTGGTCAGGGTGTGACATAATGCCAAATAAAATATGACACAATATCAAGAAAAATAAGACACAATTTTAAGAAAAAAAGACACTCAATAACGAAAATAAACATAAAACACAATTATAAACAAAAAGACACAATGATCTTTTTCACTTAACATTGTGTCTTTTTTTTAGAATAAGGACGATGGTGGAAACATTTTTGTGTCTTTACATTTTTCGTTTTTGTATTAAAATTTGAATTATGATTTTTTATTAATTTTTTATTATTTTTTTAGGGTTTTGCTTTTGCTACAAATCCTTTTCATCCTTTCATTTTTGTCTCACTTTGTAAAATAACTTGACCCTATCTATTTTACCTTTATAAATTGAGGACCGAAGTAAAAGACCTTGATTTTAAACAACTCAGTATGAACTTAATTAATTACCAATTTCAGGTTTTAAAATACAATAAAAATTGATGGTTAAGATGTTCACAATATATAATATATTAGCATAATTAAGTTAGGTACCTGTGTAGAATACGGATTAAATATTTATTTAAAAATAAATGATTAAGATGCTCACAATATATAAGTTTTTATATATTAGTATAGATTAATATAAAACATAAAATAGTACTAGATTTTTAATAATATAAATATAAACAAACACCCCCAGTTCAGTTCTAGCCAAACACCCCAAATCTTCATTTTCTCCAAACCTTTTCTTCTCCCACACACCACGTAAGTAGCACGAGAACGGGTACGGAACCAGGATACGGGGATGTTACGGGTACAGGAAACGACAAAAATCAAAAATCTAAGATACAAGTACGGCTAGGGTACGTAAAAAAAATATAAAAAAATACAAATATATTAAACAAAGTACTGTTTAAAAATAGATTTATACTAATATAAAGTGCAAACTACAAAAAAACTATATCAACATTAGGTAATTGATTATCAATAAAAAATAAATAGATATATAATTTTTATCTATATATATAGTCAATTTTAAACATTTTATTTATAAAATTATAAGTTGATGACCAAAAGTAAACTAGTCTAAATAGAGAGGGTTAAATTTTAAAATGCATAATCTAGTTTAACATTTTATGTAAAAGTTACAAAGTTTTAGAAGCTAAATGCAAAGAAAGTGAAAATCAAGGGGTTGAATGTTAAAACTAAACTAATTTAATCCTTAAAAAAATGGATTTTCTAGGGACACCGCCCAATTGCTAAAACACCGGCTTATACGCCGCGTATAGGTCTATACGCGGCGTATAGGCCGGTGTTCCTAAAAAATCCAACTAATTTTGTCTTATTATGTTTTTTTTTTGTTTTTTTTCTTTCTTATTTTGTTATTTTATTATTATTATATATTAATTATTTATTTATTATTTAATATCCTTTCGGTGAAAAACAGTTAACACATATATATACCAAAAATCATTGTTAAATCTGTACAAATAAAAGAAAATATGACAACTAAAACATAAATCTACGTGAAGTCCCCCATGTCCATGCCCATGTCGTCGTCGTGGCCCACGAGCCCCCCGAACGCGTCGCCAACGTCGGCGTCGTCCTCTCCCCTGCGCCTCGGCCCCGGACCGTCCGGGGCATCCACACCGTCGCCCCGTCCGCGTCTCACGCCAGACGTCCTCGCCTCGTGGTCAAAACTGGGGGTGGTGGCGGTGGCACGGTGTACTGCTGCCCAGACAGCTCCACTACCCGACGGGCAACAAGCCAGTCAATCTGGCGCGACATCTGGCTCATCCGCCAGTCAATCTGGCGCGACATCCGCCTCATCTCCAACTCTAGGGCCTCCAACCTAGCGTCGGTGGTGGGACCCAGACGCACCGCGCGATATATGCGTGGAACGTGTTGCGTCGGCCCCTAACAACAAAACCACAGATATACGTTTAATACGAAGTCGAATTAAAAGAAACGATAAAACGATAATATATTAAAACATACCTGAGATGCGCCCGGATCCTCACGTCCGGCACCACCGTCGTCCGAATCCCCGCCGGCCCCCTCCCCCGCATCGACAGGCTCATGGACAAGCTCCACCTCCGGTGCCGCGATCGGGGGAAGCTCGACTAAAGGCACTGGGACATAAGGCGCACGTGCCTCCGCCCCAGCCACCAGTCGGTCCCGCGGGCCGTGGGGCCCGGGGAACGAACGCACAATGTGCATGCCGCCGCAACGCTGGCGGTCCAGCGGGCAAGGAGGGGTCGGAGTGATACGAAGGCCGTCCACCAAGTCTCCATGGCCCAGAGATATCGCAAGCTAGGTGACGTACCCGCCACCCATCAACGACCCTCGTCCCTGCCTGAACTAGTAGCCGACAAAATAGTCTGCAAACCCCCTAGCGAGGTTGCACTGCCTGTGAATCAGCAGACACCTCAAAAAAAACAGGTCGCGTAGGCTGCAGTGATCCGCGCCCTGATTGCGACCCGCAATGGACATCGCAATCAGCCTGTGAAGGTACCTGTGTAATAAAAGATAATATAATTTATTAACAATAAT
This sequence comes from Bidens hawaiensis, assembly GCF_021521415.1. Taxonomy (NCBI): domain Eukaryota; kingdom Viridiplantae; phylum Streptophyta; class Magnoliopsida; order Asterales; family Asteraceae; genus Bidens; species Bidens hawaiensis. The sequence goes on from NW_027491249.1 coordinate 2,031,940, forward strand.
AATAATAATAATATAATGTTATATTCTATTATATTATACTATATTAACAATAATATAATGTTATATTATATTATATTATATTATAATATAATATTATATTATTAATATATATTACGTTATACTAAACAATATAATACACTTTAAGAACGTACCTGTGCAGCGGGTCCCTAATAGACGAGACCTTGGAACTGGTTTCCAAGGTCCTATCCCCGAAGTCGTGATCGCTGATGGCCCGCCACCATACCCGCAGCTCGTCCTCAGGCATCTGATGGATGCTCTCCGTGTATATCGGGCTGCGTACCTCCTGCGCGGTGTATAAGCCCAGAGCAACCGCGAACTCCTACATCGAGAGATAGACGTCATGCCCGAACATGCGGAAGTAAACCTCCGAATGTGTTGTATCGGCGCCTGGCACCCTCATCTCAATCTCTGGCGTACCAGGCGCGCGGGGCCTGCAATAATATAATATAATATAATATAATATAATATAATATAATATAATATAATATAATATAATATAATATAATATAATATAATATAATATGGAGTAAACTTACGTAACGCGTATCGTGGAGTAAACCTCCAGTGTCAGCTCCCGATGAGCTGATAGTGGCATATTGAAGCATCGGCTCCAGGACGTATCCTGTCCAATGTACTCAGCCGCCCGCTGGTACGCGTCACAGGACTCCAAAAATGACCAGGAAATAATCGTACTGGGAAACGGGTGCATCTGGCGTAGGCGAATATATCGTGTGTGGGCGTCTGAACCCTCAACGAACTGTAGATGAGGGTAGGTGAGCAACACGTTGTTGCCCTCAGGGGGTCCGCGGCCCCGGCCGCAGCCCCGCCCCTAGCCTGGGCTCCGCGGCCCCGCCCCTGGCCCTGCCCGAGCTGCTCGAGTTCGTGCTCAATCTCGTCGTCCACAAACTATAATAATAGCAAATAATAATAATTAAAACAATAACAATTGCAATAATAACAATAAATACTAATAATAAATATTAATAATAATATTTATAACAAATAATAATTATTATAATAATAAAAATATTAACAATAATAAATAATAATAATAATAATATTTATAATAATATTAATATTAACAATATTATTATTATTAATAATAAAAATAAACAGAAAAAAAATTATATCAGACGCCGTGTATAGGGTTATACGCCGCATCTGATAGTACCTGTAAACCGACGGCCGGACTCCGGCCATGATAGTACCTGTAAACCAACGGCCGGACTCCGGCCATTTTACGGCGGACTACGGCCGACAGTTTTATCCATCCAAACAACATAATCATCATCATCACATCATCAACAACACATCTTCATCATCATGTTAACCTAATCATCATCGCTAATATAATATTAAAAAATTACCTCCATATCGTGTCAGTGTCGGTGTCTGGTGAAATCTCGTCGGCCGTTTGGTATTCCGGTCGCCGTCCGATATAGGCTCGTGTGTGGATGCTCGGTTGTTCGCGTGGGAGTTTTGAAAGTTGAAAGTGTTGCGGCTGAGCAGGCGTCTGCTGATATAAGGGGTCCTAAACGCCGCCTATAGGCCTATACGCGGCGTCTTAGGCCTAAGTGTGTCAGCTGAGCAGGCGTCTGCTAATATAAGGGGTCCTAGACGCCACGTATAGGCCTATATGTGGCGTCTTAGGCCTATTTTTTTTATTTAATTATCATTATTTATTAGTATTTATTATTTATTAGTTATTAATATTAATATTAATTTGTTATTTAGTTATTATTATTTATTATTTATTATTATTATTATTTTTATTATTTTTTTAATATTATTTAATTATTAATATTAATATTAGTTTGTTATTTAATTATTGTTATTTATAATTATTAAAATTATTGTTATTTATTATTTATTATTATTAGTTATTATAGACTTTTTGTCCGTTGATACAATGTCTTCTATAAGCTGTCTAAATCTACGTTAGAGGATTCCCTTCGCCAACCCTGACGTATGTCTTCGTACTCCTTCAAACGTTGTCCGAACCATGTTTTCCATTCGAGCGCCGCCGGTACGGCGCTTCTTTCCCAATTAGGGTTTGGCGTAGGCATTGGGAAATCCCCTACCAGGTTGATATATATATCCAGTGATCACCTCCCCAGTTAGCGATGCCTATAACCTGTGGATCCGGAACCAAGTCAGGACTGATTCTCAATGGGAAGTAAGATTCGGTCTGATTGCCAACTAGGTTGACTAACACACACGCGTATGTCTGAGCAGCCACGTGCCCGTGACCGGGTAAGCTGAACCAACGACTCAGCAGCGCCGGTTTGACCGTGTTGTAGTACGGAATGCTGGAATGAACCCAGCCGTACAATCTGTCATCCTCTTTGTTGAACATCGCCCTCCACCACCCTTCGTTCGTTTCCATCTCGTTCTGCATCGCCCGCCTAATATCCGGCCAAACTTTCTCATGTATCCCCAAATCCACTGCATTTGATCGAAAACCGCAATTACCGTCTGGGCGTACGTTTTTGATGTCTGCGACGAACGGCTGGGCCCAGCTAGGAATGACGCTCCTAAACGTTTCTATCGCCAGTACTTGCGCTGGCGAAGCCATCAAAGGAAACCCGAGGTGAGCTCTCGTAGGTCGTCCACGAGGAGTTTTAAACCGCAACGCTAACTGGGACAACGAATGAGTCAGCGAGGATGGGGTGGGGTTTTCTTGGCTGGGCCCCTGTGACGAGGATGGGTTGTAGGAGCTGTGTTTGGGGAGATCTGGAGCGGGGGTGTATGCGTTGTGCCTCGGGGGATCTGGTTTTTTGGGACGCCCCCAAGGATCCTCTCTTTTTTCTGGCTCCTTCTTCTTAGATCTCCCTGAAATAGCAGACAAGAGCCTGGCGAAAAAACTTTTCTTTTGATTAGGGTCATCTATGGACGATAGCGTATATGTGATGTCCCGTAGACCTGCTGCGTAGTCAGGCTCTTCGTTCAGTGGACAGGCTGGATCAAAATTAAGCCTCCTCCAGAACGGGTCAACATCCTCTATTGGGATACACGTGTCGTTAACTATGTATCCCTCAATCCGACAAGCACACGGCAGCCCCGAAGACGAATACAAATGGTGGTCGCATGAAGCGCCGCCATCACGCATTTTGTGTATCAACCCATACTCGTTCACAAGTAGACCCAGAGCGTGAATCGACACCCTGTTTATTAGCTTCTTCAACCAGACGTGCTGTCGATGTCCTTCCATGACCTTCGAACGAGAGGCTTCAAAAGATTTACCGATTTCTTTCATCTACGAGTTGACCATTTTAAGGATTTGCCTGGCAATCGTGTCGACCGAGTTGTTGCTTCCAGTGAGGTACCTTTCCAGATTTGCGTGCTGGCTCTCAACTCGGTTCGTCGTAGTTTCGCCGTAGTTTCGGCGTTCGTCGATCCAGCAGGCTACAAACTTGTGTTTATATGAATCCAGCCAGCTCTTGCTAATGTATTGCCATACCTCTAAAAAATAAAAGGAAACGTTATTAACATGTATGTTTAGGCTATTAAAAACTTTCAGGTGATACGAAGGACTCACCGGCTCTATCGTCCCGTATCAAATGACGCTCCATGTTGAGGCGACGGTGGTCGTACTCCTGAATCGTCGGCGACTGATACAGGACCTTCCACCAGTACGCAAAGTCTGTCCCCATTTCCGTGCTATATAGGCCCTTAAATTTTCTCCTTATATTCTCGGATATGTGCTACCTGCATAAATTTTTGGTGGCATTAAGGAAGACCGCGTCGCATGCGTTCATGAGGTCCTGGTCCGCATCAGTCAGGATCACGCGTGGCTCCATACAGTCGTAGAGCATTTGTTTAAGTTTCTCCAGAGCCCAGCCGAAGTTCCTCTGCCGTTCCCTGATCACAAACGCGGCGGCAATACAAAACGACTATGATGTCGAGGTCACACCGATAAACTGAACCAACGGCCAGTCGTACATGTTGGTGTTGTACGTCATGTCAACCATCAGCACCTCGGGGAACGCACGCCACATCTTATGCGACTTACTATGACAGAAGAAAATTTCCTCCGTCCTGTCGTCGGTATCACTCTCCCGGGTATAGAACGTGAAACCGTTGCCTGCGAGAAAGTTTTCCAGCGCCTGCATTGGATGAAATAAAACTTTGCTAAATATTACAAGCACGACAAGTACACATTAAAACTACAAGTGTTTTGAACTACCTTCATAGGAGTGTCGCCTAGTAGCCCATCCCTCTTAATCTTGGCGGTGTGGTTGTATATATCTTTTAATACAGGTTGCACACCGGGAAACTTTTCGCGGAGGGCTGCTTCAATTTCTTGCAGCTTCACACCGGCCCTATGTAAACTCTCAACCATATCCAGCTGGTCGGTGTTCATTTTTCTAAAAGACGCACACCCTTCCTCGAATTCAACGGGATCGTGGTTGTGAGTCTCGTTTACCACTTGAACCCTCCAACATGCACCCCTCGAGTCGTACCTGCCCAGGATCTTAAACGAACAACATTTTTTGATGCTGCCGGTATGTCTCACCGTCTCCTTTATTTTGGGTTCGCCTCCACGATTGCATGCAAGGTCCACGGTGTTTTTCCTTGACCGCTGGACCACAACAACAAACCCATGATCTCGTCTTCTAACTTTTACCCATTTCTCCAGCTCCTCGTGGCTCTCAAAAATCTGAAACAGTTTTACGCTAATTCTTAAGCCGTTTATTAAATAACATACAAACAAATAGTATTAACTTAAACAAAACACACGGTGTCTTACAGCATTTGTTTTATACGAAACCTTCACCTCGCGTATGTAGTCGTCATCGTACCCATCTTCGTTATTTGGGTTTGGCCCGGCATAATCATTTCGCCCGTGGTGCGATGAAGACTCGGTTCCATAAAACAAATCATTTGCTACTGGTGGCTGGTACGATGACGTAGCCTGACCTCCATAATCCAACCAGGCGACAGATGACGGGTACGAAAACTGTCTACCGTAATCCGACACGAAGTACTCCAACCATACATAAATTAGAAATTCAAACAACATAGCCAGTGGTAATAATTAATAAAAATAATAATACCTATAATAATATAAAATATAATATTTTAATAATAAATAAGAATATTAAAATAATAATAAGATAACCGTATATTTACAAAAAGACTGTATAACGAAACCTGGTTCAAGTTTGGCAAGCCCGGCGAGCCAGTGTTACCATAAAATTGTTCGGGCTGGGTATCATACCCGACATACTCCTAACAAAACGTAATGCAGCATGTGTTAGTAAAAAAAACTACCAAATTCATACTAAATAAATATATAACAAAACCTGGTTCAAGTCGGGTAACCACGACTTGCCAGGCTGATCGTTAGCGGCGTAACCCGAGTCCTCCTATGGAAATAAATGGTTAAACCAAGACATTCTGGGTATATATAGTACAAATGTTGTGTTGCTTTTTGTTGAACTATGAAACATACAACCAACAACGACATTTATAATAAAGAAAGGAAAGGAGGGGAGCTGGCCTCCAATAATTCAGCAACATCAAGACGCCGCGTATAGACCTATACGTGGCGTCTAAGGTACGAGTTGACAACCTAGCCCAGCTTTAGCAGGGCAGGTTGTAATCAGACTAAGACGTCGCGTATAGGTCTATACGTGACGTCTTATTCATAAAAAGACGCCGCAGAAAGGTCTATACACAGCCGATAGGGGAGCTTTTCTAGAAAAACCCACCCGCTTGTCTTGTTATGTTTTTTTTTTCTTTTCTTTTTTCTTTTTTTTTTTGCTATTTATAATAATTATTATTAATATTATTTTAATTATGAATAATATATTATTATTCACAATTCGGCAAAGCGTGTTCGGTAGCAGGCCTTATATGGGGAAATTGACATTGCAAAATGACCCTTCAATTTATTGGCTACTATCGTTATGGACATCTTGAATCAATTACGGTGATTACCTTGGGAAAAACTGACAGTGCCAAACGAACCCTTTCTTGGATGCTCTCGGTATCGGCACCTCAAATTCGCCTCTTCGATATCTTCAAACTCCAACGATCTTGACCTTCGGCCACCACCGGCAACCGTAGTTGTGTTCACTCAAACACATATCATTCGTCACTAAGCTTAAGCTTAGGCTTGTTATTAGTTTTATTTTTAGTTATGGGTATTCTAAGTTGGTCATGTTGCGTATATTAAAGAATTATCGGCGTATATATATACGTATACATATATAGTAGAGGTACGTTATAAGAATTCATTGCACCTACATAACCAGCACCAGATCGAGACGCTAGTTTGATGAGTTTCAATCTCTCGGATCTGCGGTATCCGTTAACGGCAGCGAGAACGTGAGCCCATACTTTGGACAGATAAGTGGAAATTCGGTCATTGCTCCAGCTCAACGAGCACCAGACTGAGATATTAGCCGGGACCTACCTGAACCGGTTGACACGTATGCTGACGTGGATTTAGGCTCCGTGCTGGCGCTGATATTAACACGTTTGCATAATACACAATGAAAGCACAAACTCAAACAACAATCCATACAATAGCAATTCTCTTCAACGACCAGTCAAACAAGAAGAAGAGAAAAATAACAAAGACAATTGCTATTGTATGGATTGTTGTTTGAGTTTGTGCTTTCATTGTGTATTATGCAAACGTGTCAACGAATGCTGTAAACAAATGTGTTAATATCCGGGTCAGCACCGAACCTAAACCCATGTCTGCATATGTGTCAACCGGTTCAGCTAAGTGCGAACTAATATCTCAATCTGGTGCTCGTTATGTTGGAGCAATGACCGAATTTCCACCTATCTGTCCAAAGTAGGGGCTCCAGTTCTCGCTGCCGTTAGCGGATCCGAGAGATTCAAACTCATCAAACTAGCGTCTCGATCTGGTGCTGGTTATCTCGACGCAATGAATTCTTATACCGCACATCTACTATATATATATATATATACGTATATATAAAAGCCGATAATTCTTTAATATACGCAACATGAACAACTTATAATACCCCCAACTAAAAGTAAAACTAATAACAAGCCTAAGCTTAAGCTTAGTGATAACTGATATGTGTTCGAGTGAACACAACTACGGTTGTCAGTGGTGACCGGCAGTCAAGACCGTTGGAGTTCGAAGAAATCGAAGAGCAAGATTTGAGATGTCGATAACGAAAGCAGCCAAGAAATTGAAAGTTCGTTTGGAAATGCCAGTTTTCCCAAGTAAGCCACTGTAACTGATTGAATATGCCCATAACGAAAGCAGCCAATAATTTAAAAGTTCATTTCGCACTGTCAATTTTCCCAAATAAGTCCTGCTACTAAACGCCCTTTATCGAATTTCCAATAATAATATGTTATTGATAATTAAATATTATTAATATTAATAATAATCATAAATAACATTAATAATAACAAAAGAAAAGAAAAGAAATAAAAAAAAAGGAAAAAAAAACCATAATAAGACAACACTGGTGGGCTTTTCTAGAAAAACTCACTAACATAACTATAATATAATACAATATAACATAATATAATATAATAATATTATACAATACGCTATACAAACGTACCTCCAAAAGTCTTGCGTCGCCGCCTAACCCCGGCATCTGACTCTCTGACGTACATCAGTTACCTAATAATAATAATATTTTAGTACTAATAATAATAGAAAACTAAATGCTTTAATACTAATAATTATATGTTTAGAATAAAAATAATAATAATATAATAATTAATATTTTAATAGTATTTTACTATAATTATTTTAATAATAATAAAAATATAATAATTTATATTTAGATAGTATTTAAATATTATTATTTTAATAATAATAATACTATTTTAATAAATACAATAATAGTATTTTATTTTACTAACAATAATATTTTCATAACAACAATATCTTAATAATAATATTAATATTTTAATAGTAATAATATAATAAAAATTTTAGCACTAACGGTAACAATACGGGAAATCTATTTTAAGTTTAGGAGGCCCGGCGAACTAGGGTTACCGTCAAACGGTCGGTGCCTAGACAAATTTCTAAAGTAAACCATTCACCAAATCTCTGTCCTAACATCTACAACTATGTCCTAACATGTAAAAAATAAAGATAACACGAAACTTGGTTTAACTCCAACTGACCGTTAGCGCCGTCCGGCATCTCCTCATCCGACTCCGGAAACATACATGGTTTAACTCCGACTGACCGTTACCCGTCCGGCATCTCCTCGTCCGACTCCGGAAACATATATGGTTGTTGGTGTGAGGGTGAGGGTTACGAAAAAAAAAATAAAGGAAAAAAGAAATGGTGGAGAGGGAGGGAGGGAGCCGGGCTCCAAAAATATACAAAAGTCAATACGCCGCGTATACCCTATACGCGGCCTATGACAGGCCAGGCTAGGATGTCAAATCGTACCTTAAAACACCGCGTATAGTCCTGTACGCGGCGCGTAGGGTGATGGTGGGGCGGTGTCCTGGCAGGACCCTAAAAAAAACCTAGCACACATTTTCAGCCTCCACTTTCTTCTCCTTCTTTTCTTCCTTCTTCTTCGTGAGTTTTCCGGCGCCGGAATTATTCACCGGAAATGCTATGTGGCCGCTCAGCTATGCTATTGGCCATAGAAACGTCTCAGAATCGTTTGTTGATCATCCCCATTTAACGGGGGTTCGTCTAGGAAACGTTTCCGGCACGTTTCCGTCCCCACGCCGTCCCCGGCTAAACGTTATTATGATTATGATGGATTTCTAAGCTTCAAAAGCATTTTGATGCTGCTGTCCTATTTCCACACGGTGAGTCTTCCAAGCTTAAAGGCAAACAAGAAAAAGTGGATCTATATAAAGCAATCTTAAAACATTATTAAAAAATTTAAAACATGTTTTTTTATCCCTAGTTCTAAAGATTTTCTAGTCAGATGATGGTAATATATAAGAAAATTTTGATAAAAATATGTTTTCTATTTCTAAAAAATAGGTGTTTGAGATTGCTTATTTAAAGTCCTTTTTAACTTATTCACTTTACAAAACAAAAAAAAATTAGCGGATGAGAAAAGTCAATAAGTTAATAAGGTGTTTAGTAAGGATAGTGGAGTATATTCTGACTTATTAACTTTTGACAAAAAGTTATAACGTGTGGCTAAAAATTACAGTTTAAACCCTCCCCGGACTGAACCGAATTGGAACCCAATTCAAACCACATGTTTGAAACTGGCCTGAACCAACCAAAACCGCCTCAAGCCGGTTTCGACCCAAAACATGTTTGGTGGTTTGTTAAATGCCTAAACATATATAAGTGTTGCCAATGATCAGAAAAACTGCATAAACTTTTAACAAATGTAATCTCAGATTTATGCATTAACGGTGCACAAAAAGCGCAATCCAAACCAATTTAAAATCCTTTCTGAACCGAATAGAATTTGAAACCGGTTTGAGTGAAACAGATTTGAAGCAATTCAAACCACCGGTTTGAAACTAACCCGAACCAGTCAAAAACGCTTCAAGCCGGTTTCGCCCAAAACAGGTTTCGGTTTGGTTACTTACCGGTTTTGATTTGTCTAACAGAGATCAATGCTTTTAAAATTTAACTGCACATAATTATTCATGTATATTAATATTATTTTTTTTAAATATCTGCAGGGAAAACAGGAACTTGATAAACCTGTATTTCTCTAACGCTGCGAAAATGATCAAGACGGACGGGGTTGTTAAAGTATCCAACAAAGTGCAAGGAAAGTATGATTTGCTAAAAATCAGGGAACTTGCAAATCAAAACGGGCTGATGGCTACAAAGGAACACAAGTTTAGACTCAAGGATTACCCGCCATACATCAACAAAAGGGGTCACGGACCGAAAGCCGACGAGACGTACCCGCTTGACCCTTCATCGTTGTTCTTTTTTGTCAAGAGAAACACAGGAACTTGATAAACCTGTATTTCTCTAATGCTGCCAAAATGATCAAGACGGATGGGGTTGTTAAAACATCCAACAAAGTGCAAAGAAAGTATGATTTGCTAGAAATCATGGAACTTGCAAATCAAAACGGATTGATGGCTATAAAAGAACACAAGTTTAGACTCAAGAATTACCCGCCATACATCAATAAAAGGGGTCAGCCGACGAGATGTACCCGCTTGACCCTTCATCGTTGTTCTTTTTTGTTAAGCATCCGATCTAGCAACTTTTGTATGGATATCCTGAGAATTTTTAAATTGACATTACTTAGAAGCATGCATTATTTTGAAAGATTTGAATATATGTTTACTGGAATTTGTGGTAGCAATTATTTCATGATTGTATACTTTGACCGAAAATATACATCATCATTAAAAAAAACACAATAACTTACAAACGAACTATTCGAAAATAGTTATTATTTTCTTTAAATACTAACTGACCCGATGTTATATTTAAAGTAGTTAATTAAAACTGTTTGAAATGATGGTCCAGACAAAAGGTGCTAAAGAATTTGAGCCAAAAAGTGTTAGTATTCTTTAAATACTAACTGTGTCCTTCATTAAAAACAACCAACAAAAACACTCTTGTTTATAAAGCATGTCTAGTCATAATAGTTACAAATACTTGAATATATTGTGAAACTAAAACAAAAATATAAACTACAATGTGCAAGAGATTAACTAACCTCTCTGCTGAACTCAATATGCGGTTCTGCTTCAAGGAATTGCTAATATTCATCGACTATATCAAGAACTAGGGCTGATGGGTGAAGCCTACTGTACTCCCGAATCTGCATAAAAACTATAATGAAATTAACAAACATCAATAAATGGAGAAATCGTAAGGGGTGTGTATGGTTCGGTTTGGATCATTCTCAGGCTAAAACAAACCACATTTTTGAAAACTGTTCTGTCTTGGTTATTACGGTTTGGGCTTTTCGTTTTGCCATTTGAAAATGAAAATTTGAGCCAAAAAGTAGGCCCAAAATAATGAAATGAAAATATATAAATCCTGTTCGGCTCAGTTTTTTTTAATGCATGCAAAACCAAAACTAAATCTAAATTCTATTTTTATAAGAAAACATATAACCAAGTCGGTTTTTGTTTCAATTTGACTTTTTGTGTTTCATAAACTGAAACACTCACCTCTTTCAATCAACCGACCATAGAACACACTAAAAACATTAATCCCAGTTGCACTTCGGATCTCATCCTTCATCACATTATCATTATCATCATATAATTCAACTGAAACGAAAACGGTAACATAGATAAAACATATAGTTTGTGAATGGTGGTTGATTTTAGTGAAAGATGTTTTTCACCGTCTGTTTTCTAACCGGCCCTTAATAACATGTTTTCCGAACCAAAGTATAAAAAGAGTTTGATAGTTAATAAACCGGTATCATGAAATTCCATTGTTGCCCAAACCGATATCATGAAAATCTATCAGGTGTGATAGGAGTTGACTAAGGGCCATAGTCAGGTGTATAATGGAAAGTCTAGACAATTATATATTATGCATAGCATGATTCATGAGCTCATCATGCATGGTGCGATATCTGTTAAGCTTGTAATATCTGAGTATAAATAACTCAACTCTTGTATGTATGCATACTTAAAGAACAAGTTTTTTAGGTTGTTTAACACAAAACAATGGGAGATCCAATTATTATAGAAGTTAAAATCCACTACATACATGAATTCATTACACAATTCAAAAAACAGTTAAAAGATCATCAATCGATGTTCGATATCATATCATAGTTCTTCCTAGACAAACGTTGCGAAGCTGATTCACGGAGACATGACAGTTGAGGCGTCTTTAGCCTGCTTGATCGCCTCACTGACACCGGAGATGGTGTAGCCACTTCTGCAGTTTTTCGTCTCTGTTCCAAATTAAAACATAAATAAACATCAGTTTCGGTTTACATATTGAGTGACATATTATAGATAAGGGATTAAAAATTTATCGTTACCGGTCTCTTGACTGTATGTGAATCTTTGGTTGACATTTCCATTCGAGAAGATATCGTTGATGAGATATTGCTAGTGATTTCTTCACCAAACACGAATTCGCCTAACAGCTCGACCGATGGAATACTATTATGAACATGGCTAATAATATCATTCTGTTGTAAAGATGCTTCCTTTGCTACAAACTGTTCTTCTTCTTTCAAAGATGGTTCTTTTGTAGAGGGTTTGACATTCTTGAATTCTTCTTTTACGACTTTCTTACGTCTTGAAACAAAAACGGCACCCAAAGATGTTAAAATCAGCATATGCCCAAGTAATACTGCAACTGTTAGATCAAAAGTTGTGAACTTGATCAACGAATCGTTCATTTTGATGTCGTCTAACTCGTCCTCCATTTCATTTGCAATCTCTATGTCATTTGTATCAGCAGCATCTTCTTCAATAACACCATCCACTGCTTCATCTTGGATGACATTCGAGTCACCATTTTCCGCTTCATCGGTTTGTGCCTTTTGATTAACATCATCAACTGCTGCTTCTTCGATGACATTCGAGTCATCATTTTCTGCTTCAATGGCATTCGAGTCATCATATTCTTCGTCATCCGAATTAACAACATCATCATCAGTTTTAACATTTTGCACCTCAACAAACTCTTCAATACTTTCGTCTTCAACGACATTCGAGTCATCAATTTCCGCTTCATCAGTTTGCGCATTTTGCACCTCAGCAAACTCGTCAACAGTTTCAAACACATCTTGTTTCAATCTTCCCACCAAGAAACCTGATTCCACAACCGGACCAAACCCAACTTCAGAAAAGTTTAAACCATAAACACGAGCACACCAATCCAAACTTTCCGAATCACTCGAACATTTCATCGAACATATGGCGTGCGCAGTTACAATAACCGCAACCACCGCCAACACAAACTTAAAAACACCCTTTAAACTAAACCATCCATCTTCATATTCCCCAAACTCATCTTCTTCATCACTCGCATCATCGTCTTCTTCAACCGATTCTTGTACCGAACAAGAATCCGTTGAATCTTCAACCGATTCTTGTACCAAACAAGAATCTTCAACCGCATCAAAACAAGTACCAATCTCAACCCGATCAACCCGACCCGCGTCATTTTCCCGTAAGTTGAACACCTTCCTACGCCTATCGGGATTATACCGCAAGTATTTCGGCCTCGGGGAAAGGTAATTCTTTACCGGATCATACGGCTGCAAGCTCGGTTCATAGGCCAAGTCAACCACACTAGACCCAAAACTGGATTCTTCTAGGGTTTCTGGGGTTTCATTCCTATCACCCAAGATTTTCCTTTTCGGGCCCGAAGCCTTAATCGAAGCTGATATTGTCGGATTCATGAAAGCGGGTAATTGTCTGGTTCTCGGGCTTTTTAACCTTGAACCCATTTCTGGATTTAACTTGTTTTCATTGTTTGCTGCAATTGTGATAATATTATTAATAATATTATTAGGGTTTTGTGAAAGAGAAGTGAATAAAGATTGTACCTTTAATTGGGGGTTTAATGGAAGCAGCAAGATTCTTCTTGTTATCCATAATAATCTTGAAAGTTGAAAGCTTTGATTTTGATTCAACAAGTTGAGTAATGAGATTGAAATTGTGAATTAAAATGTGACCGTTAGTATATTTGAATTACAGATTTTGAATTTTGGAATTCGACCGTTGTAGTGTATATGGATGGCTTTTTTGACTAGATACATTAATGGGCTGGGCTGTGATGTAATGGGCTTCTTATACGGTTTAAATGGGCTCATCTACAGCTAGGGCTGTTCACATGCCGAGCTGAACTGAGCGAAGACTTGCTCGTTGCTTGGCTCGTTTACAACCGGACCGAACCGAACGGCTGAAATTTGAACCGAGCGAAAAACGAAACAAGCCAAAATCGAATCGAGCATTTTTCGATCGAACATCGAACGATTTCGAGCATTTGTTTATTTCTTTTTCACTTTAAAATTTTAATAAGAAACAAGTTTGAAGGCTGTAAATAATATATTTTGTAAACAAATTAGTAGTGTTTAGACAAACGTATAATAGGTTGTAAATTTTTAGGAGAAAGAAGTTTGAAGTGAGATATAATTTACATGTAAACAAACTTTTAGTATTCTGAAAACTTAAATTGAACTAATAAAACTATAAAATTAACATAATAGAAAAAATTTAAAAGGGTTTAAAAATTTGTATACTTTTATTTTATGTGTGCTGTCTATATATTTATATATTTGTTCATATATAATTATATATAAAATAAATTAAAAATATTCGACCCGAACCGAACCAGGCGGATTGCTCGTTGCTTGGATCGTTTACAAACCGAACCGAGCAGAGCAAAAAAAACAAGCAAGCATTTTCCGATCAGTTTCCGAGTGAACGGCGAGCGGGTTATATATGGATGGCTTTTTGACTAGATACATTAATGGACTGGCTGTGATGTAATGGGCTTCATCTACGGTTTAAATGGGCTCATTTACAGGCTACAACAGTGAAGCAAATTATTTTTAACGGGATCATTTAGCACAGATATGGGGCTATGGGCCCAACTGTGAAGCAATGATTTTTAATCTAGATATACTGATACGGAGACTGTAAATGAACCGAACGTTCGACGAACTGTTGGTAAATGATTTGATGAGAAGTTCATTTGTTAAATGAATGAACATGAACAGGCGGTTATGTTCTTTCAATTGTGTTCCTAAGCGTCCTATGTTCATTAATGTTTGTTCATTATAGGCTTTTAATGCTTTTTTTTATGATTTTTCTAATCTAATACAAATTTAAGCAAATTTATTAACTATAAAATAAAATATATATATGAGTATTGTGTGATTAACTTATAATATTAACACGTGAATTTGAACCGCTCATGAACAAAATCATTTCCTTAATGAACGAACACAAGCAAGAATTTCCGCTCGGTTAGTTGTTTGTGAATCGTTTACTAGTACGATAAAAGCTTAACGAGCAAACATGAACAAAGCCTTGTTAGATATATTTTGAACCGGTATTGTTAAAAAGCTTTTAGTCAGAAACTACTAGAGGAATATTGTATTATAGTTTAAAATTATATAAAAAGAGAAATGGCTATATAACAATAGTAAATGTTCCTTATAGTTAAATATTTTTATATATTATTATACATCAATTCAAGTATTAAATATAAGTTTTTTAGATTGTTTATGTACTATAAAATTTAATAAAACAATTCAAAAAAAAAAAGAAAAAAAAAGTATCAATTACTTTAAACAAAACAAAATCTCGTTTAAAATTCCAACAAAACCAAAAGAACTAATGATAATCCAAGGTTATGTGACATAGATACAATTAGGTTCGGTGAATGTAAGTGACTTATTATTAAAAAATCCGAAGGTTGGTTCCATGTGGTTTGGAAGTGAACATGGCACATGAAAGTTAGTCTCCCAAAGTGGGGTTTTGGTGACGTCATAACCTTATCTAGACAATTTCTTGGTTACATCTTTCAATAACATGCCTCCCATTCGATTAGTGGTCCATTAGCGTATTATATGCAATATATACTGGAAGATAGACATGGGATCTATATTTAAGTTATAATAATTGGTTTAATT
This sequence comes from Bidens hawaiensis, assembly GCF_021521415.1. NCBI lineage: Eukaryota > Viridiplantae > Streptophyta > Magnoliopsida > Asterales > Asteraceae > Bidens > Bidens hawaiensis. The sequence goes on from NW_027491249.1 coordinate 2,047,503, forward strand.
TGAATGTTTAATTGTAAATATTAATTAATCAAATAAAACGGAAAGTTGATCAGAAAATCAGACTGAAAATTAGCATTGACGGTTAATAATTTTTATTTTTTTAGATTAGTACCGAAGTGGTTAGCCATGGTAAGAATGCAGGCTTCAAATTTCAACCAATTCATTTTTTTAATATTGGTATCGTGTTTGCTAATTATCTAATATATACAAAAGAAAATGTTGGTGCCACTTGACCCTTATTGGGCCAACTGACGGAACCTCTTTTAGTCACGTAATTTTGTTTTTATTTTACTATAGCAAATGTAATGAAAAGCGACTAAATTTGTATAGATATATTGCTTTAAAGTTCGAGGCCGACAACATTCGGGTTTTACCAACGGCTGAGTTTCACCAACCGACGTCATCTCATTGGTGTAGCTCAGTTTTTATAATTTATTTGAGTTCTGGTACCATGACAAACGTTACTAAAACCTAGATGCCCTCTCGAACGCTCGGTTTTACCAACATTGCTTATATTGTAACAAATGCTGGCCGAACTTGCATCGACTCGCCATCGTAACGCTAGGGTTTTACCAACGCCTGGGTTTTGCCCGTTGAATAAACAAATTTGAATATTTTAATTTTTTATATGTTAGTTGGACGAATTTATATTTTGGTTTTAATTATGCTACAGTTACGAACGTATCTGATACCCACCGAAAACGTGTCAACTAATCGTCGTAACGCTCGGGTTTACCAACGCAGGATACTTTTTTTTTGGTTTTTTATTCTAAGTGTGTTAATTTAACGAACTTATTTTTTAGGTTTATGTCCAACTATAATGAGCGTAGCCAATATCGAATGAATTTGCGTTGACTCCCTGCTGCAACGCTCGAGTTTTACCAATCAAATTCTCTACACGTTTCGTGCAACGCACAGGTAATATACTAGTTAATCTGCATTAATCTTTTATGGAACAACAATTCACATTCACATCTTGTTTTCTTTTAATTCAACTTCATAATTCACAGCGAGACTCAAACTATAAACCTTAGAGAGAAGGGAACATCATGTAACACACCAAGTATCACTAATAATACTAATTTTAGAAAATTGACTAAAGAAACAAAGAAATTTTCCACACTAACTCAAGCTTCTTTGGCTTCTTCTAATTGAGAGAGCATCAATTTAGTAATATATAGAGTAACTTATTTGGATGGCCTTTATAGTCTATACGTATTGAAGGTTTGTAGTTTGTACACAAAGTTTTCTGACTGTTTTGAAAATATAACACGGGTGGTTTTTGAAATTGATGGTTGTTATCTTTTTAGTTAAGTGAATATGAAATTACTAAAATACATTTATTACTACCAAATACATAACAAAAAATGATAATTTTAAAAATACCCTTTAATAATCTACAACAATTAACTAAAGGGGCAATTTCATAAAATAGTAAGTAAGTTTCAAAAGTGTTCTACTTAGGTCACTCAACTTTAAAAAGTGTTTCAGTTAAGTCACTCAACTTTCATATTTTATTAAATTAAAGGTTTTAATATGTTTTTTAACTTTTTTCTTTTTTGCTTCACATAGGAAATCTTTTTGTTTTTTTTAATGTTGGCGTTGAGTGGCGACGTGAACTTTATTTTTTATTTTTAAATTTTTAATATAAAAAAGTTTTTTAAATTTCCTTAAATTTAACTACATATATTGCAAATTCCAACCCCCACATCTTATCCTCAATTTCTTTCTTGATGCACAAAAAAATCGGTGAGACTGGATTTGATAATTTAGTGACTCGATTTGGGGAAAAATTGCATGAGTGACATAATTGAAACACTTTTAAAACTTAGTAACTATTCTATAAGATATTCTCTTAACTAAAATAAATGCGGGGCCCAACATACTAGTAATTTCCCCGTCATACCCCCTTTCCTCAATTTCGTTCATCGTCCCACATCAGTCAATCATTAAATCCGACAGTCTTATGTTGTTTGACAGACACTATCTTTATTATCGTGTATTTGTGTCCACCGCCCTCCATACCAAATCCCACTATACGTCGATCCTCAAACACCACCATAACCTCTTTCGTGTATAAAAGAATCCGATCTACGCATAAGTAAAATGATTTTTTGAGTAAAGAAATGCTACAATATTAAAGGGATTGAGACCTCCTCGTAACAACTAGAAAAATCTAGTTTAAAAGTTGCAATATTTAATCTAACAACTAAGTATGTGATGTGTTAAATACTAAAATATTGATAAAATCAGAATAAGATGACCTACCCTTCATATAAAAATAAATCTTAATTAATGCTTCCAATTGACTAATACATACAAAAATATTTTTTCTTTTATATTACATTTGAATCCAATAAATAAAAAAATAATATAGCCGTTACCTTCAAATTCTCTTTTTTTATGTCTCCCACAAACATTTCAAAATTCAAAGTTATTAAACATTTTAAATACTAACTCACCAACTTAAAATAATACCCATCTCCTCGATTTCCATTGATTAATACCTTAATTTTCTGTATTTTAAACCCTTGAATTGCGTTAACTATTTGTACTTTTCAAATCGATGCATTAGCTCATGTAGAGTAGTATGAGTAGCATGGTTTTTCAACATCTATCTCGATGACGAAAATTGTTTATTTTAATTGCTGTGTTTTCCTCGTACTAAGTGTTCATACCTTTCTTATAAAGTATAAGTGTAACGAACAAAACTCGTCAATAAATATAAGTAAAATATGTAAGCTAACTGAAGAAACACTAACCGGACCCCGGACAGATTACTGATAACCTGGGGGTTAGATAGATGTTTCCCACGAGGGGTTAGACCCTTTGAAGATGGTTCTTCTGATAACCTGCAAAACAGACACCGTGAGCTCGTCACTGAGAAGGGGGGGGTTCCTCCTTGTGACCACCCTCCGGCGTGAGAATCAGACTAGATTGCTCTTTAAATATAAAAGTATATTAAGAGATTGCTAGAGCAGATATCAGGTATAATATGATAATGTAGTGAGGTATGATAATACAAGGTAAGATGAGATGGTCATACCATTTGTGGTATTTATAGCCGAAGGTAGGTTTCCAAAGAGGTATGGCCGGCTGCAACAGTGTTCCTGTTCCACCAACAGTAGCCTACGCACGTGCCCTGCTGGTAGTTGGTGGGTAGGTAGCGGCTGATAGTGACCAGGCCTGCTGTATACTATTCCTGTTCCACCAACTGACGGCTACGCACGTGGTATGGCAGTAGTTGGTGAGTAGGCAGCGGCTAATAGTGATACAGTACAGGAGCATGCTGCTCGCCATACTGTATCAGTGAGCTGTCGTATCTCTGATCAGATCTTTCGCCCATACCTCGTCAGGTACAGTAAAAGATCCTTCAGTATACGGACTGGCTTATTTGGGCGGGAGTATTCCCCCTCCCGCCTCTGTGCGGGATTGCTCCCGGCTTGGCTCATTCCTTCAGGTGACACTGAATGATCGAGAGCTAAGTGCCTTGTGCGTGTAGCCATGCTGCGCGGGTGGCCTTCCCTAATGGCTTGTATCCGAGGCTGCGGGGACAGGCGGAGTCCTTCACCATTGGGAGGCATTTCCTGCGGGACCAGCTTGCGTACTGCGCGTAAGGACGTCACGTCTCTGAGCATGGTTGGTCCTGCGGATCCAGTTGGTCTCTGCGCAGACGTCCCTGTTTAAGGTGAGTCTTGCGGGTCCAACTGGGCTCTGCTGGGACCTACCTCTTCAAGTCCCCCCAGTCCAATGTTCTTCTCATGAGTGTTTAATAAAGTGAGGTGAACTTTTGGACTTGAGCAAAGGGTTTTGAAAAGGGTTTTGTAAGGTTTTCCATGGGGATTCTTTCCGCGGAAGTCCTTGTCACTTGCAGAAATGCCCGAGTTTCCTGCTTGGTCTTTGGGTATGATGCGGGTAGGTCTGTAACCTCCTCGCAAGTCAGGAGCATTGAGTCCCAGTTGTATGTATTTTCCATGAGGTTTTGGTAGTTTTGAACATAGTGATCAATTATGTTAAGACCACCAATTCCATCCTGGAGCTTCAAACAACGTAGTTCTCGACGTTCCCGCTATGCGGGGATGTTATTTCCGTTTCCGCAAGCATTGCCCAGAAGATCCTTCTTGGTTTCAATTCCCAGCGGAGCGCTAGGTATGTGAAGGGTTTTGCCTTAACACTGTACATGCGCTCGTCTTACGGTTACTTTACTTCCAAGGTATTCCTGGCGTCAATTCCCTGCGGGTGCTAGGTATGTGAAGGGTTTTGCCTTTACACTGTACCCGCACCCGTCTTATAGTTACTTGGTTGCCGAGGTACTTGGCTTCAATTCCCTGCGGGTGCTAGGTATGTGAAGGGTTTTGCCTTAACACTGTACCCGCATCCGTCTTACGGTTACTTGTTCACCAAGGTTTTCTTGGCTTCAATTCCCTGCGGGTGCTAGGTATGTGTAGGGTTTTGCCTTAACACTGTACCCGCAGCCGTCTTACGGTTACTTGTTTGCCAAGGTTTATTTGGCTTCAATTCCCTGCGGGTGCTAGGTATGTGAAGGGTTTTGCCTTAACACTGTACCCGCATCCGTCTTACGGTTACTTGCTTGCCGAGGGGTAAGGGGTATTTTCCCGCTTACTTTTTAATATTTTCGAATTTTGAATTTTGAAATTCGAAGAGTTGGTGAAAAGATAAGTCCAAACCTCTGAAACGTCGTGCGACGGTTTCTTCTGACTGTGTCAGGACGTGCAGGAAGTTATGGTGACGTGACAGAACATGGTCATTCCAGTCGCTTTTTCAGGCGCGTGGGCGCGATTTTTCGGGCGCGTGGCCGCGAAATTACTGGCACACGTCCTTTCTACAGTTGTTGCCAGCTTGCTTTTTGCCACGTGTCATAGTTTCATTGCACCGTCGATTTCTCTCTCCTCCGCATTAAATTCACCGCATTAATTGCGATTAGTATATAAAGGGGGAGAGGCCTCTTTGTAATCCACACTTTCACCTCTCTTCTTCTTCTTAGTGATTTCCGGCAAATACTCCCCTTTTTCAGGCAAGCATTTTCCCGAAATCACTCTTCTTTCTGCAAAAATGTCTTCTCATGATACTGAAGCTGTAGCCGACGATAGGAGTACTGCTGGCGAATGCCAGTGTGCTCTACCTGTCGATCAGTACCAGTACATCGTCAGGAAGTTCATGCTCGAGTCTCTCGAGCCTGAGTTTCCTGAATCCCACCAGACTGTGTACGATGCCCCCAGTGGCAAGATCGGGGTATATGCTGCATTCTTTGTTTATGGGAACCTTAGGTTCCCGTTGACAAAGTTTGTGTACCGTGTCCTGGAGAGGCACGGGGTGCACCTGACCGAGGTGCATCCGATGGCGATTGCCAAGGTCCGGCACTTCGAGTGGGTGTGTCGGATTCTGGGTATTGAGCCCTACGTGGACCGCCTGATGACCTTCTATACTTGGAGGTGCGTCCAGGGGTGGTACACCCTGACAACCCGTATCAAGGGTTTGAAGATCTGCGTGACCGAGCGCAGTCTCCGATCGTGGAAGCGGGAGTTCTTCTACATCTCTGCCCGCGCCATCCCCATTGCTATGAAGTTCAAGAAGGGTCAAGCGCTTCCGAGCCTTCACGCTTCCAGCTACCAGGAGGCGGAATGGTTTGCGAAGATATCCCGGGTCCAATCTCCGGTTTACCGGTTTGCGGAGTCCGGGATGGTGCTGCTGGGGATGAGCCGGGTATGGAAGGATGCTTCCCGGTTTCCCATCCTTCTTGAATACGGTTTGAACTCTATTCCTTATGGTATGTCTTGTCTTTCTTGCTGATATTAGTTAATTTTCTAACTGTTTCTTTTTCATTCAGAGGGGAATAATTTGGAGTCGCTCCTGTTCCCGCGGGAAGCTGACAGTCCCGTGCGGGTGGGCACTCGTGCTCTGGACGACAATGAGTTGCCCATCCTGGAGCAAACGGCGGATAGGTTTGTGGAGGTCTATCCGCCGGGCCAAGAGATCCTGAGCCACCGGCGGCCAGGTAAGGAGATATTCTATCCTGAACCCCTCAATGCTGTACCCGTTGCTGGAAATCCTTACATCCTATCTTCTTCTGAGGAATCCGCAGATGGTCCTCCCCTTGTACGGAAGAAGAAGGCTGCTGCCGGCGTGAAGGGGAAGGAGAAGGCCTCCACAGCTGATCCAGTTGTTCTATCTGACTCGGAGTCAGATAGTGAAGAGGTGGCGGGGGAGCCTGGTGGTGAGAAGACCACTGCTCCGGAGGCTACGATCGTTACCTCTGGAGAACCAACGAAGACGACGGTGACCGGTACCAAGAGGCCGGCTCCATCGGGTTCCTCCCCGCCCGTCCGTACGTTCAGGGTCAAGAAAACCCGTAAGTACAATCATAGTTTGTCTTTGTAGATTTATTACTTCATAAATTTATCTTAACACTTTCTTCTTTGTGCAGGCGTGGATGTTGACGCATTCCGGGGTGAAGCGCAGAGGAGTACCCTTCCGCCAATGACGGTAGGCTTGGTCAGCCTACCTGAGGCGTCGACCCAGGTGCCTGCGCCTGCTACCGCTGGTTCAGTTGCTCCCTCTGAGCAGACTATTCCAGCTGAGATGACGTCACCGCCGGCTGTGAGTGCGATTTTTACAGCATCCTTCACAGAGCCGGCGGTTACTGCTGCTGCCTACGAGGCGGCGACCGCGGCGGCGACCACAACGGCGGCCTCGGCGGCTGCCACCATGCCCGCGCCACCGGCACCGATGGCCGGACCATCAGGTACGCGCAGGGCTTCCCGCCGATCTTTGCCACCTTCCCGTCTGCCTGACCTGTTGGATGGATTTCCTTTAGGTTCAGGTGATGGGTTTGGCGGCTATCGGCCTGTCATTGACCCTACAGGTGCGTAGGGTTCCTTTCTTTTCTCTTGTTTTTTATCATCTTTTCCTTACTGCCTTTGTTTCTTTTGCAGTGTCGGATTCCAATGAAGTGTATGTTCCGCGATGGAACATACGCCGAGGAACAACCCTTCGCACACCTGTGGAGTGCGTGGACTGGGCTCGCCACGCTGCTCCTCCGGGTGCGTTGGGGGAAGCCATGGTTAGCTACCAGGAGGGTAGGCTAACTAATGAGCTTCGGGTTCTCCAGGCCCGGATGCAGCCGCGCGTCGAGCTGCTTTGTCGTGAAAACGACAAGTTGAAAGCAGCTTGCGCCAAGGACATATCTGAGGCGCGTGCTCTTCGGGAGGAGAACCAACAGCTGGCGGCAACTGCCGCCGACAAGGAGAAGGCCTTCAAGGCCCTCAAGGTTGAAGTTCAGGCGCGACTCGAGGCCCGCTCCAAGGCTGCCCAAGCTGTGAATGAACAGCTTCGGCTGGCCGGGGAGACTGCGCGAAACGCAACCGAGAGGGCTGCCAAGGCTGAAGCCGTTGCTGAGCCTTTGCGTGTGGAGAATGAAGAGCTCAAGGCCAAATTAGAGGCTCTCCAACGCGCTCATGATGCCTTGGCAATGGAAGATGCCAAGAAACTCCAGGAAATCCTGGACCAGAGGGGGGTGCTTGACCACACCGAGCGGAAGCTTAAGGGCGTCGAAGAGGCTGCCGCAAAGGAAGTTTTACTTGCCAACCTTAACAAGAGCGAAGCCGAACGCGCCCATAAAGAAGCTCAAGCTGCCCTCCAATGGCTTCTTCGAGAAGCGTTGCCTCAGGTATGTTTAGTTTTATCTTCACGCTTTTCTTTTGTAAGAAAAGGTTCTAATACTTGTGTTTTCTTTGTAGGTTGTGCGTCGGGTCTTTTCAGAGACCTCTTACGATGATGCTATGACCGCAGCCCTCAACGCTTCTCATGAGGATGGGGAAAAGGCCGGCTTCCTGCTTGGTCTAGGGTTTGTTGAGAAAGGCGTCCCGCCTTCCAACTTCCCTTTGTTCGATGTGGATACCGAAGCCATTTATGACCAAGCATTGAACCAATACGCCGCCTTCCCGCATCCAGTGGTGGAGAAGGTGGACGAAGTAGCTGCTGCTGATGATGGGTTAGCTGTCCTCAAAGCGTTCCTCGAACCACCCCGTTCTTCTGACGGAGCGGGTCCAAGTGGAAGCGGCCCTGAAGCTTGATCCTGAAGATCCCTTCCCATTGCTAAGATAGACTTGTATAGTTTTATTCTTTTAGGCGGGTAGTTACCCGGCCATTCTTGTAATATTCTTGAAATATTAATCTTTTTGCGTATAAGATTGTTATTTCCCTCTTTGGGTTCCTTGCTTTATAAACTTATGACTTGCATACTTAGTTTAAATTAGCAATTTTCCAAGTGTTTAGAATAAGAACCTTTGAACGTGGTTGATAATGGGTTAAAGTTTCGCTTCCTCCTTCGTGATTGTGCGGGTAGAACCGTCACTTGCACTTGGTAGGATGGCTAAACTTTAGCCTTCATCTGACCTGCGTGTAGGTTTTCCTTTTCGAACTTTCTTAAGGCATTAAGATAAGTTAACCTTTGAACGTGGTTGATAATAGGTGTGAAGTTTTGCTTCCTCTTTCGTGATTGTGCGGGTAGAACCGTCACTTGCACTTAGTAGGATGGCAAAACTTTAACCTTCATCTGACCTGCGTGTAGGTTTTCCTCATCTTTTGAGGATAAGTTAACCTTTGAACGTGGTTGATAATAGGTGTGAAGTTTTGCTTCCTCTTTCGTGATTGTGCGGGTAGAACCGTCACTTGCACTTAGTAGGATGGCAAAACTTTACCCTTATCTGACCTGCGTGTAGGTTTTCCTCATCTTTTGAGGATAAGTTAACCTTTGAACGTGGTTGATAATAGGTGTGAAGTTTTGCTTCCTCTTTCGTGATTGTGCGGGTAGAACCGTCACTTGCACTTAGTAGGATGGCAAAACTTTACCCTTATCTGACCTGCGTGTAGGTTTTTCTCATCTTTTGAGGATAAGTTAACCTTTGAACGTGGTTGATAATAGGTGTGAAGTTTTGCTTCCTCTTTCGTGATTGTGCGGGTAGAACCGTCACTTGCACTTAGTAGGATGGCAAAACTTTACCCTTATCTGACCTGCGTGTAGGTTTTCCTTATCCTTTTAAGAATTTTGTTTTTGATCATTCGACGCGCGGTTGTCGATAGGTTAGTGTTCAGTTTCCTTTCATGATTCATGCGGATAGACCGGCACTTTCATTTAATGGGAGAATTGAACTTTTCCTTCAACTGACCTGCGTGAAGGTTTGCCACGTTATTGGGTTCGTGCGGGTAGGACCGCCTTCCCACGCAACGACTTCACGTAATGTGAATGCCGTCACCAGTGTTGCATAGTTTAACCGTTCGACGCGCGGTTGCGTGAAGGTTTGTCACGTTTTTTGGGTTCGTGCGGGTAGGACCGCCTTCCCATGCAATGTCCTCACGTAATTATGCGGTGAAAACCGGCATATTTGTGTTCAGAAAAGTATAAATGTAAAATCATCAGCTTCGATGTTCTTAAAAGAGAATCATTTCCATTAGAAGTGGCTCTTGGCCTTTTCTTTACAAATTGGAATTGATTTACATGCAAACTGTGTAAATGAGCTCCATTTCATGTTGGGATGGGAGCGCCATCGAGCCGATACGCACCTGGTTCGGGATCTCGTTCTTTACGCAGCATGTAGTCTCAATGTTGAAGCTGGAATTTTTATTCGTTTTCCCCAGCTGGGGTTCTACACGCATCCGCCTGCTCAGCCTTTATTGCGCCACGAGGTGCGCGAGCGTCCCATCTCTGACAAATGCTTCGACCATGTCTTTTACATCTATGCATTCTTCAGTGTTGTGGCCCTTTGTCTTGTGAAAGTCACAGTATTTGCTCCGATCAGCATCGTGACGATGTCGGATTATCGGAGGTTTTGGCCACGGGAGCTCTTCAGTGGCGAATATCTCAGTGACGCTTTTGGTGAGTGGCGTCCATCTGGAGTTTCGGTGCGGCTGTACATTATCCCTTCCGCCCACTCGATGTTGCAAGCCGGATGAGGTGTCAAAGTTTACCCTTGACTGCCAAATGCCTAGCTTTCGCTTTTTATTTAGTCTGGCGGTGAGGACGTTGTCTTCTCTCGTCTTCTGAGTGTAGAGGTTTGTGCTCTGTGGGAGATCTCTACCCAGTTGCTTCTCCGTTTCCGCATAGCGTTTTGCTGCTGTCATGATGCCATCCCATGTGGATGGCATGCCATCTTTACCCGTTAGGGTGCGGATGAGCTCTGGGTCATGTGCGCCCTGGATGAAGGCAGCGCGAACAAGATCTTCGCTGATATTGCCCAAACTTAGCTTCTTTGAGTTGAAGCGAGTGATGAAGTTTGGCAGAGATTCATCTTCCTCTCGTATGCATTTGAGGATTGTCCATTGCTCCTCGGTATACTTCCGTTGCTGGCTGAAGTGTTGGCTAAACTTCTGTTGGAAGTCTGCCCAGTCGTAGATGTGGTTGACCGGTAGACGATCAAACCAAGCTCTAGCAGCCCCCACCAGCGTCATTTGGAACATGTAACACCACGTGGGTTCCGTCCAATTGCTGACGGTTGCCCCCGCTATGAACCTGTTCAAATGATCGTCTTGATCAGATATACCGTCATATGTGCCTATGTTGGGCATTTGTTTGGCACTCTTTGGGGCGATTGCCTCAGCAATGTCCCTTGCAAATTTGGACGTTCCTGCATTTGCAACGTTTGGTCTGAACGTTTTAGAGAAGTCTCGTGGACTTCCACCTGTGCTTTTTGGTTTGAAGGCTTGTCCAAAATGCCTTTTCGGTTGGGATTCCGTTTCCTTACGCTTCCCTTTTGCCCTATGGCGAGGGTTCGCGTCGGAGTCGGATTCCTCCGAGTCATCCTCCCAGTACTCGAATTCGTCGGCCTGTTGCACGGAACGCAAGCGTTCGTCCAACTCAGCCTGGAATTCCTTTTGTCGTGCCTCCGCCCATGCCTTAACTTCATCGAGAGTCTGGCGGGGGAGTCTTCGTTTCTCAAACTGGGTATCGGTGGATCCCAGTAGGCGATCATTTACTGCACTTGCCCCAGCTTTGGTAAGTGGGGTAGTGTTCGTAAAATTTACTTCACTTGCCCCGGCTTCGGTAGCCGGGGTAGTGTTCGTAAAAACTGTGTTGCCGGTATTCCCCCTAGTAGCTGGGGTTGTGGTTACCGGAATTTCTCTAACCATCTTTGTAGAAGTTTGAAAAAACTGGAGAAAAATAAAGTTCTAGCTTTATGCACGGATGGCGCCAATGAAGAAACACTAACCGGACCCCGGACAGATTACTGATAACCTGGGGGTTAGATAGATGTTTCCCACGAGGGGTTAGACCCTTTGAAGATGGTTCTTCTGATAACCTGCAAAACAGACACCGTGAGCTCGTCACTGAGAAGGGGGGGTTCCTCCTTGTGACCACCCTCCGGCGTGAGAATCAGACTAGATTGCTCTTTAAATATAAAAGTATATTAAGAGATTGCTAGAGCAGATATCAGGTATAATATGATAATGTAGTGAGGTATGATAATACAAGGTAAGATGAGATGGTCATACCATTTGTGGTATTTATAGCCGAAGGTAGGTTTTCAAAGAGGTATGGCCGGCTGCAACAGTGTTCCTGTTCCACCAACAGTAGCCTACGCACGTGCCCTGCTGGTAGTTGGTGGGTAGGTAGCGGCTGATAGTGACCAGGCCTGCTGTATACTATTCCTGTTCCACCAACTGACGGCTACGCACGTGGTATGGCAGTAGTTGGTGAGTAGGCAGCGGCTAATAGTGATACAGTACAGGAGCATGCTGCTCGCCATACTGTATCAGTGAGCTGTCGTATCTCTGATCAGATCTTTCGCCCATACCTCGTCAGGTACAGTAAAAGATCCTTCAGTATACGGACTGGCTTATTTGGGCGGGAGTATTCCCCCTCCCGCCTCTGTGCGGGATTGCTCCGGGCTTGGCTCATTCCTTCAGGTGACACTGAATGATCGAGAGCTAAGTGCCTTGTGCGTGTAGCCATGCTGCGCGGGTGGCCTTCCCTAATGGCTTGTATCCGAGGCTGCGGGGACAGGCGGAGTCCTTCACCATTGGGAGGCATTTCCTGCGGGACCAGCTTGCGTACTGCGCGTAAGGACGTCACGTCTCTGAGCATGGTTGGTCCTGCGGATCCAGTTGGTCTCTGCGCAGACGTCCCTGTTTAAGGTGAGTCTTGCGGGTCCAACTGGGCTCTGCTGGAACCTACCTCTTCACTAACAATGATAGTATGCATTAATATTGTATTAAAATACATGGTTATTAACATAAAAGTGGGTTTCTGTCGTCATTGAAAACAAAACTTTATACGAGTGATTTTTTTATAAAAATAAAATGTTACCAGTGTCACATCAACGTTGTGTTAATCAAAGTATGTTACAATGAAAACCTATCATTTCCTTGTAGTAAGGTCAAAATCTCAAGAAGTAAGAATGTTGTATTTTAACTTAAAATCTTATATTAAAATACATGCATTGGTTTACACTTCATAGCATCAAAGTATAACTTACTTTCATGTTTTTATCATCAATAAAAACAAAACTTTTTCTTTCACTTTATATAAGTACTATATAAGTAATATTTTATGATAGTAAAATGACACTAGTGTCACATCATCATTATATTAACCGAAAGTATGTTACATACATTGGAAAACTAATATTTCCTAGTACCAAGTGTTGATAAACAAATCTTTATTTTTACTTTTCTGTAAAATATTTATAACTGCTAGCTAACTAATTTACCTGTTGCTATAAATTGAAGCAAAGCCCACTGGTTATAAGTACAATGATGGTGTTATTTAGGCACTTCTGCAGAAACTGACCAAATGTTATAACGCAAATCTTAAAATGCCTCAACTGGGAAAGAGGGAACTTGGGAGCTTCAAATATATCATCTTAAAATGTGTTAACTTTCATACCAACATTTTTCAAAAACTTTTTTTTTAAATATCTAAATAATATTTTCATACATGCAAATCATCTTAAAGTGTGTTCAACTTTCATACCAACATTTTTTAAAACCTTTTTTAAAAATATATAAACATCAAAACTACATTTTATGCATGCAAATCATCTAAAAATGTGTTAAATTACTTTCCTACCAACATTTTTTAAAACCTTTGTTTTTAATATATAGACAACAAAACAACATTTCATACGTGCAAATCATCTTAAAATGTGTTCAACTTTCATGCAAACATTTTTCAAAAACCTTTTCTAAAAATATATAAACAACACAACAAATTTCATTCATGCAAATCATCTAAAAAAAGTGTTCAACTTTCATACCAACATTTATTAAAAATATATAAACAACAAAGCCACATTTCATACATGCAAATCATCTTAAAACACTTTTAATATAATTTACACAACAAAACCAAGAAAAAGGATTTCTTGTTCACATCTATGCAATGATCCCAAATTCTCTATCAAAACCAACGCATTCATTCATAATCTAAGTAGCTAACTAACCACCATTACAAATCAAAAGCTTCTTGAACTTGAGAACAAGTCTTTTGCATCTTCAAACCACTTAAACTATATCTTGATGCCACTATTTCATTAAGTGACAACCTCTTATTCGGCCCCGGGTCAGGCCTTTGTTTAGGTGCACTATGTGACCTCAACTTAGCTTTGGACGATTGCGTACCCGCCATGTAACTAGGGTGGTTCGAATAAGGCCTAAAGAAGCTATCTCCACACACACTTTTAGCCGGAGTGACTGGCCCATTCGACCGGTTTGTGTTGATGAAACGAGGAGTGCTTTGAGCGGTGTTCGAGTACTTGTAATCGTCTCCTACGTATCCCCACTCGAAATCTTGATGATGGTTGTATTCAGGGATCGAGAGGCACACGGGGTTTTGGCAATGAAGGGGGGATGGCATGTTGATGTAATGGGAGTGGGAATCCTCCCCGGAATCAGACGTGCATGTGTTGATGCGTCGGGATCTAGATTGCGGCCTATAGGTGTCGATTTCCACTATTTTCGGGCTTTCGTCATAGCAATTAATGTTGGATTCATATGTTGAGAGTCTCTTGCTATGAAATTCATTTCTCTCATTGTCAATTTCGCCCTGATAATGTTAAACAATATGACTAAGTTATTTCCAGACCCTACCAATAACTTTGTTACGTGTGACATTAGACCTTACCAATAACTTTGTTACCGTGTGATATTTAATTGTTTGTTTCTAAAATAACAAGTGAAACATCTTACAATTGATTTTCTATGGCGGAACTCAAGCGGCTCGGAGCGGTTGTCTTTGGTGAACGAGCGGCGGGCCCTTTCCGATCTGATTGCGGCCTGTGCTCGAATGAGGGCTTGCATACTATGAAGAGTCGCTGCGGCTCGTTTTCGCACAAGAAATCCCCTTACAAGAGCTTGTAGCTTTACTAGCCCTTTTAAAGCCCTTAAAGCCTTTCTAGCCTGAAATATTAATCACCAAAAACTTAATTAAAATTCAAAATAAAAAAAGAATGTGATTTAATAGCATCAAGGATTAGTTAATAACCAAATGGGATCTAAAGACTTTCTGAATCTTCACAGCCGCCATTATCTCTTTCCCGCCTGTATACGACATTGTTCGCCGTTGGTTCGTGAGGCGCACGACTGCAACAGCAGCCTGTGCGGCCGCAACTGCTGCATCTGCAGCCGCGGCAGTTGCGGCCGCAACAGCAATTGCATGCTTGTTTTGTTCTTTTTCTGACTCAGACATGTAAGATCTCAGCCAGGTGGCGTCAGCACTTGACGCCGCCTGTGTCTGAGATTCTTTCAAGGGCTTTCCGAAGCTCCACCGCTTCTTCTCCTTTCGGTCACCCGAATTCAAACTGTTAACATTTTCTTTATCCTTCATACCCCACAAGCCTTTAAACCACCTAGTAGCTTTTCCCATATTATGCTGTCTTATTTTTTTGTGAACTCAAATATGGAAAATAAGAGAGGAAAAGAAAACAAGACAATGTATATATGTGGTGCAATAACAAGGTAAGGTTAAAGTGAGAGCCAAGTGTATATTAACAGTGAAGGAACATTTGGAAGGACATTAAGAATCTTTTACAAGAGAGGTGATGAAAGAGAGAGAAATTAAGTGGTATCAAAAACCTTAAAATAATGGCGTTTGAGAGATAATGTATGGCCTATTTTTGAATTTTTATTCTTGGGTTTCTGACATTACCTCGTGATGAACTGCATTAGGTGACAAAAGGATGATGCAGAAGGATACAAGGGAAAAAGTTGGAATATGAGACATAAATCTTTCAAATGAATTGAGATGAAATTGAAGGTAAATGGGGAGGGAAGTTTCAATTTAAATAGATAAGTAGAGGGCGGTTAATCCGTGCTTCGGGATGGGTAGCGTGTTTTATATTTGGTTTTTACGGTTCATTATCCAGTCATTACGACATTTAATCAAGATAACAATTTTAAACTAATAATCTTCAAATGAAGAGAAAGCCGAGAACATAGTTGTGATATAACTAAAAGTGTACGCATAGAAACATGTTCGTTACATTGCTTAATTATAGCATAACGTTAAAATCAGGACTACCATACCCGTGCACTGATACGGGTACTAGATGAAAGATAAAGAAGTCTTGAAAAGTAATTAAAAAAGTTTTTGAAAAAATGAAATAAAAGAAAATAAGAAATAAATTAGGATAAAGAGAGAAAAGAAAAACAAAAAGTTATACTAGTGGTTTCATAATGGAGAAAATAGTAATAGTAAATAATATTAAAATAAAATTTTAACTAATAATATTAATAATTTACTCGTGAACCTACGTCCGGGATTTGAACCTTTGACCTTCAAATTACGGGAACATCTATTACACCACAAGATATCGTTAGGTCAAAGTCTTGGTTTTTAAAAATATTAATAACAGGCACAAAAACCTGAAGTGGTTAAATTGAAAACTATGAACTTTGTAACAAAACTTTAAAAAGAATAATAATAATGATTATGTAGCATTGGCACAAACACATAAACCAGTCAAACAAGCCAAGAATCTAGAGACAAAAACACATGAAGTTTGATCTTTTAAAAAGATTAGTTTGTGAAAAGTAGCAATAATAATGTCAAGAAGTTTAATACTCAAATGGCCACACACCCACCACACCTAACTTTCTAAATTTCAAAAAAACACTCATTTAGCTTCTTCCCCCTTGTCACACATACACACGCCCACAAAATCCCAGTCAAATAATACAAAGATTTAGAGACAAAACATTAATAGATTAATGTTGGAACACAAAAAAAGTGGTTGACAAAGAAGAAATTATTATGTCAAACAACCACCTTCTAAATTTCAAATTAACCCTCAATTGTGTACTTACTACTTTTTTAAATTAATAATCAATGCGGACCTAGATAATCTAATTTGTTGGTGTGCCATTTATTATATAGTTGAATTGGAATTGGGTCTGGTTATGAAACAACATAATTTTACTGGTTCATTGTTGAGATGCAGGGTTTCAATAGTACAGACAAAGTGACAAAGCAATTTTAATGAAAACAAACAATTTTAATGAAAAGATTAACTGATCTTAACATAAATCTTTCTGGTAAATTCGTGCAGAATATCAGAGAAGGTAGATGAAATTAAAGAGAATGGAATTTGAAGAGAAAAATTACTTTTACTTAAAGTAAACTTTAAACTTTATAAAATAAAATAAAAATTAAATGTTATTAAACCCACACGTTGTTGTGGGGTGGTGGGGATGCGGTGGGAATTCGGACTTCTAACTGTACCGGTTCACTTTTCTTTTGGGAAAGGGGGGAGGGGGTACTCTTTTTTTCCTCTTCTTCGTTATTGTGTTAGCACCCAAGAGAACCAAGTTAGATCGGGTACTCTTGGGACTAAGGGTGGCGAAACAAACCCAAATTGATTGTTTTGGGTCAATTTGGATAACTTTTTAAATTGAGATGGGTCAGGATAGATCAAAAGAATTTTGCAAGTGGGTCAAGATGAGTTGGGAAAATACTAGTGACTTTTGGTTATAGGTTAGAATGAGTTTGTTTATGGGTTAGAATGGACTAAAACAAGCTTTATCCAATTTTATTTCAAACAAAACCCACGAAACCGAATAGAAACCGAGAAATCAAAACCGAAATCATTGAAACTGAACATATACCGAAACCGATCGAATGAAAAAAAAAAGCAAAACCGAAGCGAAAAAAACCGAACCTTAACCGAGAAAAAACCGAGTGATTTTTTTTTTTTTTATGAACGAGGAAGACCGGGGAAACGTTTTAGTTATTTTACTTTTTGCGTTTTCGATTTATATTTTGAGTTATTATTTTTTTATTAATTTTTTGAATATTTTTTTGAGTGGTTTTTGAAACCCTTTATATTTTAACATTTACTTGGTTCAAGATGGGTTAACTTTATCCATCTTTACCCATACCCATCCTAAACCGAATAAAACTGAGAAATCGAAACATAACAAAAACCGAAAACATTGAAACCGAATAGATACCGAAACGAAAAAAGCAAAAATGAACAAAAAAAACCGAACCTGAACCGACACGAAACCGAGTTTTTTTTTAATGAACGATGACGACGTGAGAGACATTTTTGTTATTTTAGTTTTTGCGTTTTTGATTTATATTTTGAGTTATTATTTTTTTATTAAAATTTTTGAATATTTTTTAAGGGGTTTTTGAAACCCTTTGCATTTTAACCTTTTTTGATTTATATTTATATTATTATATATATTTTTAAAATTCTTTTGTTATAAAATAGGCATAGATATTATTAATTTTCTTAAATATATTGGGCTCAAAACTTATTTTCTCCATATTACATTTAAGTTATTGGGCATAAACTAAATTTAAAAACTAAAAAGAAAAGATAATGTTAATCATCGTTTAAAGAAATTAACTTATATATTTCGTTACTCGTTTGACCTACGAGCCTTTTTATTTTAGCTTGATCGAGGTATTTAAATTTTCGAAGGTGATTCTGACTTTAGGCCACATATGATGTTGATATGCTATCGTAGAAACGACAATATCCCTTCATGTCCCTATATTGCCCCAGGGAGGTAGTTAGCCGCTTTATCCACCTTTAAAATGGCCATTACGAATGGATTTATAAAAATAGAATAAATTTAAACGAACATTTGCAAGGTCAAAATTCAATGAAACCGTATTCCAAGTTTGTAGAAATTATGGCGTTGATACTTTTTATGAAATTATATTATACAAGGAGCTTATACTTTTGATGAAATTATATTTATAAAATATATACTTGATGAAATAAGGAGCTTATACTTTTGATGAAATATGATTTTTTAAAAGAGGTAATGCTTGCTACAAGTTTAAATTTATGTTTTTACATAAAAATTAAATCCGTTAGCATAACTATTTAATCAGTAAATTGAAACACGTTATATTTTCTTTTAGAGGAATCAACGTTGGAGAAATGAAGATAATGAAAATGACTAGTCAAGTTTTGTTTGGGGGTGAAAATAGATAATTTTATGCAATATGATTGTCACAAAAAACAAAAAAAGAAAAAACACCATCTTATTTGTAGTCACTTTCGTAATATCTTTTTACAATATTATTATTATTATTATTATTATTATTATTATTATTATTATTATTATTATTATTATTGTTGTGTCGCTGAAGCTTATATAGCATAACGAGCAACATTATCAAACAACACTGAACTTATTACATCGTTTGAAAAAGTGTGCAACAGGAGTCTAGATCAATGATGCAACACATTAAAAAACACACAATTTAGAAACATAAAGACAATGTAGTTTGCATACTGCATAACTCATAAGAGAATGCTATATCAAAGCTAAGAAACCAAGAACATACCGCAAAAGTTTTTGGCTACGATGACATGCAAAAAGAAGAAAAAATGGATGTCCGCCCGTTAGCGAGCACACATTATTAAAAAAAATAAAAAAATACATACTTGGTGTAGTGTTTGCTTGGAATTTAAGTAAAACATATTTGGAGTCTTAATGCAAAAGCAAAACTGCCTAAAAGAATAAAAGTAAAAATTATCATGTTAACATTAGAAAATGGGCCTGAACAAGTCAAGCCCATAATCAGTTTGGGTTTGCCAAACCATCAGCAGCCCATGATTCTTACAAAGAAATAAGGTGATGACCTCATAATAGTGTTTCATAACATAAAACAATGAATACATATCACAAGTCAAGAGTTTGCAATACTCAAAATCACTTACTTGTAGATGCTTTGGCACCCTTATCATGAGACCGCTTTCGACTTGCGTGTATACGCTCTGGAAACACATACACCGGGATCTGCTTTGCACGCACATGAGAAACAAAAACATCCATCCCTGGTCTCCAAAACATATACATATTCACTAAATGCCTAAACTCATCAACGGTCCCACGTATGTCAAACTGCGGTCGACCTTCTCCAACCACTTCACTTTGTTTCCTGTTTAATCCCATGAAGAAAGCAATGTGTGAACATTGCTTTGATGGATCCGAATATTCACGAGGATACGGATGGCACAGCAGCATCCCTGACGTGTCCCGTTCAATCTATAAAAAAATTATACCATTAAAAGTCAAAGTCAACCCTCAAAGTCAACTTAGTTAACAACTTACCATTAAAGTCAACTGTCTTATTTGAGACTCAACCCAATCTTTCCATTCACGCAAATCATCGGTATTTGAAGCAACTATATCGATCTGCAGGTAGTTTTTGTAACTCTTGAAAAACTTATACGGTTCAAACAATGCAGGCCACTCGGCTTTGTTAAGTTTAATATCCTGGACGCAAAAGTCAATGCTTGAAGTCAACATTAGAAGGAACACCAATGTTTTCATAACCACACCGTCCAGCTTATCGGCTTACGACAAATAGTTTAAAAATTGATATATGCAACAGATTTAAAACAAAATATAACAAATAACTTATGTTTTCTATTAGTTTATGATATTAACAAAGTATAAAATCTAAATTAAACAAAATATAGAGTTTAGAGTAGTAATAAGTAGATCAATATATTAAACTTTGGAAGAAAAAAAATTGAAGTCCGGTCGGGCATGTAAGTACTGGCTAGTTCAAATGAAAGCAGTTCAAATACACAAAACTAGACTGCTAATATGTTCGTACCTCGCATATTCTATTGCCGAATAGGATTTGTTCGGTTATGACACCAAGTGTGGTATTGGTAACATTATAGCTAGAATTCATGGACGGGTACGCAGGTGTTATGATCGGCATATGGTGAGTCCGGTCCTCAGGGTTCTTACGCGGGTCCCACACAACAAGTCCAAGCTCATCCTCTTGTAACGTACAAAGCATAACCGGATTTGGCCATCGCCAGTGTGAGAAAACCTTAAAAAATCTTGACACGAGCATACTTGGAATAGCATTAGGATATAGTTGACAAACACGCGCAACCATTATAGCCCAACTCACACCACCAAGAAATCCTGTCACCTGAACCGAAGGGAAAACATGCCAAAATGTTAACAATTTAACGAATAAAACGAACTATAAAAAGATCTAATAATCATGTTTACTTACGTTTGAATAAATGCCACGTTGTTTGGCCCAAAACCTTATGCAACGAAGCGTTGTACGAAAATGCTGAAAACAATATGAAAAGGTAGACAGAAATGATACAGAACTGATCTAAAAGCTTGTAGACTCCTAATTGTACTGACTAGACAAAGGAAAACATGACTATAAAATTCTACACTTAAAATAGTATAACTTGCGCTATGGATGGACTTACAAAATACAAGCCGGATCACGTGGCAAACTGTCGAACAAGACATTCATAATTTAGGGCTTTGATTTAAGCAATGACGATTTTCCCATAACTTTAGATATGTGTCTAATCGTTTTTTTAGTGTAAAACACATAAATCACTTTAATCGGTTAGTTACGCATTTAATTTCCTTACATAATTGTTATATGTCAATGTAGAATACATTCCCAGAAAGAACATAATGCAGTGTTTCTTTATTCAATAATATATCATTTTGTCTCAAGAATTATTATTTCTATCTATAATTTGTACCTCAACATTTGCAACAAGTTTAAGAATCTGATCAGTATATCTGCAACCGTTAAGACTCCTAGCTGTTGGCTTGTCAACATCATACAATACAGAATTATCCAAAATGTCTAGGCCTAGCCCCTCCTGGAGAATATTATTACGGAAAAGTTTAGTCATTATAGGAATATAAATGTCACAAAATCACAAAACACTTACGCAGTTACGCATGGAACAACCAAAAGAGAAATGTTTGCGTAAAAAAGATTAATAGATATTCCATCGAATTTGAATTTCATGACCGGAACATGAGTGGCTGGAACTGGTTGAAACTCAGTAACTTCTTCCATTTTAGTTAAAATGTTGTGCAAACCAAAGAAGAAATCCTCCTAATGAATATTAAATAAGTAGCACGAGTTACAGATATTAAATTTTGGCAACTAAAGTTAAACTTTGTAGTTAGTATTATTATCGGCAATAAATAACAGTTTAGATTATTAAAATCCGATTTTCCTGAAGTATAAAAACTTACATCTTGATTCACATAAGAAGGCCCCACACACAAGGTGTCGATGCTTGTCCCCGGACCATGAACCTACCATCAAAGTTCAAGAATTAGACTATGATCAACATCCTTATAAGTCATAACGCGATCAACAAGTCATGTTTTACTTTCTTTATAGAACTAACATGTTGCATATTTGAAATAGAAGTAGCATACCAAGATGTACAAAATAAAGAGAACAAGATCATCTTACCCCAAGCCGATATGAACCGAAAGTATATAGGGCGGCATTTGCATCTCCCACCATTTGATCCGTATACCCTCGTACACGAGTAAGTTGCTTCACCCAAACATTAACAATCTACAACAACCGATTCGCAAAAGATGGTCATTCACACCGAACGTGACACATATAAGATTGCTACATAATATTTAATGATCAAGATTAATTTGGTCAATGGTCATAATTAGTTGATAATCATATGAATATACTTTGATTGATATTTCATATAATAGTTATCAAAATCAATAATAGAAAGTTGAGACACCTGTTCAATTATAGAAAGAACCTTCACCCTCTTAAAGGATTCTTCTTTACTTTCATATAGTCCAGCATCTACCAAGAACTAATACAAGAGCACACAAACTTTTAACTGTTAAATAAAACATCGTTGCGAAAGAAGAGTTGACAAAACTCACCTTATTCAGTTCCTCGGTTCTTAGTAAATCTGCCTCAGATGGTCCCACTGGAGACAGGATTTTAGTAACTCCGAGCTGCCGTGGCGAAGGTGTGGACTCCGGGCCTGCCATTATATAGTTATGGTTGTTTGAAGAAAAACAAGGACTGATGAATTAAAGTGACACACAATATAAAATGTTGGATTCAAAAACTAAAGAAGAAAGTAGACAAGAAATTATAAGATGGATGATTTAATTTATATCTAGTTTGATTACAAAAAGAAAATGTAAAGAAATGATTGTAAATTGCTATATGGCCAAAGACTAAAAATTAAATGCCTACGTTTATTCTTAGGAAGGCATGGATATTGTGAAAGGTCAACAGATGGTTGTTGACTTTTCTTAATTCAACTTGCAGTATTTTAATCTGCTTATAACTGTTTTACAACTATTCCTTGTATATATTTGGTTTTTGTAACATCGCAGACTATAGATTGTGTTTTTGTTTGCTAACAGATCAGATTGCATATAGTCGGAAAACGGGTCAGCGTCAATGTATTTTGTTGCAATACTCTGTAGTTGCAAAAGACGGGTAAAAAACCTCACTTGTTATAACTTTTCTTTTATTTGTTTCTTTGGTTATTCAGCTACATTGACGTTTTTTTTGAACCACAGAAATCAGAAGACTCAGAAAAGATAACTGATAAACATGAAAAGATCCAGTTTATTTGCTTTCAGTGACAGTTTGCAGGTTCTATTTAAATGAAGATTTGAGTTCAATTGGACATTTTTCTCTTGATGGCATTCCGATAAACCACCTCTGATGAAGGACGGCCATCTCTTTCTACGACATGAAGATCTAAAAACCCACACATCTTAATCATCACCATCGTCTTCAGCAACAATCGGATACATAACAGTTGAATAAAGATGCTGATGAGGTAATAAAATAAATAATTTGTTGATTTGTGTTTCATCTTGGTTAATATTGATTTCTGGTAGTGACTTTGTGCTTCCTTATATATAGGTTGTTAAAAGAGAATCTTTTAACAGATTTGCAATGCAAATTACAAGTATACAATAGCCATGTTTTGTAAATGGCCAAAGCAGCCAACTTTTTGTGAATTGAACTACTTATATTAAACTTATGATGTAATTTTCATATGGCTGTACAATATCCTCTTCAAAACCCAACGCGAGGCGCGGGTCTAAAATCTAGCATCTATATAAATATGATTAACAATGCATACATTCATATTATATACATGGTCTTTATTTTCATAGTAAATTACCAAAATTTCTTAGCGAAGTACATTTTTGTGCAATTTTTTTTCCGTTTTGAGCATTGGATACCTCTTTTATATCCTGTTTGAGCATAGGATACCTCTGAACAAATTCTTTTATATCCTGCGTTACCCCCATCAACTTTTCTTCTAGATACAACATAGGTATTTTTATTATTCTTTTTTACATTGTATATGTTAGGGTAAAGAAACTCCTCAGGCTTACTGTTTGATCGCTAATAACTATCCCTTTATACAATGGCGGACCTAGTATATAACGACGCTACCCCTCAACTTTTCGCCGGTAGTACAAATTTTATACGTCTTGGTCGGTTTTCGTATTTCGCTACCCCTGAAAAAATATAATGTTACCCTTGTTTGTTTAAAGCCTAACCAAATTAAAAGCTGAAATCAATTAAAGCCCAACCAAATTTAAGCACAAACTATAAAGCCATTTGTTTGTTTTTCATTTATGCTTAAACGTTTGATTTAGGTTGGATATCAACATTCAACAAAACAAAGTTTTATTCAGTCGTGGCTTCCACCCCACACTGCCCCAACCCCCTGCATGCTGCAACCGAGTAGCCAACGAAAGGTGCTCCTTTAGTCCCTCACTCCCTCGTCCACGATTTGAATTCTACTTATTCAATTTATATATTCTTCTACTTCTACTTAAAATTGTAATTGTTTGCTTGTTTATATAAATTGTTAATTTGGAATTATTTATGAGCAATTAAATGATTTTTTTAACAATGAATTTCTTTTAATTTTTGTTGTCTTTTGGATTTGAATCCAAGACCTCCCCTCCAAACCCAGGTGCTTTAAAGGTTTTGCCTTTGACAATGGAGTATCACCCCATTGGTAACAATTGAATAATTGATTATGTTTTGTTGGATGTTTTGATAATATAAATTGGAAATTGTAATTAATTAGGGTTAGGATTTATGTGTAAACTGAAATTGATTATAGAATTATGGTTTAAATTTTGTCATTTCTAAAATTAGGAAACTTGAAAGATGAAACAACAAAGTTCTATTGGCAATCATTTTAAACGAAAATTACAAAAAAATGAAGATAGCAGTCCAAAGGTAAGTTAAAAAAACAAAAAAACTATTGTATGAAATATCGTAAAAAAATTCGGTTATTGTATGAATACGGTAAAAACAATCGTTTGCATTGTATGAAATATGGTAATTTTTTTAGCGTTACCTCTGAGATTATGGTCTAAATCCGCCACTGCGCTTATATATCGATGTAGAGTAGAACAACAGAATGATGTTTGATAACATGACACAATTTTGATGATATAACTACAAAAGTTAAAAGATTATAGGACGTTAACAGATTTATAGGTGTTTTGATACATTGAAAAGGTATAACCATAGTAAGTTTTTCAAAAACTTTATATCACGATATTTCAAAAAAGACACGCAACTGTAAAATTTATGAAATTACCTTCCACGTGTTTACTGTTATTTTTTAATTTTTAATATTTAATATTTAATCTCAATGTTAGTTTTTTTATTGTTATAATTTAAAGTTTAAATGATTTAATATTGTCTTTTTGTTATCAGATTTTGACATTAGTTGCTATATATTCAAATTAGAATTTCTAAAAACTGAAAATTTAAGATGTGTTTTTAAGGATAAACATATGTACATTAATTATAATTTTTTAAGGACTTGGTTAAAACATTGTGAATAAATGTTTGATTAAATGATATTTGAGACATGTTTAGTTCAATCAAGAACCTTTGTCATTTAGTGGATTCTTCTTCACTTGCAAAGTTGTATATAGTACAACATGTACTAATAACTTCAAGAACCCATCATCGATTAATTAATAATTCAATATATTTTTATAAAGAAGACACGACAAAGTCCCTTTAATCCAGGGTTCTTAGTAAACTAATATATGATGGCCTCTAGAGAAAGAATTTTGGTAACTTCCTGATGCCATAGCGAATGTAGGTATTTCAAGCAGTCTTCGTATATAGTTGTAATTGGATGAAAGAAAACCATAGGTCAATGGAGAATTGAAAGTGAGACGTGATTAAAAATTCGGGTTTGAATATTTTGAGAAGCGTGAAGACTGAAGAGAACAATTTTATAAGAACTAGTAGGAGAGCCCGTGCGTTGCGGCGGGGAACGCAACGGGAATCCGGTTTGTTATGATACCGGCATTTTCCTATAGCAGAATTTACTTATAGTATAGAAAACCCCTACAATGCAGTGGCACAAAATATGTTATTTATAGTTGTTCAAAGCACTATCCGATAATTCCAAAATATGAACCGCTACACCCAGAAACAACCCGAATCATAATTAGAAAAAAAAAAGATCAATAGTGATTCAGAAGAAATAAAACTTACCTACAAACCATAAATAAAAAAACATGTGTTGTGATATATAAAGTTTGCAACATAAGAAATCAAATCTCGTTATTTCAAAAATTTAACACTTCTATGGCAAGATCTTGCAAGGACAAGTATTAGTGAGTTACACAATAATGTTCACTTTATGCTTGGGCCCTGTATTTATTTTCTGCAACAAGAGTGTATAAAATTATGCTTCCTTTTATATTGAAACTAAACTACACATTTCTGCTAGTAATGTACCCAAGCGTTGCGGCGAAATAGTGAACCGTGTGAAAAAATTAATGTAGAAATATTATATAGCAATAAGAACGGGCGTTTTACAATTCAATTACAAAGATAAATTAAAAAATACTAATCTTTGTATATCCATAGCCACACATATTAAAGGAGAGACTGGACATAAAATTTACATCCATATGCAGCAACCTAATCATGGCAGCCGGTTTGTAGTCTTCTAAATCACTCCACCTCTTCCCCCACTTTGTTCACTCTGTATTCTACAAAAGTGTAAAACTGCATACACATTGCACAACTTAAGTGTCAAGTTTTGTGCTACCATTGAACTACTATTGGTTGTCTTTTTTGTTGAAAGCTAGTATGATTTATAGAACATGAGTGTTTGGATAGGTCCCAAGTTGAAGTGTTAGAACACTATTAAACAAACCCAGCACATGGTTTAGCGAGTGACAACAAAATAAGTCACATAAGCATATTCATCATGCATATACTACCTAAAGTCAAACCATAAAATTACATAATTTAGGTAATCTTATTAAAAAAAATGGTACATCAAGGCACACTTTGCAGCACAAATTAGATAGCAAAAAGAACGTATCTTTTTTTACCAGGTATAAAATGCTGTAGAAATTCCCCAGGAGTAAAATGTGCAGCTGAAAATACTGCACCGCTTAAAACGACCGGAACCGTTACCCTGCAAACAAGCATGAGTATAGATATACATAAGAGGCTGTATATAGAATATTGTTGCTATTATTATATGACCCGTTTTAGAAAAGAAAGAGGCTTGTTAATTGGTATGCCAGTGAGCCGTTGGACACAAAGTTCGTTTATTTATTAAACAAGCAAATGTCTTGGTCGTTTATTTATGTTCTTGAACGTTCTTTCATTTATATTTGATTGTGTTTGCTCGGTTACGATAGTTTGTTTACATTAGTTTTAGTTCATTCTTTTCTATATTTATCTATATACATTAAGTTAGCATATAAAAATTCATGTATAATATGAATAAGATAATAACATAATAAAATAAACAGTTTTAAAAGAGTACCTCCCACAAGCTAACTGTTTGAATTTTTTTGTTCTTTCAGCATCTCTTGTAATCTGGCATTTTCTTCTTTCATTTAATTAAGTTCTTCGTTGTTTGGAATCTGAAATTGATCTTGTCTAGCAAGATATATCTTCTGTTCTCCATATTCTTTGAATGTTACTTTTCTGCTTTCAACAAGATTATCAAGAGCCTTCTGTGCAACAGTCTTTTTTCAAATTGAACTTCTACAAAAGACCAACAACTTGTGAATTCAAGGGTCTATTATGCTGTAAAATGCAACACCACAAAGATAGGAAACAAAATGATAAGTAGTAAATCATTAAAAAATCTCCAATTAAATGGAATGAGGGATATCATGAAGAATTTTCTTGTAAGTTAAAATTCATTCTATAACAACAAAATGCATAACAATTTAACTGGAGTGAAGCTAGAAAAAAAAACCTCCTCTTATAAATGTCAAGTTGCTCATATACAAATGTATTTTATATATAAGCACACAAGGGTCCTTCAGTCCAAACTCTTTCAACTTTGAGTGATTTTAAAGTAAAATGTTGCTTTCACTAATGACTCCTCTCAATACCAGTATATAAGATTGCATGCCCTCTTTGTACATTCAAATTGATACTCGAAATGCATGCCTTTTTTCATTAATCTCTTATCTTCTTTTACCAATCCTCAATCCTTGGTGAAGAGACTTTCATACCCTTTTTCACTAATCTCTATCTTCCAAAGTACATTTGCTCAACTATGAACATTTGTTTACATTCGTTATTTAAAATTGTTTACGTTCATTTATGTTCATTAGCTTACGTTAGTTTAAGCTCGTTCGTTTATGCTCGCTACTATATTTATGTAAACTTTTTAAGTTTGTTCGCTTATGTTTGTTAATATATTCATTTAAGTTTTCTAACAAACAAAGATAAATGAATGTGAGCGTGATCAATTTCTTAACAAATAAGAATAAACAAAAAAAATCATTGATTTTATTGTTAAGAAACGAACATAAACGGACACATTCATTTTCTTAACGAACATGAACAAGAAAACCCGTTCGTTTATATTGCTAATGAAGAACACGCCCATTTTCTTTACAAAAAAAACATGAACAAGAAAACCCCATTCAATTATTTGTTTGAGTTTGATCACCCGTTAGTTTAACTTTAAGCGAACAAACCCGAACATGCTTCGTTTATGTTCGTTCGGTTCATTTGCAGGCCTAGCACAAAGAATATATAATAAATACTTCATTGAATTACCTTTGACCCGATTTCCACTTTTCCCTGACTAGTATCCAGGGTTCATAGCGTAAAAAGCCGATTTTCTAATGCCTGATGAGTTGGAGAACATATTATCAAAGTAGATTGCCAAGGCAACCCACAAAACAAATGTTGCTAAGAGCCATATATAGTCATCACTCTAAAAAAAGAAGAATATATATAAAATGGGTCAGCTTCAATAAAATTATGACTTCACATGAAAAAATCAGGAACCTGCTTAAAGTGTTCTTTCATTTCACTGAAAACTGAAAATAGAGACATTCCGAAGATATGATTCCCTCGTAACCAAATATGACTATGATTAAGAATAACAATGCATTTATAACTTCAATAAACATAAACAATGGCAAATCAGTAACCTGAACATGTAAATCATCCAAATAATCAGCTTTATATAAGTTGGTTTCAATTTTAAACATTAAAAACAATTAAAAATAAATACAAATTATATTATTATATATATATTAAAAAGCAGATCTCCGCTTCCTAACAATTCTACTATTCAATTTACTGTGTATTTCTTAATATTTTATTAACCAAAGCATACTACAAATCTCTCTTGGCTCTATTTGATTGGCATCAACTCAACTACGTTTTACATATATTGAATTTTACTTTCTTATCACTTAGCCTTTACTTTATTATTTGTTAATTATATATGTTTTAAAATCACATTAGAGATTAGTACACTATTCGATGGTTTTTATTCCCTTGATTTAACAGATTATATTTTTAAATTTTAAACGTGGCCAAGTGTCGGCTTTACATGTTTTATTTGTCGGTTAAACAATTTTCTTAAACATTACTTTTGTATTTGTTATAGTTCATCTTTACAATGAATGAAACTTTTTTATAATTTTAAATTATCTCATCGTCACATGTTTTTATAACCGTGTTTCAACGTTTGATACCACGCCTTTAAAATATGTTTTTTAGGGTTGCTAATTCATGTTTACAAATTTGTGCTGGTACTGCCAATACTAACCGTATCAGTTCGCAGTTGTAATATGACGGTTTTTTTGGTTCTACATATTGTGAGGGATATTTACTATTCCTTTTTGTTATAAGTTCTACTGCATGTTATACAAGCAATCATGCATTCTTTCCAGGCAATCAAGATGTCACTTGAATTGTCACGGCAAGGCAGGCTCATTTTGACGTTTTATTACTATATGTATTAAAAAGAAACTTACACATGTGAGACGAATTCACTATTCCTTTATGTTTGGTGTTCTTATGCATGCAGTACAACAACCTAATGCATATTTCTGATTTATAACATTTCGGGGAATAACGTCTCTTCACTTATTAACACGTATTGTATCTTTTCCCAACCAACGTTACCAAAATTCAGTTTTACCATATTTAAAAAAAAAATCTATGTGAGAGGGAGAGGAGATATTTGTGCATGGCATTCTTTCTCTTTCTCTGTTTATTTGTTTTTAACTGTAACATTAAAACGATAATGCACAATATAAATAAATCATTATAATCCAATTGATCTTACTAAATTAAATTTTTTAAACTATGTTTTGTAATCCGTGTGTGCGGTTCTAACATTTTTAGGTCTGCTTTTTGTTTCGGTTTAGTGATTTGGCTTCAACTTTGTTATGATTAGTCTTCAGTGACTATAAATACTGGTGCGTATCGAATTTCTATAACCTCTATGAGTCAACGCGCGACTTACGGATACAACTCCAACAACAAAATATCACATAACCGGCGCAACGCGTGGATCATGAATCCTAGTATATATTTAAAATGCAACTTTCAGTTCTCTCACAAAGATCACTGTAGCTAAATGTACTTATTTACAAGCCTTTAGTACAACAATTTACGCGTCAATATCTTGAAGGTTCCATAGCTGTTTTGTTTTTTAGCCCGCTGCAACATGTGTCTTCTTACTGTTTCCCTTTTAGGTCATGCGTTCTCTCAGACGTTCCTTTCGCTTGCTTTTCCTTATCCCGCGAACGGCAGCCATGATCTTTAGGTTTTTTCAATTTCTCAATTGCAGATATAATTAAAACGGACGTTCCTTTCGCTTGTTTCTCTTTTCTTTGCCTTCTAGGTCGTCATGACTTTCTGGGCATTTTTACTTGTGCCTTTCAATTGGCAATGGAAAGAGCTATGATGATACTCTGAGTGACTGAGCCTATTTTGTCAACCTAGGGTGCTTAAGGTATGTTTTTTTTTTTTTTCTGATTTTGTTAGCATTTGTAAAGTTGTGTGTGCCTGTGTGGTGTAATTATACGAATATTGTAGATTAACATATGGTTTTGATGTTAGGATATTGATGTTAGTATGTTTTGTGATCCCTTTTCATATTCTAATTTTACAAATGGCTTTGTTCTGTTATGCAATTTTTTGCTCTCATTAGGCTTTGACTTTAGTAATTTTCTTTTGTTGTCAAAGATTTTATGCATGTTGTATGTTGTTGATTACAAATTTGTTATTCTATAATAATTGCATTCTTTATATATTAGGATTCATATAATTGCATTGTTTAGAAGGTGTGTTAATTAGGAAATTAGAGTAGTTGGTTGTTGCTATCTTTGTTCCTGAATGTAAAAAAATTTAGGCAGTATATTGGTTTGCTCAGTTTTCTGTTACTGTTTCATTTGCATATCCTTTTAAATATCTATTATGATTATTTAACAGGTTTTTTTTCCGCTTTTGTTTTTTATTCATTTTATGTTAATGGTTTATTGGGTTATTCGTGGAGTTCTGGTTACACGATGATTATTCTAGAGCATTTCGGATGTGGTAAGGGGTGTTTGGCAAGCCAGGGTCTTATGAGGAGGTGGCTGCTTTAGAAAGTAACATTTAGAGATCACCTTTATCTTTTGTTATTCATAGAGTACCTGCTTTAGAAAATACTTTTATCTTCTTTAATTACAAAACCATCAATGTGAAGAACTACATTTATAGCTTGCAATATGCATAAACTTAACTTAGCAAAGGATAGGCGGTCTAACATATAGCTTGCAATATGTTTAGTGTTGTCAATTTCAACCCAATATGACATCTGACTATTTTATACATACGATTTAATTTGACACAAATACTACTGCCAATTACTGCACACTCAAAACAATCCAGCTTTGATTGTCATCAGCCGTTAAAAAATAAATAAATAGTTTGGATTCATGTTGTCACTGATCTGAAATTTACTCGAGCTTAGCTTGGTTTTGAACTGAGCTGGCTTTGCTTCGTTTGGCTTAGTTTTAAAATAAATAATCAAATAAATTCCAACCAGATACAAAATAAGCCTCCAAATGAGTTCAACGAATACAAAAGGCTCTAATGACTTGTTGTGCATAATTGCAGTGTTTTATTAAGGTTCCACATTTTTCAAATCTTTGTGAATTATTATTCGTTGTTTGTGTTTCTAATAACTGGTTGAATTGCAGGACTGCCATAACGGTGTGTTAGGACTCGGGACACTGATAACTGTATTTCAACTTCCGAGGCAAAACTGGAGAAGATGTGATTAACAATCTACAGACAAGTGGATCTCATCAATGGTGCCCCCCATGTTAGGTACTAATTAAAAATCTAAATTGTTCTTAAAAATTATAGGTGCTATACGGGCTGTGTTTGTGGGTTGACGGGTTGAACCCTGACACGAACTAGGAATTTGACATGAGCACCTTGATGACGTCAACATGAAAATCATGTAAGACATGCGAATCCGAATACGACATGAAAATTCTTGTATTTAGATGAACAATGTCTGGTTTTAGTAAAAATTATTTTATTTTGTTTTTAAATATTGATACTATAAAGTTACAAATTCACAATGAAAAATACAAATCCATTCAAAACAATGATTTTGAATTTACATAACTTAACTTTAGTTTTTCTCTTACTTTTTAAGGTTTAACAGTCAACCAAAAAATTAAATACTACAAGTGTTCACTAATCGTAAGGGATTGTGATATGTTCTGGTTATATTAGGGGCATATTGGTCATACTAAAATGTAAGAGACTGGGAATGGTCCTGCTCAATTTTGAATTTTTGGTCAATTTTAACTTTCTATGGGTCAAAACGGGTTTTTTTTTTTTTTTGGATTTTTGACTTTTTAGTCGATTTTGGACAAACTGATCTCTAATGAAATTGGACAATCTCATTCTTAACGACTTGAGTTGGTCTTGGCCTACTAATGTGGTGCTTCTCTCATCCTATGTTATACTCCAAAGTATGACAAGTTTTAATTGCATTTCAGGTACAAGTTTTCCAGCAATATAGCTGCATTTATAGGCTGTTTTTGCTGTTTCAGCTTGTAAAATTTGCAAATTTTAGGCCTGTTATTTATCCTGATAAGCGGTTTGCTGAATTATTTTGTAGAGATGCTTTTGACTTGTCGGCTTCAACATGAGGAGGTCTAAGTTGCTAAGCGATGTTAGTATATTTTATTTTTTATTGTTGCAGTTTGGTTTGTTTATTTGTTGAAAGTATCTACTTTTTTTTGTTCAATATTATGGCATGTTTATGTATTTGTTTGGTAGGTGAAGGTTCATATACTGATCTACTCATATACTGATTTGGACTAAATGTGACACTAAATGTTGACAAACAATGTCGCGGTTTGTCGTCTTCAATGCAACGTTTGATATTTATTTTTCCTAATACATATATAGTTGTTAAATAACCCGCAAAATCTCGCGCACAAACAAAAAAGTTATTCAAACTAATTTTTTTTCTAAGTTTTTCATTGTAAATTGTCGCCGCCACAGCATTGCGCGAGTTTCCTCCTAGAAAATAAAAAATAACCGAATCACAGTTGCGTCCCCGCCACAACGCCCGGGCACTCTTACTAGTAAATAAATAATAAAGATTGAAACGGTGGGAAAAGAATAATTAAATCATCAATAATAATATTAATAATATAACAATACTAGCTTTAGAGCCCGTGTAACACATGAGATGATTAAAATAATAAAGTTATAAATAAAGCATAAGTACATACTGTATATGAAAAAATGATCACATCTATGTTTATGTCCATACTATGTGTACATAAATTGATTTTATTTATATCATAAAATGATTATTTTTCAAAAAAAAGTGAACTTAATAAATAATAATAATAACGCAAGTGTAAAAATATACCTGAGAATGGTCCATCTATTGGAAATTTGGTTCTCAGTATCATATATATATAATTGAAAAAAATTTTGTTATGAACCAATTTTTAAAGACTTTTCATACAATAATAGTTCCGAGCTACACCATGAAAATTATTTTTATAATTTTGAGGGGGTTTTCTGACTTTGCCATAATGACAGCACATAAAATAACACATTAACCTGTTCAATTTTGTGAATGTTTTGTTTCACTTGAGCATAATTTTGTATGGCATGCTTCACACACCACATTTTAATCACCATTAAAGGAAAAGCCAACGCCGACACAAATATTTCAAATTTGATAAAAGTTTGAAGCATTGATAGGCCTGTAGGTAGCATGCCGAAAGTGTTCGCCTTTCTTTTCTTAAATTTTAATAGTTGTGTGAAAAATAATCAATTAGCCAAATCCCGAATCTTTTCATTATTTTCAAAAATGTCATTGAACATAAATTCGAAACCTAAATCACTTTTAAAATTCTAACTTTCATTTGTAGTTAACTTGTACCACACAATCTGTTTATCAACTTTTGACTCGCAACAATCAAATTTACGTTCCACAAAAACCTGAAACAATCATTGATAGAAATAACCGAGAAACGAACTATGATAAACTTTATTATATATGAAAGTAAATGGTATATATTATTACATTTTTAACATATATATAGTTTAGTAAATTAACTGGAAAAATAAATAGATAAATGTAAAGCATATATTTATAATCTATGAGAATATTTATGTTCCACAAAACCTGAAACAATCATTGATAAAAAAAACCGAGAAACAGACTATGATAAACTTTATTATATATAAAAGTAAATGGTATATATTATTACATTTTAACATATATATACAGTTTAGTAAATTAACTGGAAAAATAAATGGATAAATTTAAAGCATATATTTATAATCTATGAGAATGTTTACTTTTATAAAATGTGTAGTATATATAATACAATAGAGTTTAAAAGAAACTGAATAATTTAATCATGTTAGATATAATATAAATGAAGTGTAAAAGGAAAGTAAATAATTATTGATCTATGACATAGTTATTAGTTTGGAAGGAAAAAAGTTATGAGGTGTAACCATAAACTGACACGTGTCTATAATTATTTTACTTTATTAGAATATCTAGATAGTTTCCTACTACTACTCACAATAATAAAATCAAATCAAAATTTTAATTTCAATTTCAATTTCGGTTTCTTATTTCTTCAGATCCACGTTCCCATTGCCCCCAATTTTGATTATGGGTCGGTTAAATGGGTAAAATATTAATACCTTTTGTTTTTGAAAATTATAATAAAATCTTGAAAGCGAAGCGAAAATCACAAGGGCGTTTTAGAAAAGTGGAAAACATAAAAAACATAAATAAAAATATAATTATAAAAATATTTTTTAAATGAGTCATGTTAGATGACTTTGATGAGAACTGTTTTTCTAAACAAGTCGTGTTATTTAACTCAAAACATTTTTTTTTCTCTTTTTTTAATGGTTTTAGTCGTGTCAACAATTGCCTCCCCCCAACCACACAACAACCCGATGAACGGCTTTGCAGTTGCTATTTCAATTAATAGCCGTGTTGTAGAAATCTCTAGTCGAGTAGTGGGGTGGGGACTAACGATTAATCACATCGAACATTAATGTATAATTTTTCAGTTTTATACATACACGCACACGTTTTATTATTTAATTTTCATTTTCATATATACAAAGATACAAACACATTTTTGCCAACAATCAACTTGAATCTAGCTGGAAACCACTGACTTTAGCCGGAATCTTGCCAAAAAATAGTCGATTTTGATCCGAACCTCGTAGAAAAGGCCGAATAGTCCGACTAATCCTGATTTTGGACGGATTTGATCGTTGATCGATTAGCTCAAAATTAATTGATGGGGTGGAGAACATTCGACTAAGTGTTAATCACGGATTAATCAACGCCTAGTAATGATTTTTTACAACAACAGTGATTAAAAGTACTCCAGGG
This sequence comes from Bidens hawaiensis, assembly GCF_021521415.1. Classification (NCBI taxonomy): domain Eukaryota; kingdom Viridiplantae; phylum Streptophyta; class Magnoliopsida; order Asterales; family Asteraceae; genus Bidens; species Bidens hawaiensis. The sequence continues at coordinate 2,083,025 of NW_027491249.1, forward strand.
ACTAGTTTTAAATAAAAATAAATAAAGATTGAGACGGTGGGAAAAGAATCAAATAATCTTATCTTACAATACTAATAAAAGAAAATATTGAAGCTTAGATGTCAATCCCACATTTCACCTAATTCCTAATCTCTCATCTCATTCATTCTAGTTATTCATGGGCCATGGGTCAAAACAATTTTGTCAAATGGGTTATAACATAGTGTGGATTATATTTATTATTGAATTAAATGTCATTTTCATACATAAGGTTTGACCAACTATACAACTTTAGTACATTTTTTAAATTTCTTGCAAATCAACAACTAGTGTTTCTAAAATAATGCTATTTTAGTATTTTTTGTTAACCCTGTTTGTATTTTTCATTAAGTCTACATTAAATTAATTCACAAGTATTTTGAGAATCACAACTGAAATAGTAGACTTTATTTATTTTTATCATTTGACAAAACCCGTGTAATACACGGGTTCAAAAGCTAGTATTGTATATAATAATATAATATAGTTTCATACTATTATTATTATTATTATTATTATTATTATTATATTTGTTTCTTGAGATCCACGTTCCCATTACCCCCCAATTATCTCTCTCTAGGTCTAGGGTTTTCAACACAACACAAACACAAACACTGAATCTTAATATTCAAGTGTTAATTAACAATAACAATGGAGGGTTTGCGATCGCACGGTGTTACCAGTCCCTTATCGTTAGCCGGCCCGTCTGACGCTGATTTACTCAGAACCCAGAAACTAAATAAGGTTTTATTATTATTATTATTGTCTTAATTAGGGTTTGTTTGTGTAATTGATTGGATATTTTTGTGGGTTTTAAAGTTCTTGGTTGATGCTGGATTGTATGAGAGTGAAGAAGAGGCTGCTAAGAGGCAAGAGGTTTTAGGAAGAATTAAACAGGTCTGTGTTTATATTAACTTATTATTGATATTATTATTATTATGTTATATATTTATGATTTGAAATAGATGTAGGCCTGTAAACGAACCGAACATTCATTCATGAACTGCCCGGAGGAAAGTTTGTTTATTTTTAATAAATCATAGTTATCAAAAGAAGTGAGAGCCTAAATAACAAAAACTTAAAACATATTATGTATAGAAAAATAATACTATTTGTTGTGTAAAATGAACAGAAGCTATTATATAACGCTTAATATCATTTAAATAGTACCAAAAGTTTTATACGAGTCAAGAAACAAAATGTTCAGTGTAAAGTACCAAAAGTTCAAAACATGAAAACCAAAAGTTCAAAAATTAGTACAAAGTAAAGGTTTAAATGATCATTGTTCTTGATCCATCATCAATAATACCAATAGAGGTCGGGATGCAAGGGCCTCGGAGCTAGGAGTGCATATATTGGGGCTTGTTTTGAAAATGGACCTAGGCGCAAGAAGCCAAGCTTTTAATAACTTTGTATTAAATACATCATCATCATCATCGTACTCAGTATATCCCACCAATAGCAAAGCTATGGTAGGGTCTGAGGAGGGTAAGATGTAGACAGCCTTACCTCTACCCCCTAGGAATAAAGAGGCTGCTTCCGGTGAGACCCCTGGCTCGATAGTAGTTTTGCATCAGGCCTTGGACATAAGGCACATAACACTCAACCATTGGCACATCGGCCGATTGGTGCATGTACCCTTGGCTTTCGGCTATCAACGCCACCACATGATGCCTGATTAACCTTCCGCCACTTTTAACGTTATTTTCACGAGATTAGTAAAATAACGTCAAAATTTGTGCAATTTCACTTTTGCCCACCCGAGGGTTCACACATATACACATATATACTTATGTATTAAATACATAAGTTGTTAATATATAAATATAAACGCAAAAGGGGTTCGTGTTTACTTGTTTTTTTTTCTTTTGGAAAAACAAGTATCGTGATTATGTGCTAGAGTTTGTGTTCTTAATGCCAACTTATGTTCGTTTTTGTTTGGTCAGTTATGTCTATTTGTGTTTGTTTATGTTTGTTCTGTTATGTTTGTCTAAGTTTGTTAAATGAACGAACATGAATGAGCGGGAACACGCCCATTTACTTAATGAACACGCATAAACAAGCACAAATGTGTTCGATTATATGTTTGTGTTCAGTGAACACGAGCATGCCTTTGTTCGTGTTCGTTTGGTTTGTTTATAGGCTAAAAGTATGTTTTTTATAGATTGTGGTGGAATGGGTGAAGCAACTTACTCGTATCCGAGGGTACACTGATCAGATGGTTGAAGATGCAAATGCTGTTATATTTACTTTTGGATCATACCGGCTCGGGGTAAATTTTAGTAAATGATGACGATAAACCTTTAATAATCGGTTGTGTTATACATTACACTTTGGTGGTAGGTTCATGGTCCCGGGGCAGACATTGACACACTGTGTGTCGGGCCTTCTTATGTGAATCGAGATGTAAGTTCTTATGATTTAAGTAGTTTCATTACGTGATTGTATTAAATCGTGTGTGTACACTTTTAACTCATGCTATTTATTTAATATTTTATTAGGAGGATTTCTTCTTTGTGTTACATGGGATATTATCGGGAATGGAGGAAGTTACTGAACTTCAACCGATTCCGGATGCTCACGTTCCGGTTATGAAGTTCAAATTTGATGGGATATCTATTGATCTTCTTTATGCTAGTATTTCACTTTTGGTTGTCCCGGATGTAAGTTTTTGTTCACGGTTTTAATGATTAAAATTATTATTTTGACTAAACATTGTTGCTTCAAATAAACTTTTAACAGAATCTAGACATATCCGATGTGTCTGTATTGTATGATGTTGATGAGCCGACAGTTAGGAGCCTTAACGGTTGCAGGGTTGCTGATCAGATTCTTAAACATGTTCCAAATGTTGAGGTGTGATTTTATTTCTTCTGTATAGGCTTTGACCGACTTGTCAGATTCTTTAACCCTTTTTTGACTTATCATTATTTTTTTAGCATTTTCGTACAACACTTCGTTGCTTAAAGTATTGGGCCAAAAAGCGTGGCGTTTATTCAAATGTGACTGGATTTCTTGGTGGCGTGAATTTGGCTCTTCTGGTTGCACGAGTTTGTCAATTTTATCCAAATGCTATACCGAGTATGCTCGTGTCAAGGTTTTTTAGGGTTTACACACAGTGGCGGTGGCCAAATCCCGTTATGCTTTGTGCAAAGGAAGAAGAGGAGCTAGGATTTGCCGTGTGGGATCCACGTAGGTACCCCAAGGACCGCACTCATCTTATGCCGATCATCACTCCCGCATACCCCTGCATGAATTCTAGTTATAATGTCTCCACTAGCACACTTCGTGTCATGACGGAGCAATTTCAGTTTGGGAACAGAATATGTGAGGTATGGTAGTTATTATCTGTTTTAAGGTTCTTTGTTTACTTTGATCATTGACTTTGACCGTTGATATCTTCAGGCAATAGAACTTAACAGAGCCCAGTGGTCTGCATTGTTTAAACCGTATATGTTTTTCGAAAGCTACAGAAACTATCTCCAGGTCGATATTGTTGCTGCGAATATCGATGATTTACGTTCGTGGAAAGGCTGGGTTGAATCTCGCTTGAGACAGTTGACATTAATGGTATAATGTGTCTTAATTACGTTGACTGGTTTTCTCTTTTGACTGTTTTGACTTTTTTATTATAAAAGTTTACCAACTTCTTTTATAGATTGAGCGGGACACGATGGGGAAACTGCAGTGCCATCCGTACCCACATGATTATTCTGATCCGTCAAGGCCATGTTCACACAGTGCTTTCTTCATGGGATTACAGAGGAAACAAGGTGAAGTGATTCAAGAAGGTCAACAGTTTGACATTCGTGGGACTGTTGATGAGTTTAGGCAGTCGGTTGGTATGTATTCGTTTTGGGTACCTGGGATGGATATCTACGTGTCGCATGTGCGTAAAAGACAGATCCCGTTATATGTGTTTCCAAACGGTCATAGACGTATCCCGCCATCCGATCCATCGAGTCAACGTCCATCCAATGAGGATTCTAGAAAGAGAAAAGATAACGGGACCCACATGGAAGAAACCGAGCAGCATCATAAAAGGAAGGCGTTAACGTTAAGCCCACAGAATCGGGATTCGGTTTCTCCCGTTATTGTAAATCACTCGTGTGAGATTCAAGAAACCAAGATGGAGAATGTGTGTGGTAACAGTCAAGTGTTTGAAGCTGTTGAGGTTGTGGTTATGGTTATTTTAATAATTTTCTTATTTATCGTAAATCGTTCTTGTGTTAGTTAACCATGGTAAGTAATTTAAAGGGTGTGGTAACATGGTTTTTCTAACATTTAATTTGTGGTTGTTTTGTCTTCTTTTTGGTATTGTGAAGTCAAAGGTGGAAGTGGAGACGGTACTAAATTCAAAAACGCAAGCAGCCGACTTGGAGCAGAAAACAGTTATGAGGCAAGTGTCATATAGTTTTATTATTATTTTAGTAGAAATTTACCTTGGTTTTGTATGGGTTCATTTCTATATTTCAGGTTAGGCGTGACATCGACGGCGTGAAACGGAAGATCATGGGCTGGTATAGAGAACAGAAGCCAGAAGTGGTAATGCTGTTTGGTTGTTTTGTCTGGCCATGATTGTTTTCTTCACAGCAAGCTGATGGTTGGATGGAAGTTTCAGGTGGTTGTTAGTTGTTTTGATCTTTGATGTAAATGTTTGGGTTAGGATGATGAGTGCTAATTTGGTAGTTTTGTAGCTTTGATACAACAGTCTTAATATTATTGTGCTTTTAAATGAGTTTGTCTTGTGTATGTGCCATTTAAGTTATAGATATTATAAGTTGAAACAAGAAACATTGAAATAATAAATAATAATAAAGATCTAAACTTGTTATTACCACAGGTTTTAAACACAAATCTGAAAATTTGGTCAGAAAAACCAATTTTACATATTGATTCTTCCAATCAAAACATGACAATAGGTCAATAGCCTCTTATCCTTCCACATCATATAAACAGAATCATCAAACTTTACTCTTCTCTTGCTTATTACCACCCACTGCAAAAAACCATAAATGAAATTAGTCATCAAGTGATAAAACACCTTCAAGACGTTAAAGTTTACTTACAACGCGATATGTTTGAAATTTCGGAACTCTTTATCACGCGCAGCCTCTTAACCGAAGAAACAAACATGCTGTAAAACACATGTTAAAAATAAATATTTAAGTGGAATATGAGATGGATAGTGGACACACTTGCATTAGTTTATAAGAAGACAGGTTAGTTAAGTGAGTTGTCATTATAAAGCATCATCCTGATCTAGGAAGCAAAGTTACATACAACAAGCATCTTATGTGTCTATATACTATTATTTAAAAAAGGAATGATATGTAAGTGTGATGGAGGAATCTAAGTGCAGACAAAACCAAAAAAGAGTTAAAATGTTCTTTTAGACTTATGTGGGCACAAGAGAGGGATGGAACAACTTCTTGTATATTATAAAAGTGGGCAATAAGACAATAAACATATAAAAGTGAACAACTTAGTTGTGACATATTGCATAAACATTATTATTATTATTTAGTTATGAGATGCTTACTGCCATGGCACATCCCCAACAAGCATTCTGTCCCCTTCATTATCCTCATATACTAAGGTATATTCTCCATTTCCATCTAACAAGCCAGTAATTGGTTTTTCATGTTCATGATTACCACTAACTCGAGATCCGGATGTATCGTTTTGAGCTGCGTAAACACATTTGACAAGTCAGTACCCCTAAAAAATTAACTTCATAAAAAAGGGCCAATTTCATATAATAAAAACCTGCAAGAAGTCCTCTAAAGAGTTGATCGACCGCAACCGAAAGCTTTTTGTATGTGTCATAAGCATTAAGATCAACTTTTCTACCGATCGGGACACCGTTCATATTGATCTTCACAAAGAAACCTTTTTGGCAATTTTTGACCATTTTTTCGTTATGAACAACGTTGTTCGAAACAACAGCATTTTGAGAAGCAGGAGCCTGTTTTGAGCTGCTACTTGCAACATTCTTCCTAAATGACCTAATTGGAGGCCATCCCACAACTGGTGTAGGTGCACTTCTTCAAGATTTCAAGATTGTCAACATGCCAAAAGTTGGAATCAAGATTCACTCAAATTTGCTAAAAGGCTTATTTTTTTATAAAATCCCATGAAAACTACAACTGAAATTAATGAATATGTGGTTGTTTTCTTCAAGATTTTCCAAATACCAAAAGTTAAAATCAAGACTCACTCAAATTTGCTAAAAAAACAAACTTTTAGTAAATCATATGAAAACTACAACTAATGTTAATGAGTCTGGTTATTTTCTTCAAGATTGTCCAAATTCAAGAATCACTCAAATAAGCTAAAAATATTAACTTTTCAGAAAATCCCATGAAAATAACCAAATTTGCTAAAAGGATCAAATTAGAAAAGCCCATGAAAATTTACAGCTAAAATTAATGAATCTGTGGTTGTTAAAAGACTGGTACACCCATGATACTGCAAAATTTTAATGACAGATAAGATTTAGAAAATCAGGCAGAGCAGAGTACATGAGTTGGTGAGTTTCCCAAAAATATGAAACATATACATACAAAGAAAAATATAAACAAAAAAGATATGAAATCCAAATTAGTGCAGAAGTGGTGCACAGAGAGAGAATACATTAAATTTCTTTTTGTTTACATGCATGGACAATGAAATTACAAATCTTTCACGTTTTTTTAAAAAAATTGTACCTTTTTTGAGATGCTTTTTGTGGTGATTTGTAGCTTTTTTGTGCTTCTGAAGCAGACCAATCTTCAACACCAGGTGGACCAAGCCTTAATTCCAGCTTCTTTTCATCTCCAATATTATGATCATCTTCTTTCTTTACAAACCAGTTTCTCTCATCAGGGATCAAATGATTCAAATCCAACAGTTGAGGATGCATCTCTTCTTTTCTTGAATACCCACCATCCATTTTGACTTTTTCTTTAAAAAAGTTTCAAGATTTTAGAAAATCAACAAAACCCATTTCCAAAACATCAAGAAAAATAAAAAAATTATATAAAAATACAATCTTGATTTACCTGGTTTAATAAAAGTGAACAAAAGCCAAATGCTTTCTGTCTTTTTTGCTTTAAGAAACCTGTAAGATGTAATGAAACTCTGTAAAATCAATTAAGATAAAAAAAACCCAACTCCAGAATATTAAACAAAATATAAAATTTATATAACAATTCAATCTTGATTACCTGGATGAACAAAAGGTAGCTGCTTTCTTTATCTTTTTGCTTCAAGAAACCTTCAAGATGCAATAAAACCCTATAAATCAATTAATATAAAAAACCCAACTCCAGAATATTAAACAAAATATAAAATATATATGAAAATACAATCTTGATTTACCTGTTGGAACAAAAGCCAGCTGCTTTCTTTGTCTTTTTTGCTTCAAGAAACCAGCAAGATGCAATGAAACCCTATGAAACTAGTAATTAATATAACAGAACTTGAGATGGGTAATGGGTGTAAAAGTTAATATCTTTTCTTGATTATTTTCTGTCACTGCAAACATAACTGTGTGTGTGCTTTATGGCTATAGCTAAGGGTGCCTACTGTCTATAGAGGCCTGTCTCAAATCTTGAAGATATGCAGAGAATAGACCAATAGAGATAAACATGTACAAGTGTGACAAAATAATATTGAAGCAAAAATAAGGAAAAGAGTGGGGAGAAAGTGAAAGAAAGAGAGATTCTTTTTCACTCAAAACACACAGTGTATGTGTGCGTATATAAACACACATATATATACGCAACCATCATCCCAATGACTACTTTGTTTGTTTGAACAAGCAAAGTGTGCTTTGTTTCTCCCTGAACCAAACACCAAAAAGCATAAAAAATATTCTCTTTTCACACACTTACACTTGTAGCCTATAAACATATATAATAATATACAGGGAAAATTCCTAAAATAGTCTATTTTAGATAGATAAATCCCAAAATAGCCCTTTTTTACTCAAAATCTTTTTTAATTTAGACTGTCAAGACGCATTGGAAAAAGATAAAAATAAAGACGAGATTTCGAAAGAAAGTCAAGTAAAAGACGAAATTTGAGGAGATAATGTCGGTAAAGTCCAAATTATTTGTAATCTTGAAGCAAAAGTTCAAGTTTTTCAAAAAAATTTTTACTCAAAAAAACCGTCTTGAGATACTGTATTATTATGTTTCCTACCTTTCACGTCCATATTTTTAAATTCTTGAAAAAATATATTTTTTACAATTATAACCCTAAGCCACAATCACTCACTTGAACCACCACTACCGCACCCAATCACCCACAACCTCCGCTGCCTGACTACCTTTTAGACCGTTTTCAAGAGTCTCCGCGGCTTCCAAAAGTTTCCCGTCAGCTAACAACTTTTCCACTCGGTTTATAACTGAGTTGATCCCGTCACCTGAACTATCACCTTCCTTCACCTGAAACTTGAATCATAATTAGATAATGTAATACAGTAATAATCAGTTTTTCCCAAATCTCGTCTTTTACCTGACTTTCTTTCGAAATTTGTCCTACTCCCTCTTTATTTTTATCTTTTCTCAAAACGTCTTGCAAGTCCAAATTATAAAAGATTTTAAAGAAAAAAGGGCTAAAATGTGATTTCTCTCTAAAAGAGACTATTTTGAAAATTTTCCCTAATATATAGGGGTCTAGTTATTTATTTATTTTTAATGAATTGGAATAGACTGTCACATACATATCACCAACTTGGTCTACAATAGCACATCTTCCCATGCTAATTTTTTATAATAAAGTTTTAATCTTTTTTAAAACTTATGAAATTTTAGGTGATTAACTTTTAAGTAAAAAAGATTAAGGGTGAAGGTATGAGGTGCATTAAGTCATTAACATTAATTTTCATAGTATGCTTGTCTATCACTATTTATTCAAGACATAAATAACAACAAAAAGTCATTTCATGAGTTAATTGTCAATAGTATCTTCATTTAAAGACAAATTTGTAAAAAATAAAGAAAAAGAAAAACCTATTAAAGTTTCGTCCTATGTGTCTGGTACTCGTTGATCAGTGATCACACTCTTTCACCGGTCCATGTGCATTCAACGTATCTAATTTTTCTCTGATATTGCGAAAAATCGACCGGTGATTATAAAATTATACTAGATTAAGACTAGAGTTAAAAACTTGTGTAAAATAAACATTTTCTTACTTACATATAATATCGTTTTATACAATACCGTGTCCTATTTGTAGATCTATCTTCTACATTCTAAAATGTTGTAGTAACGCTTATTACTAATTTTTTAAATACTTAAAGCATCTCCAGTAACCATCATAACGTACCCTTCTCTCTCCTCTTTGCAAATTCTTTTGCTCTCACACCCTTCTCTCCAAACAGTCCACACCATCAAACACTCTCTTTGAGCGAGGATACAAGTGGGATCTTGACGTCTTGCCGGATCCTACCGGAAATGCCCTTAGATAGTGTGTCTTATATTTTATGCTCTAAATCTTTTGGTGACCAAAATTCAATTGTAAATTTATGATTAAGAAAAGCTAATAAAGTATTAAAGTAAACCATGACTTTGTTGACAATGGGATTAAGATGTTAGTTACCCTAGGGGTACTAAATGAGATGACTTCAAAAAAGATGAAAGGTGGGTACAAACTCGTGTTGAGTTTATTAAGATATTCAATTACGTGTCTAAATTTAATACCCTTTGGTTTCTTGACCTTTTTGTCAATCCCATCTTGTCCCCTTAACCTCATCTTGTCACATTGAAATCCAATTAATGGAACATTTTCAAGATCAAAGGATGGTTTAGTAGGTATATGTTCCCTTCAAGTCAAACATTTTTATAAATGTTCGTTCAATTCATTTTTGAAGTAAGCATAGCCGGTACCTAAATAATCCGAAAAAAGTTGGAGGGCATGTGTGTTGTGGCCGCTCAAACTTAATTAGCGTTGATTTAAACAGGCGCGTTGAGATGGGGATGTAATGGAAACTTGGTCGGTATCTATTCGGTTCATTACAGCTGTATCGTCAAAAACAATATTTTTCGGCCAAATAATTTCTGTGTCTAATTTGTAAAAGTTTAAAAGTTTTTTGGTCCAAGTTAAAAGGCTAAAGTTTTGTGCAACATTTAAAAGCGTGAAAGTTTTATAGTTAGAGGTTAAAACACTAGAAGTCTTGTGCTAAAAGTGTAAAGATGTGAAGCTTAGACGGGCGAAGATTAGAAAACAAATAGCTTTGAAAGTTGAATTTTAAAACTTTTTAACTTGCCTTTTAAACTTTTGTGGCCAAACTTTAAACTTTGTAACTTTCCTTACAAATTGGAGAGAGTTCACTTAAGAGTAAATGAAGTGAAAATAGAAGGATGCGATGTTTAAATAGCAAGGCGTTTTTATTTTATTTTTTAGAACGATGACTTTCTTTTTTTTTTTGTGTTTAAGCCATCGCACTCTTTAATTTGAAGGGCCATGTTGCATCACTCTGGCCAGACTATATTGTCCTAACCGGGCCACGCTGGCTTAAAAGTTTAGCTTGGGAGTTTCCCTGGAAAGTCATACCGTCGGCTTCCACTTGACAGTCGTGCCACCACAAGAGTATAACTCTCTGACGTAACACACAATGGGACGAAAATGCGGTTGGCCAGGACTCAAACTGACAATCTTGCATGGCCTAGCTCAAACACTTCATTGTCAATATCCACCCAAAGTGACACAAGTGAGAATCGAACTTGGGTCTCCACTGAAAACCCAGTCGCCTACCACTATGCCACAAGCTAGGAGGTAATTTAGCAAGGGGTTTTTATGTGTTGAATTATTGAGATTAGGCAGGTTTGTTCTCTTGTAAAGCCCTACAAACTACAAAGTATGCCATATTTGTCGATATACTGACTTTTGTGTTGCTGAAAAAGCCATCAAACAAGTTGGCTTGTTCAAAATAGTGTTATTTACTTGTTGAAACTGGCTTCCTTGTCTACGTGGCCAAAAATAAAAAAAATACAATGTTAGATAGTGTGTCTAGCAATTTTTGACATGGTATATTGTCATATCATCTATTGACTTTTGAATAAATGATTTTTTTTAACTTCACACGTGCAGTGTAGAGGTCCTTGGGGCCATGGATGATGACGTGTAAGAGAGTGGGAGACGAGCTTGAACTATTAGGCTCATCTCCAAGATTTCGAATGCCCTAATCGAGTATTAAAAAAACAAGTCCTTATATATAGAAAAAATTCGAGTGCCGAATGATAATCCAATGTCGACGTTCTAGCTCCTTAGTTGTCAAACACATACTTGCCTGATTAATCTCCGAATGCTTATTGAGGACTAAACAAAATAAGTATTGAATTATCATTATTGGATGCTCTTAGTTTGTTATTGAGTTAAAAAAAAAAGGTACAAGATTAAAAACTATAAGTCTGCATATTTATTTGTTATTTATTATTGTAAATTTTATTAAAACAATAATAAATCTTAAAAGTAATTTTTAAATAATAAATCTAATGTCTTTGAAGTCATCTTAAAATAGACTCCAAAAAGTTTGAATGAATTTGAAAGTAATACTGCCTTCTTATTTCCATAATCCCATACAACATGTTGATTTCATCCTTTGTGAAATAAGAGATCAAACTGTTTGCCTTGATGAATGAATATTTCTTAAGACCCCCTCCGTTTTTTTGAGTTTTAGTGTGAGATAGAAGCGGAATGAAATTTTTGTATGAAAAGTTAGAATACTCCCTCTTTGATGCCATGAACATAGAGAATAAAATTTTATTTCAAACATAAATAGAAACTTGGGTTCGTTTCTAATTATAATCGAGACTTTATAAAATAATTCATGTTAGATTTACGAAGAATTTATCAAATTTTGAGTTATTTTCTTGATTAATACAATTGATGAGTCAACTAATTCATGCCAAAAATTCTCCATGAGTTATTACGCTTCTCACTCATGTTATGTTTTCTTCTCAGAATGGTCTTTAGTAGGGGTGCAAACGAGCCGAGCCGAGCCCGAGCTCGACTAGGCTTGAGCTCGGCTCGTTTAAGTTGTACAGGGCTCGAGCTCGGCTCGTTTCAAGCTCTATTTTCAAAGCTCGAGCTCGGCTCGTGAGTAAATTTTCAAGCTCGAACTCAACTCGTTTACTATAATATCAATTATTTTTTTATATAATTATAATTATTTTTATATATTTTTTATCTATTATAATTTTTTATGTATAAAATAATATATATTATTTGGTTATTTTAAATTATTTTTTCATAACATTATATATAATAATTAATAATTATTAAATATATTTTAAAATTTATATAAATGACAAGCTCGTTTAGGCTCGTGAGCCGGCTCGAGCTCGATAAGTGAAGCTTGGACTCGGACTCGTTTATTAAATGAGCTTACTTTTAGGTTTGAGCTCATGCTCGGGCTCGATTAAGCTTGGCTTGATTAAGCTTTTTAACGAGTCGATCTCGAGTAGCTCACGAGCAACTTGGCTCGTTTGCATCTCTAGTCTTTAGGTTGGGACTCACAAACGGCCGTCAACCTTCTTTTTCTCGAACGGTAAAAAAGTTTGTTATTGTCTCACGTCTAAACCACTGTCTTCTAGTAACCACGCGATTTACACGCGCATGCTAAAAAAGTTTGGTGATGAAACACTACGTATTATTCCACCTACATCCTTTATAATAAATAAATAAATAATAAATGAATTACAAGTTTATTAGTAAAAATTATTTGCTAGTACGACTATATGAGCTCAAACTCTAGTATAAAGGACTATTGACAAACTAAACTTATAAAATATGTACATAACATGCGTAATTTTTTTTTATCTGAGTCATAGTTACATATAAAGTCAAACAGTTACACAACATACATAACTAACTACGCACAAAATTAAATAATTAGCAGTATATATAGATAACTATCCACAATAATCACGTAACACAGCTAAATAATAAAGCAGCAAAAAGATTAAGCAATTTATAACACAATAATGGTGCAGCCTATGTTAATAATTACACAACTTATATTTAATCATACGTACATTTTACGTGTTAACAAGCATTTGCATTTAAACCTTTATGTGTGAGTATGTTGTAAAATATTAATATTAAACCTTCTAATTTTTCATCTTTTATATTATAATAATACTTGCGTGTATGTATACGCACACCCACACACATGTATATAACTATCGAATTACATATATTTAACTTGATGAACTACATATTTATTTAGTCTTTTTCACATTAGTAACTTTTAAAGTTACACATGCTTATACATTCATGCCACTTAATAGAAATAGTTAGCTAATTTTGTTAATCAGTTTGAGAGATTCTTTAATAACGTATCATTATTTTCTTATCTATTTTATTTTAAAATTTTAAAATTGGGCTATTCGAACTAAATTATTAAGTTTTCATGTGATTTTACCACAACTTTATATTTGGACGGCTTACTAGACAATAGATAATTTAAATTGTTTCCAAAAATGCATGGATTGATTTCATGTTGTAGATTTTTAGTTTTATTATTTACATGACGGCGTAAACTATTTCCCCACATCTTTATTTGTGTGATTCAAATAAAATCCACGTTTTCAACATCCAAAAATCAAATATGTCATCATCTCACATCCACTTAAAAGAAGCTTCCCTTTAGTTATTTCGGCACAAAAGTAATATTCTATTACCAAAGTTTCTTTATTTTTATTTATTTTTTTATTTTTTTGACCTTGGTTATGCTGTGTTTCCATTTTAAAAAAAGACAACCGAACGATTTACAATGAAGTGGCAGGTAACAAGCTGCGTCGTAATCCCCTTTTGAATAGCAAATCCAATTCTACTAAAAACAAAGTTTTGGCTCTTGTGGGCCAATAAATTACTACGCTTGACTTTCTGAACTCTGTTCAGAAGGTCCACGGCATCCGGAGCTAAGAAACCAAATGTGTCAAAGGCAAAGGGGATAAACACGTGTTGATTCTCCAAAGTAGCTTTCTCGTGTTTAACAACCTTGCCGGATGCCGCCTTCAATGCTGCCTGGCCTACTACAAATCCATTGTCCCTAAGACCAACAAGAGGGGACACTCTTGTGAGATCCACACAAGCGTGTTTCCCCATACCCACCCAAAACCAAGAATATTGGCCGGTCGTAAAGTAGATCTTCCTTCAAGAGGATCCGTAAGAAAGTTTACGGGGGTCTCCTTTTTAACCGAAATTCCGGCCCGTTTAAAAACATCGCATAGAACATCCCTCACCAAATCATGTCTGTACTTAAACCCAGATAACTCTTTACAATGAACTGCATGTTCGCCAAAAGAATCCAAGCAAACCTTGTGGCAAACTGGGCATGGCTCATTTACCGGGAACAAAGGGATCATTGGCCGATACTTAAGGAATGCTTCACATTTCGAGTATTAATATTGACAAGTAGGTCATAGTTGATTATGTTTTTTAATTGCATTGTAATTTAAGTTGGTAATATTATGGTTAGCAAGTTAGGTTGGTTTATATGAACCGAGTTAATAACAGATTTATAAGGAAAAATTCATCCATGGGTATCCCAAAAAAATTTTTGGGACCCAAGGGTATCACAATATTTGCTAAAAGGTATACGATACATTAAGAAAAAAAAATTTGTGCACTAATTTTGCATCTTCCAAGAAAGTTGAGGGGTAGTCGAGCTACCTCTAAGCACTTCATAGATTAGCTTACCGAGTTATGGTCGGGAATTGAGTAGCAACCTGCTAATAGGAGTTTATGTGTTATATTTCCTCTATAAGATATTAAGAGTTATTCAATATTTGTTTCGTGTGTTTTTGTAATGGTAAGTTATATCAACTTGTTCTTGAATTAGTTCGTGTTTGTATCCTTAATCACATCACGAATTTCAGGTTTCACAAATAGCAAATTGTTTTCTTGTGCTAACCGAATATATTTCAATCATATGCAATGGAGCCAATAACTCATGAAATGAAACAAGTAAGCAAGTTTATTAACATAAAACTTATAAAGAGAAATTATATGCCCATTGATAACATATGGATATCCTCATATCCATTTGTTACATAAAAGAGACAATAAGGATAACTACAAAACCACTTTTGAATAAAGAGAAAGCTAGAGCATGAAGCATCACTTCCTTTGGTCATGAACACCACCACCTTACTTTATTATCACTATATGTCAAGTGTAATCTTTAAAGCTATAATCATAGGATAGGAAGATAAGCATACATGATGTTAACATTTTACTTATTTTGAGTATTAAATATAGACAAACAATTGTTCTAAAGTTACTAAAAAATGTTATTATTTTAAGTGGTCATGAATAAGAAGTACACATGCAATGAACCCTCAAAAGTGGATTGGCTTCCAGGGAAAAAAGAAGTTTTTGAGGCAAGAAAGGAATGCCCTTTTTGAGATGGTTATCATTAGGGTTGACCCAAATTTGTGAATGGGTCATTAGTTTATAAATTATTGATCCAAGTAAATGTGAGTAATCATTTGTAGTTTTAATAGCTTTAAAATCCAATATTTAGTTATTAGAGCATCTAAGAAGAAATTTAATGTGATTCTTTTATTGACACTAATATGTCACATACAATCATTTGTAGTTTTTGGAGCTTCAAATCCATCATGTCTTAGATTTGTTCAAAGATTGCAGGATTTTGGAAAAAGTTTTCGTGGTTGATGGTTCAGTCTCTGGTGTGTTGTTTCATTGATCTTGGAGGCGCTTAGTGCCTCCGTTAAAAGAGGGAGAGAGACGGCTGAATCGGATAACATTTGTAAGAACATTAATTTTCCATCTTGGTTGACGAATGGGGATGAAAGGGTCAAAAGTTTAACCGGGGTGTCAACTTTAGATGGGCTAACTATGGTTCTCCTTAAAACAAATCGTTTTGCTTGGAGAATGTTCATGATCCAAATTCATCGTTAAAAGTGACTCGTTTTATATGAAAGTCGTGGATGATGATACCATGCTTATTTACTTCATGTTGGATTAGGAATATACCTAAGTTATGTAATTTATTTTGGTCGACTTGGTGTTGCACTTCGACTTCCTCTTTGTAACTGTTATTTTACCTTTTGTCTAGTTTCTTGCTATATTGTTATATAAAATCATCGCTCTAAAAAATATAGTACTTCATTGGTGCCGGTAGTGGTATCTATTTTGTGGTTTTCGGTTTCTGTAATTTTTCGGTATTCTTAGACTAATAGTTTTAAACTGGTACCGTAACGCCATAATCAATACGTTATTCGGTTTGTTTCTACTCATTTATTGTCTCGATATTTTCATTACTAATCTCATCCATATTTGGGCGCGTTTAAGGGTATGTCTACAGTTATATACAAACATGTTAGATGATTTGAACTTATGGGTTTGTTTGTAATGTCAGATTCTGTCAACTAGAGGTGTAAAAAGAGCTGGTTTGGCCCGCCAATTAAGTTTGTAGCCCGGCCCAGTTCAATAGAAAAACCCATTTGGCCCAAACCGGTTTGGACCCAACTAACCAGTTTGTCATCTCCTCTGAAACCGGTTTGGACCGGATCTGATGCAATAAAAAAAATATGCCAAAAAACCGTCTCTTTTAATCCCAAAATGGTTCTATAGGGCTGAACATTCTCGTCTCTAAACCGGTTTTCAACACGATCCGGTTTATTGCAACCGCAGTTTTGACCAATAATTAACCAACCCGACTGGTTTTAAACTCGAACCGGTTTGGTATAAAGCCCAATTTGTGCATGTCTCCTCTCAACTGGGCTTATATTGTTTGCTAGCTTGCTATGTATGTGAAAAAGTAACCAAAATCAATATAAGAATTTTAATGGGCATACCCGATATCTGACGGATAATTAACACACCTAATATCTGATGGATAATTACCGCATGATTCTATAACTAGGTATAAGATTGAGATTATAAACTCTTTAATAGAGTACACACTTGATGAAATTATAAAATGAAAGGTTTATTTAACTCAAGGTTTAAAGTTTAAACAAGGGTTTAAACACACAATCATCGTCATCCTTTTCACTTACAAAGAGAAGCTAGAACCCTTCGCGGCGGCTCAAACGGCCGACGAGCATGAAGAACCGCCAAGTTATCGAGCAGCAAAATGTCTCCTTTCTGCCACGGTATCGCCACACTTTCTTCCTCCAACAGTTTCAAGCAGTCATAAATCACATCCGCTGGCAACGGCGTACCATCCCCGAATGTCACTGCCTTCACTGGATCATTCCTTGCATCTTCCCAACCGGTATAAGCCGCCACCATGCTATTAAACCATGTTTTTCGGCCACGTGTTTCATCAACTTTGATCGCTGGAATCGGCCCCATTATCGTCTTCACTCCATCATCAGTCCACTCTAGCTTCATTCCAAGCTTTGCCGCCCTGCAATTTAATAACGTAGAATAATGAAAACCTCATGAGGTATAATGTATTATCAACCAACTGTCTATAGGAATTATAATTAAATAACACCTCCTAAATATAGTAGCAATATAATACTAAGCTATAATAATAAATTCTCTAATGCCTAATTGTTCTAAATTCACCCAAAAACTTAAATTGTTCATAGAAAACAAGGGTGCAAACGAGCCAAGCCGCTCGTGAGCTAATTGAGATTGGCTCGATAAAAGCTCAAATTAAGTCGAGCTTAAATGAGCCCGAGCCTAAAAATAAGCTTGCATAACAAACGAGCCCGGGCCGAGTTTCACTTATTGAACACGAGCCAGCTTGCAAGCATAAACGAGCTTATTATTTGTACATTTTTTATTTAGTATCTATACATATTTTTATCATAATAATAATAACAACAATAATAATAATTATGATTATGTATAAACTATAAGTAAATTCTATATATTATGCTATATATAAAATCTATATTTGAAAAATTCATGCAGAAAAGTATAAATATAATTAAAATAATTATAAGTAATAAATAAAAAATGAGTCGAGCCCGAATTAAACTCGAGCTTGAAAACTACTTATCAGCCGAGCTCAAGCCTTAACAGGCTCGGTCTCGGCTCATTTACACCTCTGTAACACACAGGATTAATTGCAAACCTTTCTTCAGCGACGGCTTTATCTTTCGTCAAGAATGTGGATACCCAACCACGACCGATTGGAGACGAAGGATCATCGTCTTCCCCAAGCACTCTTGTATAGATCAATCCGTGCTGTTCCAACCGTTCCACGAACTCAGGGTGTTTCTGTTTCATCTTGTCGTAAATTACATGACTGAGTACTATTGGTGTTTCTCCCCCGATTTTCGGTTCCACTTCGCAGAAGAAGAACACCTTCAATGGAAACTTAGGAACCTGTTTCATAACGATTCATCTTTAACTGATTTTCAAGCCATCGAATTCATGCAAAATTGATTAAATCTAACACTTTAAACGAGCCAAGCCACTCGAGATTAGTTCGAAAAAAGCTTGAAACGAGCTCAAGCCTGAGCTGGAGCCCAAACAACAAGTTCTTTTAGTAAATGAGCTCGATCCTGAGATTCACTTACCGAGCTTGAACCGGCTTGCGAGCCTTAATGAGCCAAGCCACTCAAGATTGGCTCGAAAAAAGCTTGAAACGAGCCAAGCTTAGACGAGTCCAAGCCTAAAAATAAGTTTGTTTAGTAAACGATCAAGAGCCCGAGTTCACTTATCGAGCTTGAGCCAACTTGTGAGTCTAAACGAGCCCGTTACTTATATATTTTTTGATTAAATATATATTTATTTAATACAATTATTAATTTATAAAATTATGATAAAAAGTAATCACAAACGAGCCGAGTTTTAGAAACAAATCTTGAATCGAGCCGAGCTCGAGTTCTCATAATTTCAATAACGCTAGGCTCGGTTCTTTTACACCCCTAAGTTTAAATCGATTGGAATTAATTAAAAACTCTAATATAAACAATAAGCAAGCCGAGCTCGAGCCTTGGCTCATTTACACAGCTAATTTAAATCAATTGTAATAAATTAAAAACCCTAAGATAAACAATAAACAAGCCGAGTACGAGCTTGAAAAACTACTCATGTTATCGTGCTTTAAAACAAAGTTCGAATCGAGCCGACCTTGAGCTCGAGCTCTCATAATCTAAACAAGCTTTCCCTAACTAAATCTCAGTGTCGACACCGATTCGGATCATAATCAATTAAATACCCTAGGATTAGTGTTGCAAAACTCCCTACTAGGCTCCGATTAATCCGTCACTAGTTCCTACTAAACTGATTAATTTTGGGCTAATCATGGTCAAATCCGGCCGAAATCTGGATTAATCGGTGGCTTCTGGCGCCAGCCAATTTCTGGCCAAAAATGTGTTTGTACACGTACAAAATTGAAAATTACATATAAAAATGTCTGTTTGCGTGTATATATAAAAATGAAAATTATGCATTAAAGTCCAATCCGATTAATCAATCGGGTGTCCCCACATTACCGCCCACCAGCAACTAGTGATCTTTACACTCTAACATCAATCCAATTGAATTGAATTAGATGATTACGCACCTGAGCCATCTCATGATGAAACGGGATCTTCTGATCAGGCGGAGACTCGTTCGACGTCCCACTACGTTCGTCCCCACCGACGTACGGTAACTCATCATAACCAAAAGCTTCAACGACTTCGTTAAACTCGGAAGCCGAGTCCACGGATGAAAACCCACGGAACAAAATAGCTCCGGTTTTATGAAGCACGGATTCCAGCCACGGCTTGTGGTCACCAATAATATGTTTCAAATCATGGTTGTTGGTGGGTGTTAAAACAGTTGGGAAGTTGTTGTATGTCTTTTGTTGAGGTAGGGTTTGATTGTGTGAGTATGGTTTCTGGCATGGTGGGTTTTAGGATTGGTGTCATCAAGCATGAGCAACGAGTTTATTTGTTTACAATAATAATAAAATATATAAACGAGGAAGATGAGTTTGATTTCGCTTTTGACTGGTTTTGAGTCCAGGTTCAGAGGTGAAGTAACCGTCAACGTGCTTATCTTTAACGAAATTATAAAAAGGAACTATTTTTGAAATATTCGGATATGTTTGTACCATGGAAAGTGGAAACACTCCGTTCCGCTTGTGAATTTCCTACTTTAGTTACATGTTTTGGTTTTGTTTCTTGTTTCTGCTTTTGTTTGTTTCTCTTCTAAGTGGCATTAACTTTTGTTTGTTTGTTTTGGCTTCTGTGTTTTGATTTTATTAAGTTATTCTATGGCATTTTAAATTTTCATACTTGGTACTCTTTATTATTAACTAGTTTTTCATCCGGCGCAAAGTCGGTAAAACTTGGATGGTGGTAAAAACCAAGCATTGTCAGTCTTAAGTGTTAAGCCGGTAAGTCTTCGCTCGATTTTGGTGACGTGCGTTATTGTAACTAGTAACTATAAAAGCACCTTAAAGGTAAAAACTAAAAAAGAAAGAAAAAAATAATGAAAAAAGAGTGATAAGTTTTGCTAGTGGGAGCTTGGATTGCAAATGTGAAACATAATCCTCTTACTATCAAAGCAAATCAAACTATGTTAACAACTTTTATTTCTAATTTATTTAACAAAAAAAACCAATTAAAACAATGACGTGTGGCACCAAACTTCTCTTTTATACTCATTACATAATTATTATTATTATTTTATAATTATTACATATTTATTTACTTATTTATATTTTTTCCGTATTATTTATTTATTTATTTTTATTATTTGTCTTTAATTTCTTTTGTTTGTACTAAATATTAAACCTTTTTAAACTCTACCTCATAGTTTACTCGTTTTACTGTTATACTGTTTGCTTTAGAGCCGAGGGTCTTACTGGAAACAGCATCTCTATCTTCAGGTATAGAGACAAGGTCTGTGTGCATCCCACCCTCTCGGACTCTACTAATAGCTTTGCCTATTTATAGAATATACCGGGTATGATGATGGTTATTGTTGGTTGTCTTCTAACTTCTAAGTGGTCCCTTTTTTGGTTTTAATAAGATTAACCTTTCAAAAAAGAAAAAAAACTAATTAGGTTCCCAAACGAAGGTAATGGTTTAAACAAAAAAAACAATTATTTTTTTTAATAAAATATAAGCATGTATTTTGATTTGTTGGATTTGTAGCTTGTACCACCTTTTGAAGCCCTTAGTCCGTGCTATGTCGCCGCGTAGAAGGCCATTTACTACTTTGGCGCCGACAATTCTTCATAGGTAAGTGTTTTAACACCCAAAACTAATGATGTGGCGGTGAGTTAACAATTGATACCCGCTGCATTTGGTCTTATAAACTTGTGATGCAAATATCTCAAGACACGTACAACTTATGGGTTTGGATTTTTATGTAAATAATAATACTAGATTTTATCCCCCGTATTACGAGGGTTGTTTTACATTATTCATTATTAATATTTATATATATGTATATTTGGATTTTAATTTTATTTATTGTAAAAAAGTTAATAATTAATATACTTGATGTTTGATGATGAAATGGTTTCATAAATAAATGATATGTTATAATCCGGTTTAAAAGCTATCCGGGTTTGGTGATACCCATTACCCGTTTATTTTTTATTATAAAATTATAAATAATATCTTTTTTTAAAATAAAATAGGATATTAATTTTTAGTATATTCCTATTTTATAGGATTTTTCATATCAAATATTTGATAAGATTATTTTTTAATATAATGAAATGTTATAACCCGTTTAAGAGCTATCTGGGTTTGATGAGACCTTTACCCGTGAATTATGGTCAAATGCGTGAGAAGCCTTCATTTACAAATAAAGTAATCTGATGACTTGAATGGTTGTTTTTGTTGTGAAACTAGCCTAATAGCCAAACATGTGAGAAAGAGACGGAGGGAGAAAGATGGAGATGTCATTCATAAGGTGTGTATTACAATAAGATACAATGAGGTATTTATAAGAGGGGAAAACTTGGGGAGGAAGCTAATCTATATTAGGTGTTGATAACCATAATATTTAATATATTTATAACACCACCCATTGGTTATCAACTTAATACGCTTGGATATACTGCCTCATTAAAAACCTTGCTAGAAAAACCCAATGGGACAAAACCATAGCTAAGGGAAAAAGAGTGCAGCGCGTATTGTCTCCCCCTGATTTATATACCGCTAAAATGGTAAATATCGATCTTCTGTGAAAGCTTCAAAACTTTTGTACTAAATCATTTGTGTCTTCGTCCCTTGACATACGAATTGTTAAGTTGAACAATGTTGCATGATCTTCGTCCCTTCACATGAAAACTTCTTTTGTTGGTCAGTAACCATATACTATTTTATTGATACCCTGTTGTTTTTCTCTGCATGACAAGACTAACAAAACTCATTTTGATGGGTTAGTAAAATATAAACACATATCTTTCATACCTGAAATATATGTTTTAACCCATTCTGATGTCAACTAGCTAGATACATGCCGATAAATATAGATAAAGAAAATAATAATCATTTATAGCTAACAATACGATATAATGCAGTTATGCATTTAATTGTGGTATCTCCGAACTAATAATAGTTCATATTCAAGTAGCATTGCTGGACATCCTTTAACGTACTGAAAGAATGAATCTTGTCTTTGGTAAAATGTCTCAACATCTTTTAGATATACTTTGATGGATTGATAAACATACAATTAAACATATTCTCGAACTACTGGTCGAGTAATAATCACATCATGTCAAGGTATTTCAAAATTCTCCTTCTAAAAGTTCTGCAGCTTCTCTCGATGATGTATACATCATCACTGTAAACTGTGATTATATGAACTTTTAAGAGTAAATTTTGATAAAATTATGACTAATTACATCCAACTTATCTCCCTCTTTATCAAAATATTTCCTGATTGTATGTGCCACACTGAATCCGACTATTTAGTCCATATGCAATATCTTAACCTTGTAGAACATTTATTGATGCTTTCATGCCGATGCTTAGGCGTTTTCAATCCATCACGAAATGCTTTCCATCTTAACCAATTATTGATGTGCATTCACTCCTCATGAGTTTTGTTACATGAACTTGCTCATTTGACACATCAATTTATATATCATATATCAAAACCCATATTGTACCATTCTTTGTTTATTAAGATACGATAATCATTAGGTACAATTTCTTCTATGCATGCTTATTGGTGCACAAGAATTACATCCTTAAGATGTTTCAATTAACCTTTTAAGCATTCACGTGTTAGGAACTCTTCAGGAGTTCCAGCTTTATTTAACATATAAAGTAATCATAACGTATTCAAATATGAATCTGTATACAACATGAGTCACAGTGTTCTCGAGAACATAATTTACATGATTTGATAATTCAAATCGTTAATAGACTTTCATGTAAACTTTCAGTATCAAATGAATCACAATATTTATTAGACGCATATCAATTCTCTCTTCATATTACCAGACTATTTAGGTATCAGAAAGTCATTGCTTCCACCATTGGAGAATGTGTCTCCTCAAAATCAATCATGGATCTTTGCAAAATCCTTGTGCCACAAATTTTGCCTTATATCACTTAATTGAATTTTTATAACTCACATAAAAGATCCGTTTGTATCTAACACATTTTACAACTTTAGTTGTACGGACTATTGGTCCAAAAAAACTTTCCGTTATTTAGAGAATTCAACTCTGCCCTATTTACGTCTTTCCAATTTAGCCAATCGCTTTTCATAGGCAGATCTTAAATCATGATCCTCATCATTTTCAAGCGCTATCTTATATACAAAATTATAACGACGTCAACTTTATTTTGATTCCATATATTTTGTGTACATGATAAAATACAATTACTGAGAGCTCTTTGTTTTCAGGTACCTGAGGTTTTTTCAATAACCATCATATCTAACGTCTCTTAAGAGACCTTTTTACTATACCTTGACTTTACCATCTTTATTACTTGCTCCAATTTTCTTGGAATCATTATTCTTGGAATCGACTAGTCTACCACGCTTCAGGCGTGCCTTAGACTCCTTAGTCATTACCAATGTATGGTTGTCCTTCCAGGACGTTTATATTAATTGGAGCATAAGCAGTTGTTATAGGTGTCTTAGCTAGACACTTTGTTTTTTTTTTGTCAGTGAATCGTCTGGTAATTGATTCGTTAATCTTTATACATGAATTATTCTTTGAACTTTTAGTTCATATAATTTAATTTGAGGATCAATGGTAATTCAAACTAATTTCATTTTCCAACTGCTTTATATCTCCCCCTAATGTTGGGAATGTTGCTTCACTAAAGTGGAAACCAATGAGCCATAAACAAATATCTCATTAATAGCTCTAACTCTTTAATAATAGATAATATATAATACCGACATAAATTCCCAACTTCCTTTATGGTCTCATCTTTGTGTCTTGTGGTGGATTAATTTCAATATATAGCACACACGAAATATTAGATGAGTGATACTTTGTTACTGACCAAAAACCAATTGCAATGGGGAGGAAGTATCATAACTTGTTGGCTTGATGTGAATGCATGTAAAATGACAAATACCCAAATAAAACATGAACTTTTGCTCCAATGATCATTGATGTTGAAACCAATTGTAGACGTTTGATGATCGTCTCAACAAAATCAATTCGTCTATTAATAGTGATTTACCAAAATAAGTATGAAAATCTAGAATATTGTGCTTGCTATCTCATTAGCTAAGCCACAAATCACACAAACTTCATGTTGTGAAATTGATAACCTTTTAGACGATGCATCGATTTAAAACACTAAATGGTATCATGTTAGGATATGTGTATCCTTTTATCATTCCATAAAATTTAGGGATTCACACCCTTCTTTAGTAGGTAAATAAATAATTTCTCTTGAGAGCAATATGACATGTATAATTATGAGGAAGAATCTTTTGGTTCTTCACTAAATTTCACATCATTGACTCGGTGTGGTCTAACCGGTCATGCCTTTAGATAATCATGATTCATAAACTTCAGGTTTATGATCGTATATGTGTTACGCTTATTTAACACAATACAAAAAAAAGAGAGAGAACAGTGTATTATCGTTTCAGATGATCATGTTACATTTTTTTGTATTTTCATATTTTGTTCTCATATATGATCAATCTCTTTGCCACTTCTAGTGGTCGATCTCATTATTAGCATAATCATTATTATAATTCGGATGGTTGATCTCGTTATTAATATAATCATCGTTAAAACTTTTCATTTATGTCCGCAATCGGAATGATCAATACGCAGTCACTTTCACTT
This sequence comes from Bidens hawaiensis, assembly GCF_021521415.1. NCBI lineage: Eukaryota > Viridiplantae > Streptophyta > Magnoliopsida > Asterales > Asteraceae > Bidens > Bidens hawaiensis. The sequence continues at coordinate 2,108,254 of NW_027491249.1, forward strand.
CAGGAAATGATATAAGACAAAACCATTTTCATGGTTTATTCATATCTTTCTAGGACACGGATACAAAACACTTCAAATCTTTCATATGTTTTAATGATATGCTACTTCAGGAGCATGTTTGTGGTTTGAGAAGTGGAAAAAATTGCCTTATCCAGTTTTTCCTCATAATTAATCTTCTCTTCATATAATGCCTATAGAAAGGTAATTACATGACACTTCGAGTGTAAGATCTAAATCGTATGACCTTTAATTAATAATGAGATTAGGGAGTATAACCCTTTGAGTGTCATATCAATGCATATTTATACTTGTCGAAACATGAGATGAATCTGACCTGATCCATGACGATGTTTCCACGGATTTTGAGATGAACGAACCATGTCTTGATCTTCTTCTCCGGTTGCTTGAGATCTGCAATGGCTTTTTTGGGGGTGTGGAGGTGACTGCTAAGAAATCTCAAGGATATCTTGTTTACAGACACAAAAATATATGATGGTAGCTCTTGCTGAGCATCCCCTTAATAAGGAGGTGAAGACCTCCTTATATAGAGAGCCTCATGGCCACCATCATGGTACCCTAATGGGCCTAGCCCAGTTAGGGTTACCTCCACAAAACCCCCTCAGCCCAATAACATTGTATTAGTCCGTATAATATAATAAAATAAGCCAAACATAATAAATTTAGGGTCGTGAAACCGGGTTTAGTACCATACCCCTACAAGCCCCCCAAGTCCAGTGTTGCTCCTAGGCGTGCAAGCGTGTAGGTGGAGCGCTGGACTTTATAAGGTGTGTTAGGACGTGAGGCGGTTTTTTCCCTTTTCTTCGGCCTTGTCTTTATTGTCTTTGAGTTTTGGGAGTTTTTCTCCATGATGGTGACATGTTGTGGTCCTTATGATAATGATGGTGCACTAGCATGAATAAGATATAGCACGCATCATAACAATAGTGGCGCGGGGCCTGATAAAAGATAGAGTGCGCGTCTCGATAATAATGTAACATAACTTGCGCGCGAGGCAGCTTACGAGCTATAAGAATAATAAAGCCTGCGCGCGAGGCGACTTACGAGCTATGAGAATAATGAAGCTCGCGCGCGAGGCGACTTACGAGCTATGAGAATAATAAAGCCTGCGCGCGAGGCGACTTACGAGCTATGAGAATAATAAAGCCTGCGCGCGAGGCGACTTACGAGCTATGAGAATAATAAAGCCTGCGCGCGAGGCGACGCTATGAGAATAACAAAGCTTGCGCGCGAGGCGACTTACGAGCTATGAGAATAATAAAGCCTGCGCGCGAGGCGACTTACGAGCTATGAGAATAATAAAGCCGGTACGCGAGGCGACTTACGAGCTGTAAGAATAATAAAGCCTGCGCGCGAGGCGACTTACGAGCTATGAGAATAATAAAGCCTGCGCGCGAGGCGACTTACGAGCTATGAGAATAATAAAGCCTGCGCGCGAGGCGACTTACGAGCTATAATATGATAATGACTGGCCCCCAAGGGCCTCTTCTGCGCAGGATGACTATCCCGGCTTGTCTTCAAAATAATAATGGAGGCGCAAACGGCCAGGTAATAATAATAATGTCATAGGCGTTTGTGCGGCTCGTAGCCGAACCTGCAAAAACACATAAACTAAAAGTGGATGTATTACAAGGTTCCCATTCTCGGGCAAATTATGAGGTGTGCCCAACCTGTGCTGGCGCGTGGCCGTTTGGGATATTATTAGGCTCCCGACCTTTATGTTTGGCGCGTGGCCTATGGGTTTGAGGATTCCCAACCTTTAAGTTTGGCGCGTGGCCTATGGGTTTATGAGGATTCCCAACCTTTAAGTTTGGCGCGTGGCCTATGGGTTTATGAGGATTCCCCACCTTTAAGTTTGGCGCGTATGTGATATGCGCCATGCGCAGATGTTTCATGCGCAGATGTGATATGCGTGAGCATACGTGATGCGTGAGCATATGCGTGAGCATACGTGATGCGTGAGCATACGTGATGCGTGAGCGTATGCGATATGTGCCACGCGCATAGGTTTTGGCTTTGTGTCTTCATGACATCCTGATTTTAAGCCTCGTCTATATTTTGTTGGTTGACCCGCCCAGCTCGATGCTAAGGCGGGTGCATACCCCCTTCAATAATCCCATGCGCGGCCCCGACCTGAAACCTCAACAACTATGTTTTGGCATGTGCTCTGCCTTAGTTGTGCTTAGGTATGTTATGGTCCAACTGCGCAATATGTGGGATGGATGCTATGAGTAATCTGAGCTAAGGCTCATATTATTGGGCTAAGGCCCTGACGTTTTAGAGTTAAAACTCGTCAACGCGTCTGAGCTTGAAGCTCGCGCATGTATGTTTTACTTCGTTTTATTTTTAGTTTGATGTCAATATAATGTTGTCATATTGCTCAAATTAATAAAAGGAAGTGCGAAACATGTATGCAAAAATCAAAATCAGGCTTGCACACGCATGTCGGCGGAGTGGTGACTCGTGGGCGCGCATGCATGGTGGCAGTCTTCTGCGCAAAACCCACATGGTGGTCTCCGCGGAGTGAGAACTCGCGGGGGCGCGTGCATGGCGGCGAAAGTCTCCGTAATCTAGAGTGTAATTTTAAACCTAAAATCCAGGTCTGTAATCCAGATCTAGATCTGTAAATCAGATCTTGATAGATCTGAAGCTCGGAGCGGAGAGAATTTAAAACCATCACAGATCCGGAGGCTTGATCATCCGAATCAGGTAGTTTCTTTTTTGGATCTATAAATCCTTTTCAGCCTCATTTTTGCACAGATCTGGAAGCCTCATTTAGATCTATGGATCTTTTTGAGCTTTAATAGAACAAAGTCTTGAAACCTCTTTCTGTAAACTTCCAGATCTGGGTTTTTCTTGGGAGAGATCTGAGAACCGAGACGAAGATCGAATGGTAGTTCGTTGCCGTCCCACGGATGGCGCCAATGTCGAAACATGAGATGAATCTGACCTGATCCATGACGATGTTTCCACGGATTTCGAGATGAACGAACCACGTCTTGATCTTCCTCTCCGGTTGCTTGAGATCTGCAATGGCTTTTTTGGGGGTGTGGAGGTGACTGCTAAGAAATCTCAAGGATCTCTTGTTTACAGACACAAAAATATATGATGGTAGCTCTTGCTGAGCATCCCCTTAATAAAGAGGTGAAGACCTCCTTATATAGAGAGCCTCATGGCCACCATCATGGTACCCTAATGGGCCTAGCCCAGTTAGGGTTACCTCCACAAAACCCCCTCAGCCCAATAACATTGTATTAGTCCGTATAATATAATAAAATAAGTCAAATATAATAAATTTAGGGTCGTGAAACCGGGTTTAGTACCATACCCCTACAATACTCTTTCAATACTATTGCTACCCATGAGCATATTTGAGATATTGCCTACGCAAATTGTATTATCCAAATTTTCTTTATAAACTTTCTGTTCACATGATATAAAATGTGAAATAGTTACATGACCATTGGTTTAAAATGTTATGACCTCATATAAACGTATAATGAGATTTATCAAGTATGGCACTTCAGCATTCATATATTGGCATATTTATATATTTTTATGAGAGTGATGATGTTATAACTTTGGTCTTTTATTTGCTTCATTGAATAATCATTATATAAATATTCAATAGCATCTAAAGAATATACGATTGCATATGATAATACACAACAAAGATAAATTATATAGTTTTTTCAACATTATACAATAGCATCATAAAAGTTATATGTATTAGTTGTCATTATGCTTTTTCAATCAACCAGAAGCAAATATATAAAACACAATCTATGTCACGTGTATACAAATACATAGTTCACATGCATATAACTATTTGAAATAACTTATACAACAATAATAAAACAATTTGTTTTATGCATAAACCTATGATAGCATATAGAACACAAGTATACACAATGTCAACTTATACCGTACATATAATCATATAAAGAGTTATAATAAAACTATATGAAATAAAATATTTATTTTTTCATTACATACAAATGAATTGTCCTATTTTCCTATGATAATATAATCATTCACAAGAATACATTTTGCATATATTACAAATATAAATATACCCATGTTATTTTAGTAACATATTGGAGTTAATACATAGATATCATGAGGATGTTAACATTAAATTACAAACATATCTTTTGGTATACATATATCTCATGTGTTTAATATTTATATAATTCACATATATAAACTGAAATTTCACTCAAAACAACATAATGCTCTTAATTTAGGTTATATGAGAGAGTAATATTTAACTAATGTCTTAAAACTAGTTAGTTTTAAAAAAAAGCTATATTTTTTTTATCGTATTCAAAGGATTTTGGAATAAAGAAAGGCTTATAGAAAGATATCATCAATGAATCTTTTTTATGTCATAAATATTGGTTTGAAACTGAAATAGTATGCGTTCATTTAAATAAATTCTCTCTCTAAATATAAATAAATCAACCGGGTTTTTCAAATAACTTCAAAACATTTAATTGCTATCGGAAACTCATCTCGGGTTCCATTTATATCTAATTCATCCGCATACAGGGGGAGATTTATATAGTAGATGGGTGGTTCCGCGAAACCACCCGAGTTTCGAAATAATAATGTATTTATATATAGAAAATATCATAGGAACCACCTTATAAATTAGGAAGGAACCACCTTATTAACAATTCAAGCTCTTGTCCATCCGGTAGTTTGTTGGTTTTGTAACCTGATGGTCACGGGTTCAACTCCGTGTTATGGAGGTTTTTTTGACACTTTTTTTTTTGTACTAACTCAGCTTTATTATCAATTAGGGTTTTATAATAAACTAATAGAACACAAAACCGATTGTATCTCCTTTACAAACTCACGTTGCGGGCTGCCTATCTCCTTTTCAATTAACAATTAGGGTTTTATAAACGGATCACCCTCCTTCTCTGACCACCACCGCAGTGCCGCTGCCCGCTGCTTTTCCGGGCCTTCCGATCGACCACACTGCCACACACCTCCGGCCTTCTACTCTTCCTTGAAGCTCGATTGCTCGAATCCTCCCACTTTGAAGGTAAGTTTACATTCATTTGTTATATGTTAATTGTTCTTGACTTCTTGTTAATTGTTCTTGATTGTTAATTACCTAATTGTTAAGTTATTTGTTAAATTTAGTTTTAATTTGTTAGATTGCTAGTTTTAATTTGTTAGTTTTGTTAGTTTCTTAGTTTATCGTATGTATATTATGTAATGAACTTTTGCCCGAACTATCGAACCGACCCGAACCTCAAACCGACTCAGATTTTTTATGCCCGACTCTATGAAATCGAAGCATCTAAAAGCAGTGCACCACCTGAAAAAAATTCCTGGATCCGTCACTGTCCGCTTATACAAAACTATAGTGTTCGAATCTGAAAGTAATATATAATCTTTCACTAATCACTATCATGTACTATTAGTAATACTAATATCAATATTCATAATGATAAACATACAATAGCAATATGGCATATATTATCTCTTCTTTTACTTAACATACAGTAGCAATATGGCATATATGCCTACTTATTTCAAAACGTAGGCATGCATTCAAATTAATTTTCTAATATGTAATTTATATATAGGGTTAGGTTATAATAGGAAGTATACTTTTTATAGGAAGTATAACAAGTAATCTTATCTATTGATTTTGAATATGGAGGGTTGAAATTAATTTAGGGGGAAATCAAGTGTGAACACAAGGTAAAGAGCATAAAAGGAATAACATATTTGTTGACTTTCTCTCTCCACATGCAAGGCAAATGCCAAATTCCCCCATCATTTTAAAACTTCCATAACTTTTTTTACGACGTTTTTATTGAAAAACAAATTCACCATAATGACGAGTGTCTTTTTATCTTTCATATGAGTACCATATTGTAATATAAAATTTAAAAAAAATTAGTGAGTTTTTTACAAATTGTGTTATACAATAGTATTTTTCATTGTGTTTTTTTTTTCATTTGTGTTTTTTCCATTGTGTTATTTACATTGTGTCATACAATTGTGTTTTTATCATTGTGTTTTTTTTATAGTGTATTTTTCCATTGTGTTTTTCATAGTGTTTTTTCGGAATTTTCCGGGGAGGTGGTGGCGGTGGGTGACAGTTGTGGCGGCGGTGGAGTGGTGATGGTTGTAAGAGATGAGTGAAGATGTAATTGGGTTTTATGTAAGTGGGTTTTTGAAATTAATTTAAATGAGTTTTGAGATTAAAGTAAGTGAGTTTTGATATTAAAGTATTAGACTAAAATACCCTCCTTTCTAGCCTTCTTAGAAATCAAACTTTTTATTTGAACCTAACCCTTTATATATATATATATATATATATATATTATTGAGCCGGGCAATTAATTTTAGCCATGCTCACTACCATGCACAATTCTATATCGACATCATAGCGGTCTAAATTCAACTATATATAAAGTGCTATCTTAAATAAATATAAACCATAACTAAGGCTGAGGGGTGTGGGGGGCTCTAACGGGGGCGCGAGTGGGGGCTTCAGCCAATAATATTGTGACGTGTGGCAGAGAGAGAAACTGGATAAGATGGGTGTTGGAGCCCCCGCTGGAGCCCCTGGCCCTGGTGTGGAGGGGCTCCAGCGGATTTTTTTTTATTTTTTTATAAATATATTCAAAAAACGTATTATTAAAAAAACTCATAAATTATTAAAAAAAACACACATTAAAAAAAAACACATTAATATCTAAAAATAAAAAAAAATTAAAGTACTAAAAAAACATTATTCTTTTAAAAAAAAGTTTGGAAGATGGGTTGATTTTGGGTTTTTTTTTGAAGTTGTGGTAATTGTTTTATGTGATTTTGGGTGTGGTAATTGTTTTAGGTGATATTGGGTTTATATATAGGAAGAATACATTTTTTTTTATTAAATTAAAGAGCCCAACGGCTCATTTCTGTACTCCCAACAGCTATTTCACGTGCCCCAATGTCCCTTTACGCCTACAGGTCCCGCGAACCACCTTGCGCCTGCTTTGAATTCCGTGCTCGCGCCCCTCTCGCGCCCCGGTGGTGTTGTGCTCGCGCCTGGGGGCGCGAGCGGAGGGGCTCTCGCGCCCCCGCTGAAGCCCCACACCCCTCAGCCTAACTTAATAAACGATCCAGAGAATAGAGTTGGGATTAAAATTCCAAGCCTATAAAGCTATCTTTCAAACCATATTAGGGTTTTGTCATATAACCCGTTTCAAATACCCAAAAATTGCCAAAGCTTTTCTTTCAAAAATTAAAACCTCGTTTTATGTTTCTACTTTATAGAGAATGATTAATATTCTAAAACATCACAATTAAAGCTTTATTTTATTACTTGTTAAAAAAACTTTTCGTTTTCGTTTTTTCTATTTCTTATGTAATAATAAATTCTTGAAATATTAAATCCCTTTATTCAACTCATACACTCATGTGTAGTTCGAATAGGTAGTCAAATATAAACAAATATTGTTACCTGATTTACAAGTGGGAGTCAGGTCCGTGCTTTCGGAAACATGGTAATGTTGACTCACTTGTTCTTTGTGGTTGATGATGATGTGATCCAACTCTAAAAGTCATTCGTGTTGATAACGTGTTGTGAAACTAGCATAATAGCCAAACATGTGAGAAAAAGACGGAGGGAGAAAGATAGAGATTTCATTCATAAGGTGTGTATTACAATGAGATACAATGAGGTATTTATAAGAGGGGAAAACTTACGGAGGAAGCTAATCTATATTAGGTGTTGATAACCATAATATTTAATATATTTATAACAGTTTCACATTTTTCGTTTTTTAATATTTATTTTTTCGATTTTAATTTTCTTTATCGTAAGAAAGGTAATAATATACTTATAGTTTAATGATTAAAGGGTTTCATAAATAAATGATATGTTATAACCCGTTTAAAAGCTATCTGGATTTGGTGACCCATGACCCGCTTATGTTTTTTACTATAAAATTGTTTATTAATTATAAATAATATATTTTTCTTTTTAAATTGGATATTAAATTTTAGTATATTTATATTTTGTAGGATTTTCATATCAAATAATTGGTAAGATTAATTTTTTATTTAATTAGATGTTATGACCCGTTTAAAAGCTATCTGGTTTTTGTAAGACCCATACCCATGAATTTGGGTTAAATCAATAAGATGTCTCCATTTAAAAATCAAGAAATCTGGTGGCTTCCATAAAAAGGAGAAACGACCACATCGCGACACATAAGATTTTTGAGTTTTCGTTTATATATATTATAGATATAGATAGATAATTAAAATTCATATGATTGGAAAAGATAACATAATAAAATCATTGATTGTTTGTTCCTACCGATAATAATTCAAGAAAGATAATATATATTAAAGAGTTAAGTGTCATTTTAGTATCTGTGGATTGACCAATTATGCAACTTTAGTACCTATATTTTATTTTATGCAAATGAATACTTCAGTTTCAAAAAACTTGTATTTTTAGTATTTTTTTTAACTCCGTCTATTTTATCAGTTAAGTCAGGGTTACTTTGGTAATTTCATTATTTAAATGAGGGGTATTTGGATAATTTCACTATTAAGTCCGAGGTATTTACGTAATTTCATTATAAGCCTCTCCTTTAAACTTTCACAACCCTAAAAGTCTAAAACTATTGCAACCTAAAACCAAGTGCAACAAAGACAGACGGTGGTGATGGAAGAAGTTATGGTTCCGGCAATTGTTGTCAAGCTTTTTAGTAAAAACTGTTTTCTGGCGAGTTCCAAGGTCACCAGTGATGGCGGTTAGGAAGGCCGATAGCTGCTGCCATATCTCCGGCAGTAGCAGCGGCGGCGACGACAATCTGGTTCAATTGGTGGTGATAACGATGACGATGGCGATGACTATATCGGTTAGGGTTCCGCCACAGTATCCGAAAATGGTGGAGAAGAACGAGCAGGGACGGATTAGGCTTATGATGGTTAAGTACAAAGCGACGACGACGATGGAGTTCACGAACATTTCCGGCAAACTTGGTGCGTTCGCTGACGAGCTGAAGTAGTTTCCGGCAGTGGACTTCCGGTGGGGGTGAATGTCGCCGGCTTTCATTTCATATACCTGTTATATTGCTATATCTATCTCCATCAATTTTAACAATTTCATGTTTCACACTAAAAAACCTTAAATATCACATATACTTCAAATTCATTTCAATGTTTGTACGATTTTGCTTATAATTCATTGAGTTAAGTGCCTAACCTCTTCAATTTTGCCTATAATTCGATCTTCGTTTCGTATTGAGATTTTTGGGTTATGAAAATTTAAAAAGGGGGAAGGCAGAAAAAATTAAGAAAATTACAAAATTACCAAAGTACCCTTGACTTAACTGATAAAATAGACGGAGTTAAAGTATTTTGAAACTGAGATAGTTATTTGCATAAACTAAAATATAGGTACTAAAGTTGCATAGTTGGTCAAATCACAGGTACCAAAATAACTCTTAACTCTATATTAAATATAAAAAAATTATCCTTCAATTTGAAATCTCGATAAAAGGTTTGAAGAATTTTAGTGGTTAATGCCAATAATTGGTAACCACATTATTGATTTTAGATATAATTTCAAATCAAACTTCTTTTTAAAAACGTTTGGATCTAGCTTCAGCTTCAATATCCGAGTGAGTCCTTTTGAGACATGATAACAACTGTCCATACTGATTTTAACACTTCAAACCTGACTCGTCCATGAACACCATAATAAAGGAGACTTACTACTGTGGGAAAGCCTTTGTGAATCAGGTTTCGAACCTAAGACCATAAAAATATCAAAACTCAGCCATCACAGAAAGCTAAACTACCACTTCGGTTTACATGGCCGTTTTCAAGTTACAAGCATGACCGAACCATCACGCATACAAATCGCTAAAAACAAAATCTTAAAACAAAGTTAAGAAACAACTTGCATGATTTAGACCATCTATTTCATCTGTTTATAAACACTATTCTAACCAAAATGTAATTATTTATATAACACAAATAAAAAGCAGCCAATATACAAGTATTAAACACCAATATTTGAAATGATAATTTATTGAGGTACATATACTTGAAATGATATTTATTGAGGTACATATCAACACCATATTCCAAATCACAAAATTCACTTGCAAAAAGAAGCCAGCACACGACGAGGCAGCGTGATCAATGGTCGTCGAGAATGCAAGACCGCCAAGTTATCCAGCAGCAAAACATCACCCTTCCGCCATTGTAACGCAACACATTCTTCATCAAAGATCTTAGCACAGTCATCAAAAACATCAGCAGGCAAAGGCTTACCATCACTAAACACCACTGCTTTTAAAGGATCACTGTTTAGTTTGTCTTCAAATCCTCCCGCCACACTATTAAACCAGATTTTATGTTTCTTAACCTCATCATACTTAAAACCAGGTTTTGGCCCGATTATAACCCGAACTGCACCTTCCATCCACTCTAGTTTCATCCCTAGCTTTGCAGCCCTGCAAGTTTGTATTAAACAATAATAATAAAAATATGCTCATTAAACTAGGCCAGTAAATGAATCGAGGTTCAGTGAACCGTTCGTCGCGGGAAGTTCATATATGCTCATTTATTTAACGAATGAACGAACATCAACACATGTCTCATTCCTTCAGTATGTTCGTGAACAACATATTAATATAATATAATTAAATATTATGTGTATTTTACAAATTATATCTCCCTAATACCTATTAAAATAATTAAATATTATTTACTCGTTTTTGTTCATTAAAGTTTGTTTATTTATCTTTGTTTGTGTCCTTTACATTTGTTTCTGTATACTCATTGTTCAAATATGTTCGTGAACTGTTGGTTTAAATTTTAAATGAACGAACATAAACAAACACGAACATGTTCATTTTATAAACAAACGAACATGAATACAAATTACTTTCCGATTAACTGTTTGTGTTCATGTTCGTTTAAATTTAAATGAACGAACACAAACATGCCCTTGTTCGTGCTTGTTCGGTTCGTTTACAGGCCTATGTCTAGTCATCTTCTGAACGGTGAATGATGAATGATGAACCGAACCTTTCTTCAGCTACGGTTTTGTCGTCGGTCATGAACGTCTCCTTCCAGCTTCGACCGACTGGTGATGAATGATCAGATTCATCTCCAAGAACTCGCGAGTAAATCAATCCTTTTTCTTCCATTTCTTCAACAAATTTTGGGTGTTTTTGTAGCATCCTTTCATAGATTACATGACTTAATGCTATGCATGTTTCTCCTCCTTTTCCTGGTTCTATTTCACAGAAGAAAAACAATTTGGATGGATGCACAGGAGCCTGTCATAAGAAAGGTGGGTGAGTTCTAGGGGTGTAAATGAGCCGATCCGCTCATGAGCTGCTTGAGACCGGCTCGTTAAAAAATCGATTCGAACCGAGCTTAAACGAGCTCGAGCCTGAGCTTAAAAATAAGTCTGTTTAATAAACAAGCCCGAGCTGACACGCGAGCCTAAACGAGTCTATTATTCATCTAATATTTATTTAATACAATAAATTTATATTTTTATAATAATTCTTATTACACATTAAATTATGATAAAAACAAGTAAATAATATGTATTATGTTATATATAAAAATTATCATTAAAATCAAAAAGTAGGTATAAAAATATTAAAAAATAATAAACTAGTCGAGCCCGAGCCCAGCTCAAACTTGGAAAATCACTCAAGTGCTAAGCTCAAACTTTAAAAATAGAGCTCGAAACAAGCTTGGAAAGTCACTCACGAGTCGACTCGATCTTGAAAACCCACCCACGAGTCAACTCGATCTCAAAAAACTACTCATGAGTCGACTCGATCTTGAAAAATCACTCACGATCCGACCTCGGGCTTGATAAACTACTCACAAGCTGAGCTTGAGCTTGAAAAACTACTAGCAAACCAAGCTCGAGCTATAAAATAGAGCTCAAAACGAGCCAAACTCGAGCTTTAAAAACATAGCTCAAAACGAGCCGAGCTCGAGCTTTAAAAACAGAGCTCGAGCTATATATATTTATGTATGTTTCTGTGTATATGTATTTATGTATGTATCTGTATGTGTTAATACATGTAAAGTCACAATTGGTCTTGGAAAGTCAAACTGTGTGTAGCGTGTATTGTACGAATTTGAATGTATATACATGTATGTGTGCACCTTGTGTTTCAATTGGTTTAGTTTATGTAAAGTCATACTTTGACTTAGGAAAGTCAAACTAGGTAAATCTTTGATTTCATGTCAATTTGGTTAATTTTATACAAATAATTAGTTTAGATAGTCAAGATTATGATTACTTATGTTTAGTAGAATGTAATAAGTAGCTTACATTAAAGGTTAATGGGTCAAATAAAGTCAACCCTAAAAAGTCATCTATCGGTTGGTTAAAACAGCTGGAGGGAAAATAAGTAAATAGACAGGGGACCCAAATTGTATGCATTTAAAACCACAGGGTTGCAAATTGCAAGGGTATAACGGTTTTTTTTTTGTAGAAAACCAAGCTTTGGGTTCCCAACAGGGTCCTAATTGCAAAAAAAAATCTTGACAACAGGACCATAACTGGAAAAAAGTCATCACCATAGGGTTGCAAGTTGCATTTTGGGTTCCACCACGTAAACCAAAACTGCAATTAACTCTCACAATCAAAATTAGTCAGAAACTAATTGAGAGAGATGTAAATTAGAAACAAAAGGATGACGTAATCATACATGAATATTGAAAAAAATTCATTAAAATATATGAAAAAGTAGTTATAAATATTAGTAAAATAGCTAATAAATAAAAAAACTAGCCGAGCTCGAACCGAATTGGAAAATTGCTCACGGCCTAAGCTCGAGCTTTAAAAATAGAGCTTGAAGTCAGCCGAGCTCGAGCTTAAAACAGCCTAACTCGAGCTTTAAACATAAAGCTTGAAACGAGCTTTAAAATAGAGCCAAACTCGACTAAAAAAACTAATCAAAGAGATATAAATTAGAAAGAAAAGGATGACGTAATCATACATACATGAGACATCTCATGATGCATCGGAATACTCTTCTCCGGCGGAGCTTCATTAGCCGTATACACTCGACCGATAACTTTGGTTCTAGATCCGGAGCCACCGACGCCGTAGCTGAAGTCTTCATAGCCGGAGGCTTCAACGACGTCGTTGAAGTCAGAAGCAGATGACACGTTACTAAACCCTCTGAACAGAACTGCACCGGATTGATGAAGCAAAGAGTCTAACCATATGCTGTTGGATTTAACCGCTTCTGTTAAGTATTTGGGGTTTCGGTTATTTTGGGGTTTGGAGTGACAACTATGGGGAATGAAACTCCACCGTTGAATAAGGATTCTTCGCCCATGTTTTGTTTTATGCAAAAAAATAAAAATAAAAAAAAATTGTAAAATTGGGAGCACTGAAACGTATAGATGAGATGATGCTTATTTATTGATCTACAACTACAATGGAACTAGATAAGAAGTCAACATCAACTCTAAAAACACATGTATCATACATTATGAATGTGACATAGATATTTAATTAATACCTAACGGTTGGTTTAGTCCACAACCCCGGTTGCCCGACTCGTAAGAGTCACGGATCCAGAAAATTTTCTTATAGGGGTTAGAAAACTTTTGGGTCAGTACTCAGTTGCTTATCGCTATATAAATTTTCTTCGGTCTGGTCCCGTTGTACGAGTCTGGTCAAATCGGTATATAATTTCTTTTTCAATCCGCTTTTATCGTTTAAGTCGGGTTAAATCGGGCTGGGTCATATGAAAAAAAGATAATCACACAGCATATCATATATATTACCATATAACAAAAAAAATACATGATACGTCATTAGTTACGCATAATTAAAATACAATATATTTATAGCTATTTTCACGAGTTTTTATTTTTTGGTATCTAATCATAACATTATTCACTCGATATTCATATATTAAAAAAATAGATAAAAGCAAAACAAATGCTTATTAAAAATTCAAAAGTTAATTAATCATTTACGAAATAAAGGGATAAGTAATTTTGGGCAAAAAATACATACTGAATTTTATTATATATTATGTTATAAGTAAACTAATTCAGAAATAACTAAATGTTTTGTTGACATTATCTTTATTTTCACATGTCTAATTAAATTTTAGTAAAATAATGGACTATGTAAGAGAGTTATTAAAGGCCCATTATATCCTTAAAATGTTAAATTAGGACATCTTCCTTCTTTTCTTCTTTAACTGCAACATGAAAATACTTCTTTGCGTCAGCTGTCAGAAAATATGATTGGTTTACTCTTTTTTTTTCTTCTCAAGTTCTCTCTGTCAAATCCATAGGTGTCGGTGTCAAAATTTCTTAGGGGTCGACTGGAATTTTAACACATATAAACCACTAAGAATTTTTTTCTCATAGGGGTTGGCCGAACCCCTACCACTAAGGTAGCTACACCACTGACTCGTAAAACCCTTAATTGGTATATAATATGGGGCAAGTTAACGGTCTTTAAATATCACCTAAAAGGGTACAGGGTTTCAAGGGTCCGACTCTTATTCAAACCCTTGGCTCATTTACTAGTTTCTAGATATATATCAGATTCGCAATTCATCTGAAATTTATGAGAGATTTGTATTTATATATCATTCATCCGAAATTTCCCAACTACTAAAAAAGATAAAAATAAAGGGTCATACTACTGAGTGGAAAAAAATATATGTGAACTATTGAATTTTTCTTTACATGTAATTTATGGATGTGAATATTATTTGCATTGATTCAAATGGCTGATAAACTTTCGAAATTAGACTTTACTATGTTACTAAATAAAAATGTAATTGTTCTAGGATTCATATATTAAAGTCATGTATAATATATGCAACTAGTAATACTGAAAAAGAGATGTGATTATTGTTGTAAAAGGTAAATGGTTGGACCCATGAAACCCTTATTTATACCCGACGTTTTTATTGTTTAGAGGATAGTGTCTCGGGTCCATTTTTCTTCTCAAAAGGGTAAAGGGTCCAATCAGATCTTAGGTAAAGGGGTCGGGTCTTACATTTTGGACAATCCTAGCCTTTATTGGCTCTTAACCATTGGAGAACTTTGTCCTTAACAACTAAGGGGTTTTTTGATAGCCTCTTAATAATCATTAAGAGACTACCTCTTAGAGGTAACTATTAAGAGATAACCTTTTAACCATTCAAACTTAAGATTACCTCTTAACCAATAATCATTCGAGAAAGATAATATATATTAAATATAAAAAATTACCCGTCAATTTGAAATCTCGATAAGGTTTGAACTTTGAAGAATCGAGTGGTTGGACTAAAATGTGAAGGGGTTGATGAAACTTCACTAAAATAGTAAAATGTCAACATTTTTAATTGATTTATCAAATCGTAATTACCTTTTGGGTTATTGAATTGAAGCCCTAATCGGGGGGGGGGGGGGGGGGGGTTAAAAGAGGAGGGAACTGACATACATTTGCAGGTATAGATGAAAAGACCAAACAGCCCTCACATGCGACTCACGTGACGTTTTTTAACTGAGTTTTTCTAATCCAGTTAGCGTAAAGGACATAACGTGTAGGAAAAAAAATGTTTAAAGGACACCGCCTGTAAAAAAACTAAAAAAGGGACACGATCCATAAATTGGCTTTGTTTAAATGACAAAATTTGTAATTATGTCCTTATTCTATTACATTAATAACAAAAATTTAAAATTAAGAATAAACCAAACTTATTATTACTTTTGCACTATCTTAGTAAGTAAATTGTATGAACGTTATTCTATCTAGAAATCGTCAGTTTCTCTTAAATATGCAATTGCTCCTATAATATATGTATACGTAACTACACATAAAAGTATTTACGAATGACAAAAGCTAAACAACCACTTTGGTTTACACAACCATTTTCAAGTTACAAACGGTCATTATGCCGTAAATACAAGTATTAAACGTCAATATTTGAAATGGTAATTATTGAAGTACATATCAATCAACATTCGGCACCATATTCCAAATCACAATATTCACTTGCAAAAAGAAGCCAGCACATGGCGAGGTAGTGTGATCAAGGGTCGTCGAGAATGCAAGACCGCCAAGTTATCCAGCAGCAAAACATCACCCTTCCGCCATTGCAACGCAACACACTCTTCATCGAAGTTCTTAGAACAGTCATCAAAAACATCGGTAGGCAAAGGCTTACCATCACTAAACACCACTGCTTTTAAAGGAGAACTATTTAGTTTATCTTCAAATCCTCCCACCACACTATTAAACCAGATTTTATGTTTCTTAACCTCATCATATTTGAAACCAGGTTTCGGCCGATTATCGTAGAAAAACCGTTCACAAAATGAAATAAACTAAAAATTTTATTAATAATAAAGCAGATTACAATACATAAACATGAAAAGAAAATTACAGAATAGAAACCAAAATACAAACAAATTAGAAAGAAATAACAAAGCGATGACCGTGGCACGTGTAAAACACGTTTCCCCTAAAACAAATTTCGGGCCACCCAGGTGAACCCGTCTGTTTCCCAGGATACAACAGCCTAAGTAGATTGTACTGTCGGGATTAGCCTAGCACCTGAAATTATACCTGAAACAAGAATACGTAAAGCAGAGAAATCTAGAAATTCCTTTGGAGTTGTGTGTGGTGTATTGTTCATAAGGTTTTTTCTTATGTTTATCAAAAACACAAACCTCTATTTATAAGGTTTCCAAAGCCATGTAAAGAGTCTAGACTAATTCAATACATAATTGAATTTCTCATTCAATTTAGTTGAATTGCAAAAATTTAAATGGTTTTGTCATGTAGAATCTTAAGAGTCTCTTCTAGATTATTCCTACACCATTTAAGTTTTACCACCACAAACTTAAATATTTGATCTCTCATTCATCTACACTTTATTATTAAATAACAATTATATTAATGATAAATATAATTATTATTTTATAATTTCCAACAATTATAACCTGAACTGCACCTTCCATCCATTCTAGTTTCATCCCGAGCTTTCCAGCCCTGCAATTTTGTATCAAACAATAATAATGAAAATAAGTTCATTAACTAGGCATGCAAATGAATCAAGGATTAAGTGAACTGTTCGTTGCATGAAGTTCGTTTATTTAACCAATGAACGAACATGAACACGTGTCTCATTCCTTCATTTATTTTTGTGAATGACATAGTAATATAATATAATTAAATATTATTTGTATTTTACAAATTATATCTCCCTAATACCTATTAAAATAATTAAATATTATTTATCCGTTTTTGTTTATTTATTTTTTTGTGTGACTTTACGTTTGTTTCTGTATGCTTATTTATGTTCGTTTATGTTTGTTCAAATATGTTCGTGAACCGTTCGTTTACATTTTAAATGAACGAACATAAACGTACATGAACATGCTCATTTTTTCAAACAAACGAACACGGACACAATTATTATCCGATTAACTGCTTGTGTTCATGTTTGTTTAAATTTAAATGAACGAACACAAGCATGCCCTTGTTCGTATTGGTTCGGTTAGTTTACAGGCTTATGCTTACTCATCGTCTGAACGGTGAATGATGAATCAGACCTTTCTTCAGCTACGGTTTTGTCGTCGGTCATGAATGTCTCCTTCATACTTCGACCGACTGGTGATGAATGATCAGATTCATCTCCAATAACCCGTGAGTAAACCAATCCTTTTCTTCCATTTCTTCAACAAATTTGGGGTGCTTTGTTGCATCCTTTTATACACTACATGACTTAATGCTATGCATGTTTCTCCTCCTTTTCCAGGTTCTATTTCACAGAAAAAGAACAATTTGGAAGGATACACAGGTGCCTATAATAAGAAGCAAGGTGAGTTCTACGGGTATAAACAAGCTAAGCTGCTTGTCTCGTTGAAAATACGAATCAGACCGAGCTTAAACCAGCTCGAGCCCGAGCTTAAAATAAGCTTGTTCAATAAACGAGTCCGATCTGGCTGGCAAGCATAAGGAGCCCATATTCATCTAATTTTTAATTATTACATCAAATTTATATTTTTTAATTATTACATCAAAATTATGATAAATAAGTAAATAATATGTACTGAGTTATAAATAAAAATTTATATTAAAATATATAAAAAAACAGGCACAAATTTTAGTAAAATAACTAATAGGTATTAGTAAATAAATGAGCCGACCTAAGCCGGGCTTAAAAATAAGCATGTTTAATAAACGAGTCCGAGCCCAAGCTTCACTTATTGAGATTGAGCCAGCTCATGAGCGTATTATTTATCTAATTTTTATTTAATCTATATCTATCTGTACAATATAATAAATAAAGTTTTCTAAGTGACACATGTTTTTACAATGGTGATTCTTACAAAATTTCCCTCCTCTCTCTCATATTAAATATATTTCTATTTTTTATTTATAATTTTGAATTTCATTTTTTGCCTTTTTAATCTTTCATTTTTCTCTTTTTAATAATTCTTTTTTGATTTCAATAAATTAATATTAGATTTTATAAATAACCAATTTTTTCATATGATATAATAAATAAAGCTTTCTAAAGTGTCAAATATCATAACCATAGTGATCCTTACAAAATTTTCCATTCTCTCCCTCTCTCATATTAAATACATTTCTATTTTTTTATTAATAATTTTCTGTTTCATTTTTATTTCTTAATCTTTCACTTTCTCTTTTTAATAATTCTTTCTTGATTTAAATAAATTAATATTAAGTTTTATTAATAACCAATTTTTACGTTGATTTTGAATAATGATTCCAAAAATTAAGGTTTTAAATATATTATATTACTTAATTAGTATTAAGGTTTTAAAAGAGATGATATTATTAGATGAAGAGGCAAAATTAATTTAAATTAAAATTTCAATAAACTTAACTTATTAAATATATATGATATTTACTAAATTACAAGTTCTTTTTTGTGACATTTGCCAATTTCGGATTATTTTATACTTGTATTCTTAACGTAAACCCGACCCGTTTTGTATCCCGAACCCTTCGATATTATCAAAATGATGAATTGTATGTTAAATATTTGTTTTATAGTTGTTGGATAAAAAAAACACCCTTTTCGGTTCTTAAAATTCCCCGAAAACACTCAAAACGAACTCCAGGGACTAAAACTACCAAAATGGAGACTTGAAGGACCCATTTGTAGTTTGTGCTTCTTGGGTCTATAACCAACCCATTTTCATGAAACACCCTTTAGGAAAGACCCATTCAACTTACTCTATATATACACACTCATCTTCTTCATTTGTGCTTGCTCATTTCTTCATTTCTCTCTCAAATTCTTGAATTCTAAGGTTGTTCTTCATAAGCTAATATTTCATTTTAACTAACTTCTCAATACTTAAAGCTTGATGTTAAAACATATATATAATATACACTCCTTGTTTACCTTCGGTCTTTCATTTCTCCGGTCTCGGCTGGTTGAAATGTCGGGCTAGTAAGGCAAGGTTACATGGAGGACTTTGTAGTCCTTGTTTATATATTTAACAAATCTAACCATATAACTTGTTATGCTTGCTTAACTTCTACATATTTTAGTTTATTGTTCATATTTGTCAAGTTCCATGGTATTAGGTACGTGGTGACTAGCCTCGGTTTCATCCCGAGTTGAGAACCGAACCAAAAACCGAACTTTTGTTTAAAAGCATTATTGTTAACTTTTTGAATGTAAAACTTGAGTATTATTATTTATAAGTTATTTTACAAGTTCCATGGTAATTGGGTATGTGGTAACCATCCTCGGTCTTATTCCGAGTCAAGGACCGAACCAAAAACCGAACTTTTGTTTAAAAGCTTTATTGTTAACTTTTAGAATGTAAAACTTGAGTATTATTATTTATAAGTTATTTTACAAGTTCCATGGTAATTGGGTATGTGGTAACCATCCTCGGTCTTATTCCGAGTCAAGGACCGAACCAAAAACCGAACTAAACCGAGTTCACTCGCTTAAGATACACAAGTGTGTTTTTAGCCACAAAAACTCATATTTTTCTTCAAGATTATATTTTAAATCAATTTTAGTTAGTTTCTAAACATACTTGGCATGTCGGTAACCAACTTGATCTTATAACAAGTTCGAACCGATAAGGTCGTATACTCGCTTAACGAACGTTAAGGTTCTTCACAATAGAACTACATACTTGGTTAAGTCTATTTTGATTTTATTGAGTAATCTCATAACATTTATTATTTTGGGAAGTTAACTGTGAGATTGGTCAATTATCAAGTCTCGAACCGACAAACCCGAACACTCGTTTAAACCTCATTTTGGGTATTCTTATAACCAAGGGTTTTGCAATATCGCATTTTAACCCACATTATTACTTAACATAGGTTGAGTAAAAAAAGAAAAAAACTAATGAATAGAATACCGAGACCCGGTTTCGAGTAAACTTATTTTACAAAACTCGTTTCTTTAATTTCTCAAATATTTACATTTTAAATCCTAAACTTTATTTATTTACTTTATTTGTCATGTATTTTATTTTAAACCCTTCCAAGACTACCTACTAACACAAGACCCGTTTAATATAGGTCTTGCTCGTTAAACCGATCTCTCCGATTATTCACGACACTATCTTTCAAGTTACTTGTTAATGTGAGTACTTTTTCATCCCCCGTTTTCCATCTTTCATTTTGGGGGTGGCATTGCATACTTATTCAAATTCAAATGATTTATACTTGAGTCTTAAACCACAACACGTATTGTATATGTTTACTTAAATAAATGCTCGATTTGGTGTTATATGCTTTACATAATTATGTGCAAATTCTTGAATGCTAAGGCGGGTAGCCTTATCAAAGTATGATCATACGTTAATTCCGAGTATATATGGTATCCCCATATAGAAAGGTGTCGTCAATGTATTCTTATTGACGATTTCATTATTGTCGATTCTTATTGGTAAACACGTATGAGCACACGTATAGGGACCCTAGAGCATAAACTATACTAGGCTGTTACGTCTAACCACCTATCATATAGTCGATGGCTCTGATACCAATCTGTAACACCCCGACCAATGAAGGCGGAAACATCGAGGCGCGACATGATTGCTCATTGCACAATGACGCTATAAAGTTACAATATTTAAACAACTCATTTAAATCCATATCATCATAAATAACACAAAAATTGTTCATACAAAATGCCAAATAGATAGATAAACAAATAACTTGTTCTTTTATTTTATAATATCCTAAAGCCAAGATAATAAGTTTCTTCAAGTAATCCAATCAAGCTAACATCAAACCTGTAACATTGCATAAAATAGAGTTTGTCAACACGAAGGTTAGTGAGCAATTTTCATAGTTTTGGACAATAAGTATATAGTATGAAATCCACAACTAGTATATGAAAATAATAAATAATAGCAACAATTTAGATAATAAAACCGTCAATAAGAATACATTGACGAACCGTCAATAAGATACATTGACGACAATAATGAAATCGTCAATAAGAGTACATTGACGACACCTTTCTATATGGGGATACCATATATACTCGGAATTAACGTATGATCATACATTGATGAGGCTACCCGCCTTAGCATTCAAGAATTTGCACATAATCATGTAAAGCATATAATACCAAATCGAGCATTTATTTAAGTAAACATATACAATACGTGTTGTGGTTTAAGACTCAAGTATAAATCATTTGAATTTGAATAAGTATGAAATGCCACCCCAAAACGAAAGATGGAAAACGGGGGATGAAAAAGTACTCACATTAACAAGTAACTTGAAAGATAATGTCGTGAATAATCGGAGAGATCGGTTTAACGAGCAAGACCTATATTAAACGGGTTTTGTGTTAGTAGGTAGTCTTGGAAGGGTTTAAAATAAAATACATGACAAATAAAGTAAATAAATAAAGTTTAGGATTTAAAATGTAAATATTTGAGAAATTAAAGAAACGAGTTTTGTAAAATAAGTTTACTCGAAACCAGGTCTCGATATTCTATTCATTAGTTTTTTTCTTGTTTTTTTACTCAACCTATGTTAAGTAATAATGTGGGTTAAAATGCGATATTGCAAAACCCTTGGTTATAAGAATACCAAAACGAGGTTTAAACGAGTGTTCGGGTTTGTCGGTTCGAGACTTGATAATTGACCAAGCTCACAGTTAACTTCCCAAAATAATAAATGTTATGAGATAACTCAATAAAATCAAAATAGACTTAACCAAGTATGTAGTTCTATTGTGAAGAACCTTAACGTTCGTTAAGCGAGTATACGACCTTATCGGTTCGAACTTGTTATAAGATCAAGTTGGTTACCGACATGCCAAGTATGTTTAGAAATTAACTAAAATTGATTTAAAATATAATCTTGAAGAAAAATATGAGTTTTGGTGACTAAAAACACACTTGTGTGTCTTAAGCGAGTGAACTCGGTTTAGTTCGGTTTTTGGTTCGGTCCTTGACTCGGAATAAGACCGAGGATGGTTACCGCATACCCAATTACCATGGAACTTGTAAAATAACTTATAAATAATAATACTCAAGTTTTACATTCAAAAAGTTAACAATAAAGCTTTTAAACAAAAGTTCGGTTTTTGGTTCGGTCCTTGACTCGGAATAAGACCGAGGATGGTTACCACATACCCAATTACCATGGAACTTGTAAAATAACTTATAAATAATAATACTCAAGTTTTACATTCAAAAAGTTAACAATAATGCTTTTAAACAAAAGTTCGGTTTTTGGTTCGGTTCTCAACTCGGGATGAAACCGAGGCTAGTCACCACATACCCAATACCATGGAACTTGACAAATATGAACAATAAACTAAAATATGTAGAAGTTAAGCAAGCATAACAAGTTATATTGTTAGATTTGTTAAATATATAAACAAGGACTACAAAGTCCTCCATGTAACCTTGCCTTACTAGCCCGACATTTCAACCAGCCGAGACCGGAGAAATGAAAGACCGAAGGTAAACAAGGAGTGTATATTATATATATGTTGTAACATCAAGCTTTAAGTATTGAGAAGTTAGTTAAAATGAAAGATTAGCTTATGAAGAACAACCTTAGAATTCAAGAATTTGAGAGAGAAATGAAGAAATGAGCAAGCACAAATGAAGAAGATGAGTGTGTATATATAGGGTAAGTTGAATGGGTCTTTCATAAAGGGTGTTTCATGAAAATGGGTTGGTTATAGACCCAAGAAAGCACAAACTACAAATGGGTCCTTCAAGTCTCCATTTTGGTAGTTTTAGTCCCTGGAGTTCGTTTTGAGCGTTTTCGGGGAATTTTAAGAACCGAAAAGAATGTTTTTTTATCCAACAACTATAAAAAAAATATTTAACATACAATTAATCATTTTGATAATATCGAAAGGTTCGGGATACAAAACGGGTCGGGTTTACATTAAGAATACAAGTATAAAATAACCCGAAATTGACAAATGTCACAGGATGCTTACATGTGGATGCAAAAAGAGCATTGTTGTGTTCGTGACCCTCTAGTTAACATGCTCTAGTTCTGACACTTACCCAAATTTTAGACCATGTAGTTCAGAATTATTATGTGTATTTAGTTGCCCAATCAGGCCTCTCATAAATCCAAAAATGAACTTGATTTTTTTTTCTTTTTGGAATTATGCTATTTATTTGGTAAATATTTTTTTATGTGCAATATTTTTCGGCTCCCTCAATTTAAATGTTCAAGTTCTGCCACTGCAGGTATGGATATTAATCATTTTAAATATATTCACCCAAAAAATTTTTTTATATCCAAACCCGTTTAAGCTATACGGGCCTTTTTTTTCTGGCCTGACCGAGATACATAAATCCTTGGAGCCAGCCCTGAATATTATGATACAAACAAGTAAATAATATATATATATATAGCATCAAAATATATACGAAAAAATAGGTATAAATACTAGTAAAACAATTAATACATAATAAACAAGTTAATGTCTGAGCTTGAAAAATACTCACGAGTCTAGCTCGAGGTTTAAAACGAGCCGAGCTCGAGCATGAAAAACTATTCATGAGCCAAGCTCATGCTTTAAAACTAGAGCCGAACTCAAGCTTTTGACAAACTAATCAAAGAGAGCGAGAAATTAGAAACATAAGGATGGCGTAATCATACATACGTGAGACATCTCGTGATGCATCGGAATATTCTGATCCGGCAGAGCTTCATTAGCCGTATACACTCGACCAATAACTTTACTTCTAGATCCGGCACCACCAACACCGTAGCTGAAGTCTTCATAGCCGGAGGATTCAACGACGTCGTTGAAGTCCGAAGCGGAGGACACGTGGAAGCCTCTGAAGAGAATAGCACCGGATTGGCGAAGTAGAGAGTCTAACCAAATTCGGTTAGACTTAACTGCTTTTGTTAAGTTTGTTATGGTTTCGATAATTTTAGGGTTTGGAGAGAGAACTACAGGGAATGAAACTCCACCGTTGGATTTATGGTTTGGTAATGATCCAACGGTGAATAACGACTCTTCGGCCATGTTTATACAAAAAAAATTTTGTAACTAAAATGAGCAATCTTACAGAAATGTATAAATGATCTTAATTTATTGATCAATAATGAAACTAGATAGAAGTCAAAAGCCAAATACAGGAAAACATGTCTCTCACATTATGAATGTGACATTATCTATTAAGTTTGATGTCATAAAGAAATTTTCTAGGTTTTTTATATATAAGATTTATTTGTAAAATAGAGCTATGAATTGCCTCTTTGGTGTCATGGTCTTTGTGGATTTTCTTAGTCAGTTTGTGGCTGGCAAATGGGAATGGCCACCAGTGTTCGATTCTGTCTTTTAAATTGCTACTACTTTTTTGCATTGTACACGCATGTAATTGAAAATAGGAACTTTGGACTCTTAACACGTGTGCAATTGTAAATAAGAACTTTGCAGTTTTGTTTTGTTCTTTTTTTTAATTTTGGTACCGTAACAAATGTAATGAAGACTGACAGAATGCCAATTTGTTTTAGTTCCGGCACGTAACGAACGTGACAGAAACCGACCGAATTTGCATAGAATAACCGCATTAATGCCCGATTTTTACCATCTGACACCACCCCACTTGCACACCTCAATTTTATAATTTTTTTGTTTTAGTCCGGTTACCATAAGGCAAATAACCGAAACCGACCAAATACGTGTTGACTTACCACCTCAACGCCCAATACTAACAACACTTGGGTTTTACCAACGCCCGGGTTATACCGACGTGTGCAGATTCTCCCCCTTTCTTTGAATACATATTTTTTTTGGTTTCTTTTTTTTTAGTTATTTTATTTGTGTTTTTTTGTTTAAATATGTTAGTATAGATAACGGTTTTGGTGCAACAAGTATCTCATTGAGCCACTTGGCGGAAAACATTTTTCCTTGTTTTATTTTTGTTACGGTACCGTAACGATCATGACGTAAACCTGAACGAATACGTGTAAACTCATCGCGTTTTGTTTTAGCTTCAGTGACCGTAACGAGCATGACGAAAACCGACCGAATGCCAATTTTTTTAGTTCCAGTGCCGTAACGAACGCGACAGAAACCAATCAAATTTGCGTAGACTCGCTGCCTCAACACCCGGGATCGACAACGATTAGGTTTTACCATCGCTCGAATTTATCAACCGACTACACCTCATTGGTCCACCTAAATTATTAGAACTTTTTGGTTCTATTTTCGGTTTTAGTTGCGGTATAATAACGCACGTAACCAAAATTGACTGAATTCGCGTCGACTTACCTCCTCCACTTTTGGGACCAACAACGCTTGGGTTTACCATTGTCTAAGTTATATTGACCTGTCCCAGTGCATGCGCCGAGTAAAACTCTAGTTTATAATAAATATTTAATACATAACTGTTTCATTAGATATTTAGATCAATGGTACTTGGTCAATGACCATAATTAACCATGTCTATGAAGTTTTAACTCTCTCCTAGCTTAGTAAACGAAGTGAGCATTTAGTGAAATGTTTGTAAGCCATTTGTTTGATTTGTTTGCAGGCATATTCTTCACTATCCGGTCTCACCCTAGCGTGTTTGAATTGAAAACCCAATGCATCGATGAATTAGGGGACTGGGTTACAAAAACCAATTAACATGGTTGTAACCTGATGATTAAGGCACTTGGCATGGTACGTTGAAGGCTTGAATCAAACAAATGGTTAGGTTGTGTTTGAACTTGGAATTCAAATGCAGCCGAATTGATAGTTTTCAATAAAGCCACAATTGTGACACCCTGTAAATTAAGTTGTTTTCGTACAATAACTAAATGGTTTATTGGATTTTAATAAGTTCTATTGACTGGTATTGGCCGATAATAATCTCTATTCATTTTATTACCACTGGCGGTCCCAAATTTAAAAAAGTTGACCCCCAATGGTCCGCCACTAAAAATGACTTAACGGCGTTATACTTTTTCCGAATTTCAAACAAATATTTTAGGGCTTTTGATCGGAATGAGGATACGATTCGATTGGTGTAAAACTTAGCTCGAAATGGTGATTCAGACGACTTGATTTTTGTTAATTATAAGTTCAAACACCCGAATTGAAGCATGTTTCGTCGTTTTGGAGCACCGTTTCGAACGAAGTTTTACACCAATCGACTCGTATCCTTATTCCGATCAAAAGCCCTAAAATATTTGTTTGAAATTCGGAAAAAAGTATAACGCCGTTAAGTCATTTTTAACGACGGACCATTGGGGGCCAACTTTTTTAAATTCGGGACCGCCAGTGGTGATAAAATGAATAGGGATTATTATCGGCCAATACCAGTCAATAGGGATTATTAAAATCCAATATGATTTATTTATGTTAATTTTTGCCAAGTTTAAACACAACGAGTCTAAGGGAAGCCCACATGCACGCCACATTGAATGCAGGTAATTTATAGTAATAACTCGAAAGATGTTATCTGACGGATGCGAGCGTAGGTGATAAATTGTTTAAATAAATCAGACGTACTTAACGAACCTATAAAGTTTGATTCTAGATTATACGGATATGTTTTATAAACATCAACAACGTAAACGAATTGATTGTTCGAGCGTTTATTATATTAACGAACTTATTTCTTAAAATATTACCGACACATAAGTGCACGAACGTTGGTAGTAAGGCAACCTAAAATGCTAGGAAGCATTTACAAGCGTATTTATGTGTGTACTATATTATTTTATACATTTAACTATGATTTCATTTAAATTTTATATTTTTTTAACGTGTGTTTACATTTTATAAAGATTGCCAATTCACGTAACACACACGTGTTTGCCTATTATATAGGCGTAAGTTGAAATGTGAAGATGAATTTAAAGATTAAATTACAAAGAATATTTGTAATTGAAAGTTTTTATTAATTAAAGAATTTATGTAACTAATTATAAAAGTATAAATTAAAGAATCAAAGTTGAAAACATGATAACAACAAACTCTGTACAAAAAAAGGAAAATGAAGGACACTAAATGTCAGTTGCAACAGAAAAAGAAAAAAAAAGAAACTAATTTAAAACATAAACTAATTTAAAACCAATGAAGCAAAACATATCAGTGTGCAAGGAGTGATTATCGTCATATCCTCTTCCATTATTTTTAATTGAAATATTTACAAAATAGATAAACAGTCTAATACGTACATACACACGCTACCTACACCTTTAAAGTCAATCTCTACTTTTTTTTTTTCCGAATTTTCAAGGGACACCACCCCAATTGCTAAAACACCGGCCTATACGCTGCGTATAGACCTATACGCGGCGTATGAGTTGGTGAAGAAACACTAATCTACTCCGGGCAGATTACGGATAATCTGGGGGTTAAATAGATGTTTCCCACGAGGGGTTAGATCCGGCAAAGATGGTTCTTCTGATAACCTGCAAAACAGACACCGTGAGCTCGTCACTGAGAAGGGGGGGGGGGGTACCTCCTTGTGACCACCCTCCGGCGTGAGAATCAGACTAGATTGCTCTTGAATATAAGTGTATATTAAGAGATTGACTAGAGCAGATATCAGGTAATATATCTAGATATGAGATATGAGATATGAGATGAGATAAGATACCATTCCAAGGTGTTGGAGTATTTATAGCCGAAGGTAGGTTTCCAAGAAGGTACAGCCGGCTGAATAGTGTTCCTGTTCTGCCAACTGTGGGCTACGCACATGCCATGCTGGTGGTTGGTGGGTAGGCAACGGCTGATAGTGACCAGGCCGGCTGTGTACTATTCCTGTTCCACCAACTGCAGGCTATGCACGTCCTCCGACAGGTTGGTGAGTAGGCAGCGGCTAATAGTGACATACAGTACAGGAGCGTGCTGCTCGTCATACTGTTGTTAGTGAGCTGTCGTATCTTTGGTCAGATCTTTTGTCCATACCTCGTCAGGTACAGTACAAAAGATCCTCCAGTATCGTACGGACTGGCTCATTTGGGCGGGAGTATTCCCGGTTTTGCTCATTCCTTCTTCAGGTGACATTACTGAATTATTATGAGAGCTAAGTGCCTTGTGCGTGTAGCTTTGCTGCGCATGTAGCCTTCCCTGATGGCTTGTATCCGCAGCTGCGGGAACAGGCAGAATACTTCACCATTGGGAGGCTTTTCCTGCGGGAACAGCTTGCGTACTGCGCGTAAGGACGTCACGTCTCTGAGCATGGTGGGTCCTGCGGATCCAGTTGTTCTTGGCGCAGACGTCCCTTTAAGTTAAGTCTTGCGGGTTCAACCGCGCAGACGTCCGTTAAGGAGTCTTGCGAGTTCAACTGCGCAGACGTCCCTTTTCAAGGTGAGTCTTGCGGGTCCAACTGGGCTCTGCTGGGACCTACCTCTTCAAGTCCCCCCAGTCCAATGTTCTTCTCATGAATTGTTAATAAGTGAGGTGAACTTTTGGACTTAAACAAGGGGTTTTGAAAAGGTTTTAGTTTTGAGGTTTTCCATGGGGATTCTTCCCGCGGAAGTCCTAATGTCACGTGCAGAAATTCCCGACTTTTCTGCTTGATCTTTGGGTGTGATGCGGGTAGGTCTGTAACCTCCTCGCAAGTCAGGAGCGTTGAGTTCCACTTGTGTAGATTCTCCATGAGGTTTTGGTAGTTTTGAACATAGTGATCAATTATGTTTAAACAACCAATTCCATCTTGGAGGTGTGACATCTGCCCCGATCCGACCAGACCCAGGTACCCGTTTCTCTGACCCGATCTCTTTCTTTTATGATTTAATATTTATTTATACTTATATTTTACTTTTAATAATAATAATATATTTTTCTTCCCGCCTCTTTCTCTCTCTTTCTTTCCGCCGTCCTGTCCCTCTTCTCTCTTTCCGCCTTGTTTCCCTCTTTCTTCTAACTCTTTGCTTGTCCTTTGTTCCTTCCCGCCTAAGGTTGTCTGCGCAGCTCCACGCGCCAGACCCCTTACAAGGAAGCCTGCGTGAAGACCACCTGTTACTGCGATACGCGAGACGAACTGTCCCCGCAGCGCGCTATGGATCCCGTTCTTCCCGCGACGCGCTAAAGAATATAGTTCTTCTCGCGACGCGCTTAGAATTGAAGTTCTTCCCGCGGCGCGCTTAGAAATATAGTTCTTTCCGCGGCGCGCAAAGGTTGGTTCTGTCTGCCTTCGCGCTCGCGCTCTCTTGACCTTCTGTGTCTGCCTTCGCGCTCGAGCCTTCTCGCGCTAAACCCTTTGAGTTTTCTTCTGTTTAATCTAGCCGTTTGCTTTTGTGATGTCTTATCTTTTGAGCCGTTGACCTAATCTGCTTTATGTCTAAAAAGCCACTTTTGGCGCAGCATGCGCACCAACCCCATTGGTTGGCAGAAAAAGTGACTGACATTATCTTTGGAAATCTGCTTTTTCCATGCCTTGACCAGTACCTTTATCTGATCCGCCCATGCCTTTTTACTGTTATCCTGTCAGCTTTTTCTCTTTTTCCCTGCTGCCATATCTTTTGATATCTTTTGCTTTTGGAATCTTTTGCTTTTTGAGATCTTTTCCCCTTTTCTAGGGATTGTGTTCCCTAGGGTTTCTCTATAAATAATAATGTTATTTTCCTAACACATCACACACAAGCACTTAAACTCTCCGGTTCTTCCTTGCTCTTTGCCGTTGATCCTCTGTCGCCTCTCTCTCTCTGCCTCCGTCTTCCTCCCTGTTCTGCCCTGCTTTTCCGGTAATATATAATATATAATAATTTACTTATTAATTATGCTAACTTATAATCAAGACTTAAAACCAATCATTAAAACAATAATCTTATTTATAGGTTAACTTGTACTTGTTTAAAGTTGGTTCTTGCATTATCTTTCACCGCATCTTTATCAAGTGAGTAATCTCGTACCTAATCCCTTTTTATTTTTAACGTTTTGGGATGTTCATGTGTTCGTACAAACTTGGGTCTTAAACTTGTTTATGAACTTTAGTCGCGTAGTATCCCATGTGTTGAGGACGTTTACTTGGCTGTTTATTTGTATGTGGGTATCATTAACCGCTTTGTTCGGCCTATTCCGAAGTTTTCATGGATCCATTAGATGAACACGGGAGACCTATCGTTTACGGTTTTCTTTGTTTACACTTGCACAGATGTTTTCTCGTTTTTGTGCTCAATTGGGAGCACGGATTGAACTATGAACTATGAGCTATGATCTAATTAGGCTTGATCACAATCTGATTGCACCCTTGTTAAACACCAGACATACACGTGTTGCGCGCAGATTTATTGTTATCTATGTATTGTATTAAACTTGATTTCTCACCAACACGCAAGTGTTTGACGTTTATTTTAACACATGTTCAGGTTTGCAGTAGCTGTTTTGGAGCTTGTGGACACGTAGGAAGTTTTCTTTATTTTGGGCCTAGATTAAAATGTATCAAGACAAGTTTTTGCTATTCGAATATTATGATTTATAATAAAATGATTTATGATGATTTATGTTATCTTGTTTACTTTGCGCGTGCGCGAATGAATGTATTTATTAAATATTGACACCCAATAGTGTCACGAGTAATGAAACAATATGTGGCGCCCCGATGTATAATCCGCCTTTGGTCGGGGTGTTACAGATTGGTATCAGAGCTCGTTGACTTTAGGATAGGTGGTTAGACGTAACGGCCTAGAATACCTAAGAGTCCCTTCTCGCGCATGAGAGAAATCTCATGTTTGCACGCTTATTGTTAATTACTCGTTATTTATGAATATGCTCGCGCTTGCGCAGTATATGATTTTATGTTTTATTTCGCGATATTTCAATTTTTGTTGAATTTCGATTTTTATTGATTTTTCTTACATATTCGTTTGTTGGATTTGAAAATCCGAAAAGTCATGGTGATACATGAATAGTTGATTTTCAATTTCCATTTACGATTATGTTCTGAGGTTGGAGACTTGAAAAGTCATGGTGATACATGAATTGTCAACCTCCAATACTCATTTTCTTGTATATTTTATATTGAAGATTGAAAAGTCATGGTGATACATGAATCGTCAATCTCCAATACTCGTTTGCCCGTATATTTTAAATTGGGAATTCGGAAAGTCATGGTGATACATGAATTGTCGATTCTTGATTCGAATTTGATACCTTTATTAAGTCTGCATTTAGGGTCATTTATTTTACTTTAACTTTTGACAGTAACTGACTCCGCGAAACCAAGCTTTATAAGGTTATACTTTGCGATAAAACCAAGATATTAACTAAAATTAAAACTTTTATAGAATGCCTCCACTATCAGCTCGCCATCTCAAGAAGAAAGAAGCCGCGCGCAGACGTTCGCTGCAACGTTCCCAGGAAATGGCCGCCGCAATAGCCCAAGCTTTGAGCCAAAACAATACCAACACCTCTGGCTACAACATTAAGTCCTTTAACGCGGGTAACCCTCCAAAGTTCACAGGTCTTGAAGGAGCCACCGTGATGCTCCAGTGGCTTGAGAAAATAGAAAACACTTTCCTCCACACCCAATGCCCCTCAGACAGACGAACCCTGTATGCTTCCAGTGTCCTGGAATCTAGAGCGCTTACATGGTGGAATGGAGTAGCTCATGCGCGTGGCGCAGAAGCTGCTTCTAGCATGCTCTGGGAGGAATTCAAGGAAATTCTGACGCGAGAATTCTGCCCTCCCAACGAAGTTAAGCGCCTGGAGGAAGAATTTTGGAATCTTAAGCAATACAGTGGCGAAGCGCGCGAGTACGCGACGCGTTTCCATGAACTAAGTTTGCTTGTCCCTCACCTTGTTACCCCTTCCCGCCGAGCCATAGAGAAATTCCTTGGGGGTCTCCCCATGGAAATTCAAGATTCTGTATGGGCCAGAAACCCAGTTACCCTCTCTGACGCCATCGAGTTGGCCGCTGTGCTCAGCGACAACCATGTCAGAGCAGGAACCCTGTTCCTGCGGGGAACAGAAAAGACCAAACTCACCAAGACTGTTCCTGAACCAACAGAAACCAAACCAGAACCCTCAAACCGTAACAACCTCAAGCGCAGGCGCAAAGCCTATGCGCTTACCAACCCGCCCATTGTCCAGCAACCCATCTACCAACCTCCAGTTTACACGCCTAACCCACTGTCAGCCTACCCAACACCTCCTGTAGTCCATAACTATGCCTTAACCAACCCCGCACTCCCTGCCCCGCCACCTAAGAAACCTTACACAGGAAATCAACCCTTTTGCCCAACCTGTAGACTTCACCACCCAACCCAAACCCCGTGTCGACAATGCAACCGATGTGGCCGCGTTGGTCACTCTGCCGAATACTGTAGAGTCCCTCTCGCCAACACAATTGCGCCAACACCACCAGTCTACCCGCAGAACCCACAACCAACCTACCAAAACCCACGACCCAGGTCGTGCTATAACTGCGGTGATCCCAGTCATTTCCGGAACGCGTGCCCGAGACTACAAGTGCAAATCACACAAGCGAATCCGGTGAACCAGATTTCGAACCAAGTGACACGCGGACGAGCTTTTAACATAACCGCGCACCAAGCGCAAGCGAGTAATGACGTAGTTAATGGTACATTTTTGCTTGACGGATTTTATGCTTCTGTACTTTTTGATACTGGCGCCGATCGAAGTTTTATTTCTCGCGCGTTTGAGCAGAAGCTTGCGCGACCGCGCGATAACTTAAAAGAAGATTTTTCAGTTGAATTGGCTAATGGCGAAACTGTTTTAATTAACTCTGTGATTAAAGATTGCACGCTTGACCTTAACGAAAACGATTTTCTGATCGACCTCATCCCCATGCCTCTTGGAAGCTTTGATGTTATTATTGGTATGGACTGGCTTACGCATAATCGCGCCGAAGTTATTTGCGCCAAGAAGATGATTCGCATTCCTCGAGAAAATGGTGATCTTCACATCTACGGCGAAAAACCCTCCCGCGGTCTTAAACTTATGTCCTGCGCCGAAGCCCAAAGACTCATGCAGAAAAGGTGTATTGCATTTTTAGCCCATGTGGTTAAACCCGATGAAGGAAAGAAGCTTCGCGATATCCCTGTTGTGCGTGATTTCCCTGAAGTTTTTCCTGATGATCTTCCTGGTATCCCTCCCGTTCGGGAAGTCGAGTTTCGTATTGATCTTGTCCCTGGTGCTTCCCCCGTAGCTAAATCTCCTTATCGTCTTGCGCCCGCTGAGATGCAAGAATTGGCAAGCCAACTTCAAGAGTTGACTGCTAAAGGATTCATTCGCCCTAGCTCTTCGCCCTGGGGTGCTCCGGTGTTGTTCGTTAAAAAGAAAGATGGATTGTTTCGCATGTGTATTGATTACCGCGAGTTGAACAAACTCACCATTAAGAACCGGTATCCCTTACCGCGTATTGACGACCTCTTTGATCAACTCCAAGGTGCCTCTTGTTTTTCTAAGATTGATCTCCGCTCTGGCTATCACCAGTTGCGCATCCGCGATGAAGATGTTCCGAAGACTGCTTTTCGAACTCGTTATGGCCATTTTGAATTCTTGGTCATGTCCTTCGGTTTAACCAACGCACCCGCCGTTTTCATGGATCTAATGAATCGGGTGTGTAGGCCTTTCTTTGATAAATTCGTGATTGTGTTTATCGATGACGTTCTGGTTTATTCTAAGACCAAGGCCGAGCATGAGCAACATCTTCGGTTGGTGTTGCAAAAGCTTAGAACCGAGCAGCTCTTTGCTAAGCTTTCCAAGTGTGAATTTTGGTCTGATGAAGTACAGTTTCTTGGCCATGTTGTGAACAAGATGGGTATCCATATCGACCCATCCAAGATTGAAGCAATCAAGAACTGGATTACGCCATCTACTCCTTCTGAGATCCATTCCTTTCTGGGCTTAGCTGGTTATTACCGGCGATTTATTTCGAACTTCTCGAAGATCGCTTTGCCTTTAACAGCTTTAACGCACAAAGGTAAACCGTATATTTGGGGCTCGAAGCAAGAAGAAGCCTTTCTAACGCTCAAGCGTTTGTTGTGTGAAGCTCCTGTTCTTGCGCTACCTGAGGGTAATGATGATTTTGTCGTGTACTGCGATGCCTCCAACCAAGGTCTCGGTTGTGTTCTTATGCAACGAGGCAAGGTTATCGCTTACGCATCAAGGCAACTTAAGGTTCACGAAAAGAATTATACAACTCACGACCTCGAACTTGGTGCAGTTGTTTTTGCCTTGAAGATCTGGAGACACTACCTTTATGGTACTAAGTGTATCCTCTACACTGACCATAAAAGCCTTCAGCATATCTTTGATCAGAAGGAACTTAACATGAGACAACGCCGATGGAACGAACTCATCAGCGATTACGATTGTGAGATCCAGTATCATCCTGGTAAGGCTAATGTGGTAGCCGATGCGCTCAGCCGAAAACCCTGCCAACTTAACTGTATCTTGCCGCGCACGCAGCTTCACTTCGCGCCGATCCAAAGCAACCTTGAATCGCGTGTTCGTGACGCGCAGCGCGCATCCATCAGTAATGGTAACCTTCGCGCCGAGTTAGCGTGTGGCGCGGAAGCGCATTTTGTCCCTAATCTGAGTGGAATTCTCTGCTATCTTAATCGCATCTGGATTCCCTTTAATGAGAATCTTCGCGCTGATATCCTGAGTGAAGCGCACAAATCTCGATATTCCGTTCATCCTGGCGCTGATAAGATGTACAAGGATTTGCGCATTACTTATTGGTGGCCCGGTATGAAAAAGGATATTGCTATGTTCGTAGCTAAGTGCCTGACTTGTTCTAAGGTAAAAGCTGAACATCAACGCCCATCTGGTTTGCTCGAACAACCAGAAATTCCTACGTGGAAATGGGAATGTGTAGCGATGGACTTTATTACCAAGTTACCTTTGACAGCAAGCAAACATGATAGCATTTGGGTAATAGTGGATCGTTTGACTAAGTCTGCTCACTTTCTGCCCATTCGTGAAAACTACCGTGTTGAGCAACTCGCGCAGCTTTATGTCAAGGAAATTGTCTGCCGCCATGGTACTCCCTTGAGCATCATATCCGATCGCGATGGCCGTTTTATATCTCGCTTTTGGAAATCTCTCCAATCTGCGCTAGGAACTCGCTTGGACATGAGTACGGCATATCATCCTCAGACTGACGGTCAGTCTGAGCGAACTATTCAAACTCTTGAGGATATGCTCCGATCTTGTGTTCTTGATTTTGGAGGTAATTGGGATTCGCACCTGCCTTTGATCGAGTTCTCTTATAATAACAGCTATCATTCCAGTATCGGTATGGCCCCATTTGAAGCACTTTACGGTCGTAAGTGCCGCTCCCCGATTTGTTGGAGCGAAGTGGGTGAAACTCAAATCACAGGACCCGAACTTGTTCAAGAGACAACCGATAAAATCGCCAAGATCCGTGATCATCTGCTGACTGCCAGAAGCCGACAGAAGAGTTACGCAGATCGTAGGCGGAAGCCTCTCGAATTTCAAGTTGGTGATCTTGTTCTCCTCAAAGTGTCGCCCTGGAAGGGTGTTGTCCGCTTTGGGAAAAAAGGTAAGCTTGCTCCTCGATATGTTGGACCATTTAAGATTCTCGCGCGTGTAGGAAAAGTTGCCTACAGACTTGACCAGCCGCCCGCGCTCAGTAATGTGCATCCAACGTTCCATGTATCCAATCTCAAGAAGTGTTTAGCCGACGAGAACCTTCACATTCCACTTGATGAAGTTCAAGTTGATGAAACTATGCATTTCGTTGAGAAGCCTGTTGAGATTATGGATCGCGAGGTTAAGCAAACCAAGCGCAGTCGTATCCCTATCGTGAAAGTTCGCTGGGAGTTCAAGCGCGGAGCCGAGTTTACATGGGAAAGGGAAGATCAAATGAAGATCAAATACCCGCACCTGTTCTCTGCGCAACCTACTTCGAGATAAATTTCGGGACGAAATTTCTTAAAGTAGGGGAGACTGTGACATCTGCCCCGATCCGACCCGACCCAGGTACCCGTTTCTCTGACCCGATCTCTTTCTTTTATGATTTAATATTTATTTATACTTATATTTTACTTTTAATAATAATAATATATTTTTCTTCCCGCCTCTTTCTCTCTCTTTCTTTCCGCCGTCCCGTCCCTCTTCTCTCTTTCCGCCTTGTTTCCCTCTTTCTTCTAACTCTTTGCTTGTCCTTTGTTCCTTCCCGCCTAAGGTTGTCTGCGCAGCTCCACGCGCCAGACCCCTTACAAGGAAGCCTGCGTGAAGACCACCTGTTACTGCGATACGCGAGACGAACTGTCCCCGCAGCGCGCTATGGATCCCGTTCTTCCCGCGACACGCTAAAGAATATAGTTCTTCTCGCGACGCGCTTAGAATTGAAGTTCTTCCCGCGGCGCGCTTAGAAATATAGTTCTTTCCGCGGCGCGCAAAGGTTGGTTCTGTCTGCCTTCGCGCTCGCGCTCTCTTGACCTTCTGTGTCTGCCTTCGCGCTCGAGCCTTCTCGCGCTAAACCCTTTGAGTTTTCTTCTGTTTAATCTAGCCGTTTGCTTTTGTGATGTCTTATCTTTTGAGCCGTTGACCTAATCTGCTTTATGTCTAAAAAGCCACTTTTGGCGCAGCATGCGCACCAACCCCATTGGTTGGCAGAAAAAGTGACTGACATTATCTTTGGAAATCTGCTTTTTCCATGCCTTGACCAGTACCTTTATCTGATCCGCCCATGCCTTTTTACTGTTATCCTGTCAGCTTTTTCTCTTTTTCCCTGCTGCCATATCTTTTGATATCTTTTGCTTTTGGAATCTTTTGCTTTTTGAGATCTTTTCCCCTTTTCTAGGGATTGTGTTCCCTAGGGTTTCTCTATAAATAATAATGTTATTTTCCTAACACATCACACACAAGCACTTAAACTCTCCGGTTCTTCCTTGCTCTCTGCCGTTGATCCTCTGTCGCCTCTCTCTCTCTGCCTCCGTCTTCCTCCCTGTTCTGCCCTGCTTTTCCGGTAATATATAATATATAATAATTTACTTATTAATTATGCTAACTTATAATCAAGACTTAAAACCAATCATTAAAACAATAATCTTATTTATAGGTTAACTTGTACTTGTTTAAAGTTGGTTCTTGCATTATCTTTCACCGCATCTTTATCAAGTGAGTAATCTCGTACCTAATCCCTTTTTATTTTTAACGTTTTGGGATGTTCATGTGTTCGTACAAACTTGGGTCTTAAACTTGTTTATGAACTTTAGTCGCGCAGTATCCCATGTGTTGAGGACGTTTACTTGGCTGTTTATTTGTATGTGGGTATCATTAACCGCTTTGTTCGGCCTATTCCGAAGTTTTCATGGATCCATTAGATGAACACGGGAGACCTATCGTTTACGGTTTTCTTTGTTTACACTTGCACAGATGTTTTCTCGTTTTTGTGCTCAATTGGGAGCACGGATTGAACTATGAACTATGAGCTATGATCTAATTAGGCTTGATCACAATCTGATTGCACCCTTGTTAAACACCAGACATACACGTGTTGCGCGCAGATTTATTGTTATCTATGTATTGTATTAAACTTGATTTCTCACCAACACGCAAGTGTTTGACGTTTATTTTAACGCATGTTCAGGTTTGCAGTAGCTGTTTTGGAGCTTGTGGACACGTAGGAAGTTTTCTTTATTTTGGGCCTAGATTAAAATGTATCAAGACAAGTTTTTGCTGTTCGAATATTATGATTTATAATAAAATGATTTATGATGATTTATGTTATCTTGTTTACTTTGCGCGTGCGCGAATGAATGTATTTATTAAATATTGACACCCAATAGTGTCACGAGTAATGAAACAATATGTGGCGCCCCGATGTATAATCCGCCTTTGGTCGGGGTGTTACAGGAGGTTCAAACAATCTAGTTCTCGACGTTCCCGCTATGCGGGGATGTTATTACCGTTTCCGCAAGCACTGCCCAGAAGATCCTTCTTGGTTTCAATTCCCTGCGGAGTGCTAGGTATGTGAAGGGTTTTACCTTGACACTGTACCCGCACTCGTCTTATAGTTACTTTACTTCCAAGGTATTCCTGGCTTCAATTCCCTGCGGGTGCTAAGTATGTGAAGGGTTTTGCCTTGACACTGTACTCGCATCCGTCTTATGGTTACTTGGTTGCCGAGGTATTCTTGGCTTCAATTCCCTGCAGGTGCTAAGTATGTGAAGGGTTTTGCCTTAACACTGTACTCGCACCTGTCTTATAGTTTCTTGGTTGCCAAGGTAAGGGGTATTTTCCCGCTTACTTTTGAATCTTTTTGAAATTCGAAGAGTTGGTGAAAGGATAAGAACAGTCCAAACTGTTGAAACGTCGTCCGACGGTTTCTTCTGACAGTGTCAGGACGTGCAGGAAGTTATGGCGACGTGACAGTATATGGTCATTCCAGGCGCTTTTTCAGGCGCGTGGGCGCGATTTTTCGGGCACGTGGCCGCGAAATTAATGGCACGCGTCCTTTCAACAGCTGTTGCCAGCTTGCTCTTTGCCACGTGTCATAGTTTCATTGCACCTGCGTTTTCTCTCTCTTCCGCATTAAATTCATCGCATTTATTGCGATGAGTATATAAAGGGGGAGAGGGTCCTTTGTAATCCACACTTTCACTTCTATCTTCTCCTTCTAAGCGATTTCCGGCGAATATTCTCTGAAATCGTTGCCTTTCATCCTTCCAGAATGTCTTCTTTTGCTGAGGAGTCTGACGTGTTCGTCGAGAATCCGTCGTCCACTTCCGATAAGGATGATAAGAGTACTGCCGGCGAGTGCCAGTGTGCTCTTCCGGCCGACCTCTATCAGTACGTCGTCCGGAAGTTCATGCTCGAGCCGTTCGAGCCTGAGTTTCCGGAGCAACACCAGACGGTGTACGATGCCCCCAAGGGCAAGATAGGGGTGTACGCTGCATTCTTCGTTTATGGGAATCTCAGGTTCCCATTGACGAAGTTTGTATACCGTGTCTTGGAGAGGCACGGTGTGCATCTGACGGAGGTACACCCGATGGCGATCGCCAAGATCCGCCACTTTGAGTGGGTGTGCCTCATTCTGGGCGTGGAGCCCCATGTAGATCGGTTGATGACCTTCTACTCCTGGAGGTGCATCCAGGGGTGGTACACCTTGGTCAACCGGATCAAGGGTTT